>NW_006206760.1:3389786-3504899 GCF_000334495.1 Tupaia belangeri chinensis
TTTTTTTGAGAGGTTTTCACTATAGGGCGTGTGCACTCGCCAGACAGACAGAGAGAGAGACATAGAGACAGAAAGCGAGAAATCACCCCCCATGGGGGATGGCCATGTCACAATCCCTTCTCCTCCATTCTCCTCTCGGGATCTTGGGCACACACGCATACGTGCCTGGCGTGAGTTTTAAGCCACTGGGTCTGGGATGCGAACCGCGGTCGACTACGTGGGAGTCCAGTGACATAGCCATTGCGCTAACTGCTGGTTCCCTGCAGCTCAGATCTTGACACGTAGCAACTGATCAACAGCCCACATAGCAGTGTTCCATCTGAAAACATGGCAGCTGTTTCATTTGCTGGACATGTAGCAATTGTTGAATAACTAGAAGGCATCTACTACGGTCTGAGTGTGTATGTCCCTCCAAAATTCCCATGTTGAAACCCAATTTCCAAGGCCACGGTGTTAGGAGGTGGGTTATGGGGAGGTAAGTCAGTCATGAAAGCTGAGCCCTCATGAATGGATGGGTGCCCTTACTCTAAGAGGACCCAGAGAACTGCCATACTTTTTTCACCCTATGAGATTTCGGTGAAGAGACAGCTGTTTAAGAAGCAAGTTTCACCATATACTGTTTTTGCCAAAGCCTTAATCTTGGACCTCCCAGTCTCCAAGCTGTGGGAAATAATTTCTTTTCTATTTAAACTACCCAGTTTACGATATATTGTTATAGCAGTCTGGAAAGTCTAAAACACCACAGATATTACTGTTGTTAACAAACATTACACGACAATTTGCTTCTTCTCCAATGGTTCAAGTTACAACTAAGAAAATAAATAAAAGAATTTGCTTTTTGGGACATATCAAGCAACGTTTCAATGGGCAAATGTATATTATTTCAATAAAATACACAACTTAGAAAATATCTTTGTTCATAACTTCTTTACAGTTATTAGAATAGTTTACTACATCTAGACAAAACGTTTTGAGGCATGCTCTTATTCACTCCCACATACACTACATTAGTTAATGAACACTGTCCCAAATTTATCATAGAATATTAGAATTGTTACATCCTTTTTGTGATTCATTTCATGTTCTAATTAGGAACACCCTCAGTATATTTTTTATTGTTCAATAATGACTTAAAATTTCACACTTTGTTCAAATGTCATTGGGTTTCATTATTCTTAATTTTTACCATAGCATTTATAATTCAATTTAGATACTACTGGGTAAGGAAAACATGAGAAAGGCCAAGTTTACACACTCAGGGAGCTAGCCATCTAACTGGGGAGGGCAAGGAGTCAGGAAGAGCTTAAAAATTACTAAGACACATAAGCAATGACATCAAAGGAACACTACCATAATCCAAGGAGGCTTAGGACTGCAAGACTATACAACAGGGCAGCCATGAGAAGCTGACATCATTGAAAGAGGAAATTATGGCAGATGAAAACTGATGATGGCCAGGGGTGGTGGGAGGGGCTTCAGACAGAGGGAACCTCACCCACAGGAGGCAGAAAAGGATGGAGTATGTGTTGAATATCTTTTATCTAAAATTCGTGGGACTAGAGGTGTTTCAGATCTTGAATATCTACATCCACCTAATGAGATTACTTTGGGGATGAGATCCACGTCTAAACACTAAGTTCGCTTGTGTTTCATATACATCTTGTACACCTATATATAATATTTTCATCATATAGTGTTTTGACTGTCACCTGAAGTCAGATGTGGACTGACCCCTTGTGGAGACATGCCAGCACATAAAAAGTTTTGAATTTTGGATTATGCATACTTAATTATTTACTTAGCCAACAAATAATTCTGAGTGACAAATTCTGTGCTGGGTACCAGGAAATGGCAGCAAATGGTATGCCATGTGGGGTATCCAGTAGAATGGCAGCCTCTGTGCAGAGTGACAATCCTGGATTGCTGGAGTTGAAAGAGCACAGCAGGGCTAGCCTGTAGCCTAGTGGTTAAGGGAGCTGGATTACACATGGCCGACTGTGGTTTGAGTCCTGGCCTCTGTGGCTTGAAAAATACGTTTGACATTTGTGTGCATGCCCCCAAATCCTGACAGGATGGAGAAATGGAGGTGATGGAATTGCTTGTGACCACTCCCCACTGGAGGGTGTTTTCTGGAAATCCCTCTCTCTTTTGTCTTTTCCTGGCAAGTGTACATGCCCTCTGGGAATAAAAAAAATATAGCTAAGCTGTGAGGAGATTCAGGAGGGACTAGGATTTACTTGGAGGACTATGACTCATTCCCAGAAGGGAGATGAAAAGAGGGAAGAAGACTCAGGGCTTGCATATCAATCTTTATGGGGTGAAAGCTTCCGGGCTTAGAAAGTAGAAAAGGTAATTTCACAAAATCCTTGTTCTTGTTTTGGATAATTGTCTGCCTGAGGCTATTTGTGGATGCCTGTGTAACCAGGTCCTGCTTGGCGAGACTGACTCCATCTTGTTAAAATAAAAAACGGTCTCTCTCTCAGCCTGATACTCTTTGCTTGAGGTTTCTCACAGGAACTCCAAGGAGACAAATGGTCAACCTGGAGCTCACAATAATGAGGGACGCTCTGCCCCAGCCACAAGCTGAAACTCCTGTCTTTGAAGATGGATTATTTGATTGTCCCCCTTAGATGAGTCTGAAACGTCGGTCCCAAAGATAAATCACTTGATTGTGCCCCCAGCTAAAAATTAACCTGATCTATGCTTTTCTGTAGATGGCTATAAGCCACACAGCACCCTCTTTCCTCTATAAAAATATCTGTAAATCAACTGACCAGTTTAAGAGAGTCTTACATGTCTTTCTGGTGTGGTCATACTGTAACAAATTTTCTTTTCCTCTCACATCAACAATTTTGCCTCTGTCTGTTTTGTTGAGCAGCGAGGGTTCAGACCTGCTTTGGATTCCTGGACTAGGGGTGCAGAGACCCTCGTCCAACAATAGCTGCACATGTAATGAAAAATTACTGACACCTACGAAATGCCACTCAGGGTGCTAAGTCCTGAGAGTATAAAAGATGAGGAGAACTTTCTCTTTGCCCCACTATGAAACTTACCATATAGTTGGTACGCAGATGTTACAAGCAGAAGTAAGTGCCTTGTAAGAAACCAACTGGATGTAGCAATTTGGAATTATAGATGAGAATTCACTGTGAGTGAAGGTGGACCCACGGAGAGTTGGGAGTTAGCATTTGAGCTGGGATCCAAAATGTGAACAGGAGCCAGCCTTGCAAAGAATAGTTTTCATCAAGTTACTCTCCTGTTAAGAAGCCTTAAGTGGTTTTGCACCGCCTACCAAAATCTTTAGAATTCCCGGCTACACATTCAAGGCTTACCACAACATGGCCATGGCCTTCATAGATAATTTCTTTCTCTCTTTCTTTCTTTCTTTCTTTCTTTCTTTCTTTCTTTCTTTCTTTCTTTCTTTCTTTCTTTCTTTCTTTCTTTTGCTATAGGATGCGTGTGCTCGCCAGACAGACAGAGAGAGACAGAAAGCAAGAAATCAACCCCCAGAGGGGATGGCCACGCCGCAATCCCTTCTCCTCCTTTCTAGATCATTTCTGAAACTCCTCTAGTTACCTGTTTTTCTAGAAAATAGGGATTTTCTACTGTACAGTAATCATGCAAATGCTTTCCTATTTTTACACTTTTGCACATATTATTGCCCCCATGGTGAGCAGGTCTCCATGCCCACCGTAGTAAACTTTTATTTATCCTTCAGAACTCATTTTCGAATATATTACTTTGTCCCAGAAGATTTACCCAAAGATCCTAACCGAAGGCACTGCATCCATTTAAAAACATTTCTATAGAATCTTTAAGTACTTCAATGACTTTGATCCCTTTATGCCTTATAGTAGAGTAATTTGTTCATATTACAGTTCCACCTCCGCCAAAGAAGGAACTTCCTTGCTGGGGCTAAAGGCTCTTTTTCAGACAGTCTGTGTTGCCCAGGCCAGCCTTTGAGCTTACAATCTTCTTGTCTCAGCCTCGAAAGTTGCTGAGGTTACAGGTGTATGCCACCATGCCTGGACTTTAGGTTGAACTGGAAGTAGAACCTGGGTGTCCCATGTGGTTTCAGCCTGTGGAGCACAGCATCTTAGCAGTGCAAGCCACCATGGCATGGCTGGCTTTGGAGTTCTTATGCAGGTGTATGCACGCACTCAAACACACACACACACACACACACACACACACACACACGCACACACACAAATAACTCAAAACCTGATCAAACTGCTAGTTAAATGAGAAGGTAAGATAATGACATTTTCAGCTATGAGAAGATTTTTAAAAATTCACTATCCATATACATTTTTCCAGGATGCTTTCAGAAGATGAGGGAGTTAACCAAGAGGGCATGACTAGGGACAGAGGAATTTGAGCACTAAACACAGAAAATAGATGAATTCTAGCAGTGTGGACAATATTGACAGCTCCTTCAGACTGGAGTAGGTAAGACCGACCACTCTGGAGAGCCTGCCATTAAGAGATAACATTGACTGAATAATTAAAGTGTCCCAAAGAGAAAGATTTATATAATAGGAAAAGAATTTGGGATTGACATTATACAGAACACACTCAGTAATTGAAAAATAAGCCATTTGTTCCTTCCAGATAAAAGTTCCCTCTAAAACGACAGTGCAGAAAGTAGTGTCATGGTAACACTGTGCTCTGTAAGACTGATTCACACGGGAATCTTCTGGGTTTGTGTCTAGAGATCTCCCTGAATCACATGATCCAGGGCTGCCTGAGCTGGGGGTGGATCACAGCATGAAGATCCCGTTAGGGCTGCTGTCTCTGTCTCTGTCTCTGTCCCTGTCTCTGTTTCTCTCTGCTTCTTGCACTCATGGAAGAAATAAATAAAGAAATCTACAGAAATTTACAGGAAAGGGAATACGATTCACTACCTGGTTAGGATGAGAAAGTATTTATGTAGTTACAGTAAACATTCATCTAACCAGAATCAGAGGGGGGCAGGTTCAGTGGAGAATGGGAATATTCCTTATGTAGGGTGAGGCAGGAAGAGGCAACCAAATCTTCTTCTTCCAAGGTGGAAGATAATGCCTAAAACTAAAAAAAAAAAGATTTAGCAAGAAATGGTCATTGAAGCATTGATTTAAGAGATAAGAAGGCAAACGCCAAAATAATCAGCTAAAGAAGTGATTTCTTAAAAAAGAATAAAAATGTGCTTACTGGAGCAGTCTCAGGTTCATTTGAAGATTAGGGAATTGATCGTCATAACAGCAAAGCCAGGAACAAGAGTAACATCGAGGACAGCAAGCGAAGACAACAATGCTTCTGAAAAAGCTGACTTGTATCCTTTACTTAACCTACGTGAATTATTTATTTATTTATTTGGAGAGGTTTTTTCGCTATAGGGCGCGTGCACTCGCCAGAGAGAGAGAGACATAGAGACAGAAAGCGAGAAATCACCCCCCCCAGGGGGGATGGTCACGCCGCAATCTCTTCTCCTCCATTCTCCTCCTGGGATTTTGGGCACGCACGCACACGTGCCCGACGTGAGTTTTAAGCCACCGGGTCTGGGACGCGAACCACGGTCAACTACGTGGGAGTCCAGCGACATAGCCATTACGCTAACTGCTGGTTCCCTGCCTACGTGAATTATTAAGTATCTGGTGCTGTGAGCCAGATGATCATAGCAGGATGAATTAGACATAAGCTTACAATCTCGTGCGGTGGGCAAATCATAAACAAATAATTAGGGTCTAGTGACACAACAGAGATGACCGGCAAAGACTATGGGGATGGGCAACCGTGGCAATCGACCTTCAGAATAGTCGAGAGCTGTACAGTCCAACGGTAACTACTAGCCACATGCGGATACTTAAATTTACTCAAAATGAAAAGTTCAGTTCCTAAGATACACTAGCCAGCCATGTTTCAAGTGTTCAAGAGCCACAGGCGGTAGGTGGCTACCATGTTGGACAGTGTAGGTGTAGAATATATTCCCCACCATAGAAAGTTCTATTAGGCACTGCTGGACTCCAGGTATTATGTTGGTGCAAACGTGACTGCAATTTTTGCACTGTTGAATTTCACTATTTGATATTGGATATGTTCTTAAGGAAACGTAGTTATGTTCTACATCATTTCGATGTGCATTATGTCTTTTCTTTTTTTGCTAATCACTTATGACTTGCTGTTTATTTTATACTTATTTTAGTCTATGGATATGATGTCAGACATAAGAAAAGTCACGTGATTTTCTTTTTCAAGTTGAAAATGTGCCAGAAAACAGTGGAGACAACTCGCAACATCAGTGGCACATTTGAGCTAGAAACTGCTAACGAATGTACAGTGCAGTGGTGGCTCAAGAAGTTTTGTAAAGGAGATGAAAGTCTTGAAGATGAGGACCATAGTGGCCAGACATTGGAGGTTGACAAGGACCAATGGAGAGCAATCATTAAACTGATCATCTTTTTTCTTTCTTTCTTTCTTTTTTTTCTTTCTTTCTTTCTTTCTTTCTTTCTTTCTTTCTTTCTTTCTTTCTTTCTTTCTTTCTATCTTTCTTTCTCTTTCTTTCTTTTCTTTCTCTCTCTTTCTCTCTCTCTCTTTCTTTCTTTCTTTCTTTCTTTCTTTCTTTCTTTCTTTCTTTCTCTTTTTTCTTAGAGAGAGAGAGAGAGATTTTGCTATAGGGTACATGTGCTCACTGTAGAGACAGAGAGACTAAAAGCAAGAACTCATCCCCCAGGGGGTATGGCTATGCTGCAATCCCTTCTCCATTCTCCTCTTGGGATTTTGATCACACACATACATGCTCTTACCATGTTTTAAACCACCAGGTCCAGGATTTGAACCATGGTCTACCATGTGGGTGTCCAGCGATGTAACCATTACGTCATCTGTGGTCCCAGAAGCTGACCATCTTACAACACAGAAGTTGCCAAATAACTGAATACTGACCATTCTATGGTCATTTGGCATTTGAAGCAAATGAAAAGGTGAAAAAGCTTCATAGGTGAAGCTTCTGTGTCTTTGAGCTAACCAAACATTTTTAAAAAATCGTCATTTTGATGTGTCGTCTTCTGTTATTCTATGCAGCAACAAGAAACCATTTCTTATTGAAATCATGAGATGCCCTGAAAACTATGCCTGCAGTTGGCTTTGGTCACCAGAAAAGACTCGGTTCTTCTCCATGACACCTGACTTCATGCCTCACAGCCAACGTTTCAACAGTTTAGCGAATTAGGCTACGAAGTTTTGTCCTCATCCACCATATTAACCTGACCTCTCGTCCACCAACTACTACTTCCTCAAGCACCGTGACAATTTTTTGCAGGGAATACACTTCCACAACCAGCAGGATGCAGAAGATGCATTCCAAGAGTTCACTGAATCCTGGAGTACAGGTTTTTGCACAATGGGAATAAACACACGAATTTCTTGTCGGCAAAAAATGTATCGATTATAATGGCTCCTATTTTGATTGATAAAGATGTGTTTGAGCCTAGTTACAGCAATTTAAAATTCATGGTCTGAAATGACAATGGTGATTTTTACAGAATATTTATAAACAGCCTTAAACCCTTGAGGGATTTATATTTCATGGTCTATTAGTAAACAGAGTCTTACATAGCTCGATGTTTATTTATTTTTAAAGATTTGCTAGAGGATGTGTGTGTTCACTAAAGAGACAGAGAAAGTGAGAAAGTACCTCCTATGAAGGATGGCTATGCTGCAAGCCCTTCTCCATTTTCCCTTAAAGATTTTGGGCATGGGGAACCAGCAGTTACTGTAATGGCTATGTCGCTGGACTCCCACGTAGTCGACCGTGGTTCGCGTCTCGGACCCGGTGGCTTAAATCTCACGCCGGGCGCGTGTGCGTGTGTGCCCAAGATCCCGAGAGGAGAATGGAGGAGAAGGGATTGCGGCGTGACCATCCCCCCTGGGGGGTGATTTCTCGCTTTCTGTCTCTATGTCTCTGTCTGTCTGGCGAGCGCACGCGCCCTATAGTGAAAACCTCTCCAAAAAAAAAAGATTTTGGGCATGCATGCACACACACCCCAGCATGTTTTTTAAGACACCAGGTCAAGGACTTGAACCACACAGTAGGCCATATGAGATCCAGCTGCCCTAACCACCACGCCACTAGCTGGCCCGTATAGCTTGATGTTTACTCAGCTAAGTTAACTGTCATACGACACAACCTTTACTTTGTTAGCAGTTTAGTTTGCAAGTGATGCTGCTTTTGAAGCTAAGAAGGGGTATTTCTTAATCCCGATTCTGTTAGACCACGCGCAGATGTCAGGGACGGATGCTGCAGGCGATCAGAAGTATGAATTATTTGGGAAGACATTTTTGCATAGTGAAAATTAGAGGGCCAGCTCTGGGGTCAGAAAGTCCTGAGTTTGAAGCTCAGCTCCAAAATGCATCAGCTGTGAGGCCTCAAGCAAATCTCTCAACTTCTCTGTGCCTTTGTACCCTTCTGCAAAGAGCATGCATCAGAATAAGCTGGTGGCAGAAGCACAATGATGACAGCTATTGTTCTTGTTGCTATTCATCTCCAGTATCCAAGAAGCAAGCTGGTAAGCAGGGACTCTCAATGTCCTTACCTCCCAGTTCTTCTCATTACTACCCTGTTTCCTGGCTTTTGTTGAAGGAACTGGCATTGCCCAAGAACTTCCACACCTAGAGCAGGAAGGGGAAGTTCTGTTCAGAGAAGGGAGAAGGGAAAGAGGAAGGAAAACGACACCAATGTTTACTGAAAGCCCAGGACATGCCAGACCCACTCCTAGGTACTCTGTATCGTTCTATAAATCCATAAATCCTTCGATAGGTCCTACCAATTGGTCTGGGAGGAGGTGAAGAAAGTGGCTGATGGGGGAAAAAGCATGAGGATGAGCTGGAGTGGGTGGAGAGGGGCCTTGCATTCCACGTGGAGGGCCTGACTCATCCTGAAAACTGGCAACATACTGCACATGTTGTTGGTAAAAGAATAGTGGTATTAAGGTGAACTGAGCCCCCTCTCACTTACTTGCAGAAAGCTTTTTCATTCCGGAGTTTATACCACGGAGTGGACAGTCTATGGGAGATCTTTAAAAAGTCCACGGGCATGCATATTGTTAAAAAAACAGGGGCCGGCAAGTGGCATGGTGGTTAAAGGCGCTGGACTCCCACATGGCCGACCATGGTTCAAGTCTTGGACCTGGCGGCTTGTTTTCTCACTTCCTCTCTCTCTCTCTCTCTCTGTCTCTCTCTGATCAAACTGGAAAAATAATAATGATAATAATAATAAATAAAGATAAATAAAATAATGCTTAAAAATCTTGCAAGGGTTTCGACGTATAAAAATGTTTTGCACCAAAAGAAACTCACACTCTCGTTAAAGTTTTCCACGAACTTGGTGAAGTTCCTTCGTCTCTCTGGTTCTTGAACTTCTATGAGAGGAAAAACAAGGTTTTTCTGTCCAAGTGGAGTTAAACGGTAAAGATGATAAGCTAGTGCTGGCATGAACAAGGGCTGCAAGAATGAACTTTTCCTTGCAATTTGTAAATGCATGCCGGTTTCTTCTCTGCTTTGCTTTGATGGGTCTCCCCCACCCCCACCCCCAAGTAGGGCCAAAATCTGAATAGAAAGAAAAGATCTCAAGCTGGGCTCCTTTCTCTGAACAAGCTTTGCAAGCTTTGCAACATCTTCCTTGGATACGGTTCAGCTGGGGGCCTACCCTGTACTCCAAGAGGAATTCCTGTGCTAGCACAGAGGAGCTCTTTGTTGTCCGAGGTTACCAGAAGTTAACCACCACTTCGCACAAGGACGGGTATCTTCCGTTGCGTGAAGTCATGATCAAAGACAAACGCCCTATAAACCAAGGCAACTAAGTTGTGATTTATATCTAGAATCTCAACAGAAAACAGAAAGAGCGTAGTTTTAAGTATTTTCTTTAAAGTCTCCCAACTTTTGTTCTTTTACATTTGCTCTACTCACAAATACCTCTGATCTTTTCCAAAAGCTTAAGTGAAGACCTGTTTTTATTAAATATATGTATATATATATATATATATTATGTATATGTGTACATACAAAATATATACTGTGTACACAAAATACATATAAAATAGGTTAAGCGAAGCACAGATGCACGCATACCAATAGCACACAAAGTCTGAGGGAAGAGAGTTTAAAAGGGCAGCCATAGTTATAACCACCTAACCTGACGTGGCATGTTCAATTTTTTCTGGGCTTTTGTTTTAGTTTATTTCCATCTGCATACTAATATTACACAGTGCATAAACAACATTAAGTCTTGTTTTTCCCCCCATTTATGTCTCTGAACTTTTTCATACATAATATTCATAATGATTGTTTTAAAAGCTGCAAATTATTTCAAGAGTGATCTGCCAGTTAACTGGCCATTCCTCTCTGAAAGGTAACATTTTGGAACCTTTTTGTTTTTCCATAAAGTCTTGCCATTTTCAAATGTGAGGTCTTCAATACTCACTAGCAGGAAATCCTTTTTTTGGGGGGGAGAGGTTTTTGCTATAGGGCGCGTGCGCTCGCCAGACAGACAGAGAGAGACAGAGAGACAGAAAGCGAGAAATCACCCCCCAGGGGGGATGGCCATGCCACAATCCCTTCTCCTCTGTTCTCCTCTCAGGATCTTGGGCACGCACGCACACATGCCCGACGTGAGTTTAAGCCACCGGGTCCGGGACTCGAACCGTGGTCGACTACGTGGGAGTCCAGCCATATAGCCATTACGCTAACTGCTGGTCCCAGGAAATCCTTTTAATGATGCGGGAGATGATTTTTATTTTCCTTCTTTCCATCTTTGATTTCTCTTATATGAAGTAAAAGAGGACCAACAGACTTGGCAGTTAGAGACCGGCCAGGAGGCTCAATGCCTCCATCACAAAACAGGTAACACTCAACCCGCAAAGCCTCCAGGTAAAAGTGCAAGGAAAGTCTGAACAGCTACTGCATTCCTGTCCCAGGCAGAAACCCTCCTTTCCCAAATATTGTAGTTCGAGGTCCCACATCATAGATCCGAGGAAATCAGGGCCGAATTCTCCACTCTCATTAAGTTCATCTTTCTCTTTGCAGCACAAGCTCTTCCTGGTAGAGGTGGCCAACTGCATCTCTTAGCATCGGAGCCCCCAGGAGCAACAGTTGAGAGTCATCCTGAAAATCTGCAGACACCCCAGTGCCCCGAGGATATCTTTTCCATTCATAGTCACTGTTCTGTCTCAGTTTTCTCACATGTGACACAAGAGACTGGCTTCAGATGTGTAAGCTGTCATGTACATGTTCATTTACTGAGGACAGGTGAGGGTGGATGGGTGAAACAGCTAGGCATGGGGCTGGCAGATGGCATGGTGGTTGAGGTGCTTGACTCCCACATGGTGGACCATGGTTCAAGTTCTGAACATGGCGGCTTGCTTTCTCACTCTCCCTTTCTCTCTGTCTGTCTCTCTCTGGTCAAAATGGAAAAATAATGATAATACATAAAATTAAAAGTAAGTGAATCTTTAAAAAAAAAAAGCAGCAGCAGCAGCTAGGCAGAACCCAAGGCCAGGTCAGTGCAGCTGTCGTGCCATCAGTTCATTTATGGAAGGGAGCTCAGGCAGGTTACAGGCATAGGAGTCTTCACTGGGCCCAGGTAGCAGTATGGTTGCCCTCAAAATGCGGGACTCTGGATCCGAAGTATGATGGGGTGCCGAGTGGTGGTGTGATGTCTGACATTGGAGCCTCCACTGTGTGTTTGATACTTTTCCACTTAGGATCTCACTGTCTTCCCAGCAACTATGTGAAGTTAGCATTGGTAGCTTCCTCATAGAGTAAGGAAAATGGCTGGCAAGCTTCACTCTCACAGGGTCACAGAATAGCAGATGGTGGAACGTGAAGTCAGAGTTTAAGCTTTTTCGTGTCTACCATGAAATCATTTCAATAGGACAGGACACACACACCAAGCTCATCACCGCAGAAGTACAGAAAGAATACAGATAGAGGAGGTCAATGAGCTCACACTTTCCATTCATGAGTGACCTCAAATGTAGACACTTGACAAATATCTCCAAATGCATGCCCAGAAATACACTGACTGTCTTAAAAGAAGGCAATGTTCATCAAACACCTTTAAACTTCAGCTCCATTTTCCTATAATAAATCCCCTGCCGTTCCTTGCGAATAGATACCTCATCTATAGAAGAGGAAAATTCTCTCACCTTTATTCAAGTGTGTCGTATTGCAAGTTTATGCATGTATAGGCATTTATAATTTTTGTCCATTTTTGATAGTCCTGTTTTATAACTATTTTGTTATTTAATATACCGAAAGTCCTAAACATCAGTAAGCCATCCTGACCTCTTTCAGCCTCGGAGAGACTTTGATCTGATCCTAATGTTGTAGAAAGACTAGGTATATAAGAGAACTTCAAAAGTTCATGAAAAAATGCATATTGGGGAAAAAACTATGCATGGATTTCAAGATTTTTTTTGCATCAAAATAAAGTCATACTTTAATCCTATTTTCCACAAACAAAAAATTGCCAGAAGGTGTATGTTTTCACTTGACAAACAGAAGCAGGAAGAGAGAGAAGTGAGAAAAGCTTTCCCTCCTACACAGCCCCCAGAAGGGGTGACCATGCTATATAATACCTCTCCTCCATTCTCCTCTTGGGACTTTGTGCACACACACCCATGTGCCCAGCCTGTTTGTCAAGCCACTGGGCCTGGGGATTGAACTGTGCAGCTGGCCATGTAGGGTTCAGCCACCTTACTCACCATGTCACCTGTTGGCCTACCACAAACTTTTTGAAGTCTTCTTGCATGTGCACCGTGAATGTAATGCAAAGGGAAATACTAGGATCACATACCTGTGTGGTTACTTAAGGACAGTTCTAGGATGAAGAAGGTACTTTGTGTACAGACTCCAATATTTGAGTTCTGAAGTACCTATATGTTAAGAATCTTAAGAGCTGATATCGTACGGGTTACATTCTTTGCATTAGCACAAGATAAGCAATCAGTTACCAAAAGTTATTACTGTAATGCCACTGGTCCTCCACCTTCTGGAACTGTCCTTTCTCATGTCTACAGGCAAAAAGCCAGTACTCTCTGCCCCAAAGCTGGCCAGCCAATCCATGAGTGAAGCTACATATATCAACAAGGGGATTTGAACACGTCTATGAACTTATCTCTGGCTAAATTGCTCTTTTCAGTTTATGATGAGACTTGTAAAGTATTTCTTTTTCTTTTTGGATTTTTTTTTTTTGGCCTTACAGTGCATGAGCTCGCAGGGCGAGAGAGAGACAGAGAGACAAAGACAGAAGCAGCCAGAGGGGAAGTGAGAAATCACTCCCTAGGGGGGATGGCCATACCCCAATCCCTTTCCCTCCATTCTCCTCCCTGGATATAGGGCACACACACACACACATGTGCCTGGCATGAGTTTAAGCCACCAGGTCTGAGACTTGAACCCTGGTTGGCCATATGAAAGTCCAGTGACACAACCACTACGCCATGTACTGGCATCTGTAAAGTATTTTGACACCCCAGTTAAGCTAGCAAGTTTAGCAAAGAGTGATAGAGAACCACAACAAAAATATCTGTTAATCTGATGTGAATAAAGTTTAAAGCTAGCGAGCTCATCAGTGATCCCTGCTCAGTCTGCTGGGGGCGAGGAGAGGCTGCTCAACCTTGCTCCAGCCTTCAAGAACTAGCACCTAGTTCCTGAAGGCCTAGAGATAGAAGGTAGAAGCTGCTGCCAGACATGTGCTGGTGCCATTATGCCCCTGACTCATCCAGGAACAACAGAGAGGCCCAGGCTGCTCAGTCTGAACTCAGGAACCCCCACCTAGCCTACTGTGGGGGAGGAGGTGCTGCTCTGGACGGTGCCACACACAAACACACCACATAAAGGGGTCTGACACTTTACATTCCCTCTATCCAGCTCAACTTTCAGCCACATTGGGAGCAGAATAGTTTGGGTATACAGGAACCAAATACCTGGAGATAGGAGGTTCTGGAGGAATTTTCTCTCCACAACCCCACTAGCAGTTAAACGGGAGAAACTCCCCTCTGAAAACCTGAACCCCAAACTCCTACTGTGGATTCCACATTCTCATTCACAGTAGAGGAGAGAAATTGCACAGAGGTAACAGACGCCACGAGGGAGTGCACAAGTACACAGCTACAGAAATTTCTGGTAATATACCAGATGAGCAAAAATCAAAGCAAAGCCCCAAGAAATAGGAGAAAACCAGGAAATACCTCCTTCCTTAAGGAACCTAATAACTCTTCACCAACCAACAATGGATAAAACACAAGAGATCATATCAGAAAAAGAATTCAGAATATCCGTGCTAACAAAACTCAATGAGATACAAGAGAAAACAGAACCAACTCCAGGAGATGAGCAAATTCTTTTATGATTTGAAGGAGGAACTCCATAAAGAGATAAATCACATGAAAAAGAAACAAACAGAACTTTTGGAGATAAAGAATATGATGCAGGAAATCAAAATATCCCTTGAAAGTATCGACAGCAGATGAGACCATGAAGAAGAAAGAATCTCTAATCTTGAAGACAAAACTTCTGATTTAGTCCAAAAAACTGAAAAGAATAACCCCTAAAATGTGGACAACATATGAGAAATCTTAGACACCATTAAATGGCTGAATATCTGCGTAATAGGTATTCCAGGAGATAAAGAGGAAGATAAAGGCATTAAAAAAAATCTCTCTCATAATATATTATCTGAAAACTTTCCAAATTTAGAGAGGCATGTGGACATCCAAATCTAGGAAATATAAAGGACACAAAATAGATATAAGAGGATTCTCTCCAAGGCATATAATTGCCAAATTGGTAAAAATCAAAGAAAATGACAAGAGAGAAATGCCAAGTTACGTACAAAGGTTACCCCATTAGACTAACATTGAACCTCTCAACTGAAACAATGCAGACAGGGAAAGAATGGGAAGACATATTTAAAATGCTGAAAGAAAAACAATTTCAGCTGAGAGTACTATATCTGGCAAGATTATCTTTCAAATGAAAAGGAGAAATAAAATCATTCCCAGATAAACAAACGCTGAAAGAATTCACCAAAACTAAACCAGCTCTTCAGGAAATACTTAACGGAATACAACACCAGGAAAACTAAAGGGAGATAAATAGAAGTAAGAGAACACAAAACAAATAGAGAAAAAGGATAAGACCATACATATTGATAACAATATTGAAAGTCAAGATTAAATTTCCCCACTAAAAGACTAAAAATGCAGCGTCAACTATCCTAAACACAAGATGTTCAAATATAAATCCATCCGATTATTTGATAGATAGTAGTCTCTACAGGTTTCAATTTATATATTTATTTATTTATAAAAAAATATTGGGAACCAGCAGTTAGTGTAATGGCTATGTCGCTGGACTCCCACGTAGTCGACCGCGGTTCGTGTCCCGGACCCGGTGGCTTAAAACTCACGCCGGGTGCGTGTGCGTGACAGTGAAAATCTCTCCAAAAAATTAATTTTATTTATTATTATTATTATTATTATTATTTAATTTTCTATAGGGCACATGCACTCACCAGTAAAAGACAGAGACAGAGAGAGAGGGAAAGTGAGAAAAGAAGGTGCTAGGTCCAGGACGTGGTTGGTCATGTGGGAATTTAGCACCTTATCCACTCTACCTGGCTCCCATCCTCATTAATTTATGACACTTTTTGTTGTCTGATTTTTAATCAATTTGTTTTCTTTAGAACTCTATTTCACAGTAATGAACGTCATAGTCAATTTCAGTACATACTTCCAGAATAACCAGTGGAACGGGTTTCAAATGTCCACATCATACGATGTTAAATGTTGAAGGTGGTAATAGGTTAATATCCTTGATTTGTTTATTATACACTGCATACATGCTTTTAAAGACCATTCTGTACAGGACAAAGATGTGTAATGATTATATGTAAATCATAAGTTGCAACAAATATTAAAATTTTTTTTCTTTAAAAATGTTAAAGCTACATTGACAGCATTCATGGGGGTGGGGAGACCCAACATAATGTTAATCTAACCACATGTATTATGGACCGAGAATTGAAGCCCTGAGAAGCTGACTACAAGGCCTATTTTTGCTAAACCAAGCTGCTGTTTTTGTAGAGCTCTAGAGGAGGGATTGGGTCACATTTTTTGTTACTATGACTTTACTGGATATTGAAAATTTACATCATCATTGTTATGTTAATAAAAATTATTAATTAAAAACATTTTATTGGAACACTGCTATGCCCATTCATTATGTAGTGTCTATGGCTGCTTTCAAGTCACATAGGAGAGTTGAGTAGTTGCAACAGACACCGTAAGACCAGAAATGTCTAAAATATTTACTACTTGACTTTCTACAGATAAAGTTTGCTGATTCTAGCTCTATAGGATAAACAAAATACATGACGAGGAACCAAAGCCTGCCAGCAACCACAAGCATGAACCACAAACTGGACCTTCTGAGGCCTGCCAATGGGTGCTTGAGCAAGAAGGGCCCTGATTTTCCATCCCTAGTTCAGCCTGGAGATAATGAGAGATCACCAGACGGTGTGACTGCAGCCTCATTATAGATCGTGATACAGAGGCATCCCATTAAGTGGTGCCTACATTTATTCCTGGCCCACAGAAACTGCAAGATAACAGAAGTTTTTTTTAAGCTGCTATATTTGGGGGTAATTTGGTACTCAGCAATAGGTAAGTAATACAACTGTCTCTCTTTAGCTGGTTTGCCTTTTCGAGGTGAGTGAAAATCTATCTCACAGGTCAAAGTCCCAAATAGCATCTGTTCTGCAAAGGCTTTGGGCTCCCTATGCCATAATCCCAAATGGACTGAAGCTCTGTGCCAGGTGCTACAAAGTTTATTCCATGGCCATATATATCGTCAGATATATGGATGTCTGTCTTCCTGGCTGGCGCTATGTCTACTCGATTTTATAACCATAGCTTCTGATTTAGTACCGATTATTCATAACGGAATAATACTTATTGACTACTTACTATGCGTCAAATACTTCATATGCGTTTTCTCATTTAACCCTCATGACGACCTTATGAGGCAAGTTTTATTTTTAAGCTCATTTAACAGGACAGGAAGCAAATGTTAAAGAGGTTAATTTGCTTTGTATTCACTAGCTAGCATATCATGGAGTCAAGATTTGAGCGAGCCCTAGCCAGCCACTGAGTCTGCTCTTGTTTTGATCTTGGACTTCCTGGCCTCCAGAACTGTGAGAACTAAATTTCTATTGTTTATAAATTACCCTGTCTAAGCAAGGTAATTTTACCTTACACATAATGCACACTCAGTAAGTATCTGACTGACCCTAAATGGGTGGGCTTATGCTATTAGATTCAGGACAGTCTGGTCAAACTAAAGGAAGCAGAGTCCAAGAAACAGCTTCAAGATTTGGGAGTCACCTGACTCTACACTATGCCCCATCTTTGGTCAAGCCAGGATGGATTTACAGGACTTTTCTGGACATTGGTTCCTGTGCTTTCTATTCCTAGGCTTTGTGATACCACAACATCAGTGTCGTGAATTCATCCTCTAGGAAAAGTATAACATATCTATTCTTAGGGCCGGTAGGCAGCGTGGTGGTTAAGGGCACTAGACTACCACCTGGCCCCACTGCAGTTTGAGTCTCAGACCTGGCGGCTTGCTTTCTAACCTTTCCTCTCTGTCTCTCTCTTGATCTGTCCCTCTTTGGTCAAATTAAAACAAATAAATAAATACAGTTAAATAAAATAATTTTAAAAAAGTATTACATATCTGCTCTGATCAGACTGTAACCAATGACCTTGAATTCAATTTGTACCTTTTTTTCTTTTTAAAATATTATTATTTTATTAATTTTACTTATTATTATTTTTAAAAATTTGATCATAGAGGGAGAAAGTGAGAGAGACAGAAAGCAAGAAAGCAAGCCGCCAGGTCCAGGACTTGAACCATGGTTGGCCATGTGGGAGTCCAGAGCCTTTAAGCCTCACACCACCTACCAGCCCCCAAATTGTACCTTTTTTAAAGCAGTGACTTTCAAGAGTAGAAAAAAGGGAAAAGACATAAAAATAGCTATTTTTGTATGAATTATCTATTTATCTTGCTTCCTTAAATGCCACTGAAACAAACAAACGAACCAGCATTGCTTTTCTCTAACCATCAGCAAAACCCTAAGACACTAAAAACCTCATTGGAGTTTCCTTGCAGTATCATTTACAATAAATTAGATAAAATGGACATCCTAAGAACACAAAGAACCTGATACGTTCTGAATATCAAAACCATAAATAAATTTTGCCCAATAATCACTAGGAAAATGTGCCCTGTAAGTATTTTTCATCATTATTTGACAATCCACATACTTTCCTAAGGGAAACAAGGACTTTGCAGCATGATTTGTCTTCATTAGATGACTTTCCAAACCTGAGTCAAATATAACCTGTCCGGGTATAATTTTTATTCCTTCCACATAAGTACTCTAACTCTCACAACGGGAAAGGGGTTTTCCAGAAAATATTGATAAGATTCCTAGTTTCAGTTTTTTTTTTTTTTTCATTCACTCAGTCATATTTTTTCCCCCCCAATTAACAAATATTAGATTTCCGTAAGGGTAAGGTGGAAAGAAAGGCAGGTCTGAAAATTTTGCAGGTCAGAGTAGGTTTGCTTACTTATAAGCTAAAATCAACAGACCAACCCCACCTTCTGCAGTGTGGAATGCAATGCGGAAATGTAGTTTATGGAAACAACCCAAAACCAATTAAAGCAGACTTAAAAGTAACTGAGCACATAAAAATATGCATGACAATCCACAGATCACAAGAACGTTTCTAGAGAGTGGTACAGGGTAGAAGTAAAACAAAGCCAGAAATTGATAAACACTTAACCTACTTTTAATTTACTCATCTAAATAAATATGAGACTGACTTAAATTCCTAACTTTTTTGATCCTTAATGTTTTTTTTTTTTTTTTTTTTTTGGAGAGGTTTTTGCTATAGGGCATGTGTGCTCACCAGAAAGACAGAGAGAGACAGAGAGACAGAAAGTGAGAAAGCACCCCCTGGGGGGATGGCCACACTGCAATCCTTTCTTGTCCATTCTTCTCTTGGGATCTTGGGGACACACGCACACGCACCCAGTGTGAGTTTAAGCCACTGGGTCCGGGACTCGAACCGCAGTCGACTATATGGGAGTTCAGCGACATAGCCATTACGCTAACTGCTGGTCCCATAATTTCAGACTTCTGAGCTTGAAGGGCAAATGCATTTCCCAGGCAGTTTCCATCAGCCACACACCACTGACCTCCAATTAACAGTGACCCTGAGGCCCAACTTCCCCTGCTGTTGAGTTAATCAGTTCAAGAGGGTGGGACGGACGTCTGGCATAAAGTTCCCAGTAAAGCATTAAAATGTAGTGAAAAGCATGTGGGAGAAAATAACTTGAGCAAAGCCAAGTGACTTTGAGGCAGTCTTCAGTTTCCTTACTCGCAGAATGCAAAGAATGGAGTCCTGCAAGATAGGGATTATTTCTGGGGCTCTTAGAAAGTTTAGAGAGGATGCATACAATGCCTCAGATATACTAGGCGCTCAATAACTAAATGTTGATCATTAAGACGACAACATCACTGTACAAGATTCTTTTTCTGGACACATAGGGGTCCATCAGATGAGTGGCCTCCTTGCCTCCAAAGAAAAGCAATTTTCAGACGTGATGAGTGAGGTTGAGGAAGGCCCAGGTTTAAATCAGTTTTCTTGACCATCGTTACCTGGCTCCTAAGAATTGATAGTTTCATCACTTCTCAGGAAATATCAAAACAAGAGAAGATACATTTGTAATAGGAGAGTTTTAGCACAGACCCAAAGGGTAACTTCCAATAATAAGCATTTTATATAGGAATCATGGGTTGTGTGTTAGTTACTAGAAGCTGGGCAGGCTCTTGCGTAATCATCATAAAAAAACAGCAGCATCAGGTTTGGCTGGGACACAAAAATCATTTAAAGGGAACCAGCAATTAGCGTAATGGCTATGTCGCTGGACTCCCACGTAGTCGACCGCGGTTCATGTCCCAGACCCGGTGGCTTAAAACTCACGCCGGGCGCGTGTGCGTGCGTGCCCAAGATCCCGAGAGGAGAGGAGAATGGAGGAGAAGGGATTGCGGCGTGACCATCCCCCCTGGGGGGTGATTTCTCGCTTTCTGTTTCTATGTCTCTCTCTGTCTGTCTGGCGAGCGCACGTGCCCTATAGCAAAAACCTCTCCAAAAAAAAAAAAAATCATTTAAAGAGCATCTGATACTATCAAAGCTATGTTGTCCTAGCTTTTGGGATTCCAGGCCTGTATAGGTCCTTTTTCTAAAAAAAATTGCTTATTTATTTCTTCCACAAGCAAGAGATGCACACATGCTGAGAGAGAAAGAGTGAGAGAGGAGAGCAGGAGGCTTCCAAAGGGTCTGGACACTACATTCCAAACCCAGCCGTCAGCCAGTCCCAGATCATGAATCTATACATGCCTGGTGTACTCGAGGAGGTCTTTGGCCTTGAACCGTGAACCATGCAAATTGTCTCACAGAGCACTGCCTTTTACTGCGGCACCTCAGGTCTTTTTTTATTTTAATTATTATTTTTATTTCAGGTTTTTGCCATAGGGCAGGGCATGTAAGGCTCACTGGAGAGAGACAAAGAGACGGGGGAAAGTGATAAATCACCCTTCGAGGGGACGGCCATGCCTCAATCCTTTCTCCTCCATTTTCCTCTCGGGATTTTGGGCATGCACACACACACACTCAGCCTGATTTTCAAGTCGTTAGGTCTAGGACTCCAACTTACAGTCAGTCATGTAGGAATCTAGTGCCTTAACCAGCGTACTACTCACTCCCCTCCTTTTTTTAAAAAAAGAACAAAGTAAAAAATACAAATTTAAAAAGGTTTGAATTATTTTTTAATATGTGAAACTGGGGTAACCCTACTTATTTTACAGGTTTCTTACATGAAATGAACTAAAGGATTTGGCCATGGGATGTGTCTAGCACACTCCCTGGAGTGAACTCCTAATGACTGCTGTCCTAGGTAGTATATGATAGTCTTCCCCACTTTCAAATTAACTCAAGGCTAATGGGAAGGGATGGGGTAGAGTGGGGGAGGGATGCTATAGATTAAGTCGACTTCCTCCTGTCTTCAAAACAGGTGGCAGCAGGCTGAATTGATTCCACTTTGCCCCTCCAGGATACATGTATTCTTTCAAGAATAAAAGGAAAATTAAAGGCTGACTTATGATGGTTTTGTTTTTTCATTTGGCTTTGCTACATGTGTGTGTGCTCATCAAAGAGAAATACGGAAAGTGAGAAATCACCCTACAGAGATGATTGCCATGCTGCAATCCCTTCTCCTCCATTTTCCTCTTGGATTTTGGGCATATGTGCCTGGTGTATAATGCAATCCATTGGGTCCAAGACTTGAACTGCACTTCCGGCCATGTGGGATCCAACTGTCTTAACCACCATGCCACCAGCTGGCTGTCAAGGAAGAGGTTCTAAATGCTCACTTACCGTTTTATTTTATGTACTTTTATATATCTTATTGTTTATTCTGGATTTTAGGGACACCCAAGATTGATTGATAATTCACAGGCAATTTCAGTGATTAATATTTTGAATTTAATACACAAAAGATAAAGAATATTATCGAGAATAATAGAGCCACCAAGAGTCTTGGAGACTTCTGTTGTTTGAAGTTGGTGCTCAAAATGATGAAATTCAGTAGAAACAGACAAACTCAATTTAAAAAGTTTGAAACATGGGGTCCACAGATGACGTAGCATCTATGTAGTTGGACTCCCACTTGGTCGACCATAGTTTGAATCCTGGACCCAGTGGCTTGAAACTCACACTGGGCACACATGGGTTTGTGCCCAAGATCCTAGGAAGAGAATGGAGGAGAAGGGATCGCGGTATGGGTATGTATGAAAAATAAAGAGTGCAATTTCTGAAAACTCAAGGAGGAAAACACGGAGAGCACATAACCCTCCCACTGGCCTTATATGAACTTGACTGGCAGATTCCAGTTAACTCGGCAAAGATGGAGTCAACCTGTAAGGCACTCAGAGCTCAGGCACATCAGAGAAGTCGCTAATAGTGACCATCGGTTTACATTGTCTTTTAAGAAATTCTTTTTGGGACTATCAGGTGGTGGGGAGTTTAAGGCCGCTGGATCCACATGGCCAACTGGCAGTTCAAATCCTGGACTCTGTGGCTTGAAAAACACGCCATGTGTGTGTTGTGTGTCCCAAATCCTAGAGAGAATGGAGAAGAAGGGGTTGCAGTGTGACCATCCCCCAGAGGGATGATTTCTCACTTTCCCTCTCTCTCTCTCTCTCTTCCTCCCCCTCTCTGTGTGTGTCTCCAGCAAGTGCACATACCCTAGAACAAATAGGTGTCTATTTTGGTGCATATTTTTTATAAAATATCAAGGTAGCAGTGTCTGTGTGTTATTTAAACATACATACACACAGAATTTGTGCTAGAACTTTTACTGATAGGTTGCATGATTCAAATCTTTTGGAAGATAATGACTTAGGTCAGTTGTATTCAAACTTGCATGTGCTCAAGCATCTCCTGTGGCATCCTATTAAAAATGCAGATTCTGGGGACCAGCAAGTATTGTAGTGGTTAAGGTGCTGAACTCCCACTGTGCCTGACCACAGTTTGATTCCAGGACCTGGAGGCTTGAAACTCATGCTGGATATGTGTGCGTGTGTGCCCAAAATCCTGAGAGGAGAACAGAGAAGGGATTGCATTGCGGCCATCCCCCCGGGGGTGATTTATTGCTTTCTATCTCTCCAACTCTCTCTGTCTCTCTAGCAAGTGCATGCATCCTATAGCAAAAATCTCTGTCAAAAAAAAAATTGTGGATTCTGGTTTGGCAGGTTTAAGGTTGGCCCATTCTGTCTTTTCAACAAGCTTTCAAATGACACTGATACTATTGGTCCACAGATCACATTAAGGAGCTAAGATTCGAATCACTCTCCCTCTGGCCTCTGCAGTACTAGGTGCTGCAGATCTTGTCTTAGTTGGAGATCTTGTCACACAGACCTGTAATCCACACTTGAAGACTTTTTTCTATGATGAAATTAAAAATAAAGAAAGAAAGAAAATGAGAGGACTGGGATTATGTGCAATTGCTATCAGTAGCTTTGAAAAGACATTTTGGGGGACCAGCAGATGGCGTAATGGTTACATCACTGGATTCCTACATGGTCAACCGTGGTTTGAGTTCTGGACCTGGCAGCTTCAAACTCACACCGGGTGCTTGTGTGTGCATGTCCAAAATCCCAAGAGGAGAATGGAAGAAGAGGATTGTGCTGTGATTCTCACATGGCTGACCACAGTTCAAGTCCCAGACCTAACAGCTTGCTTTCTCATAATTTCCTTTCTCTCTCTCTGGTCAAATTTAAATAATAATAGTAATAACAACAACAACAACAACAACAACAAATAAATAATTTTAAAAAAGAAGCCCTGTAAAATTTGCAGGCTCTTTACATTGCACCAAAGATATCTCTGAATAAGTTAAAAAGTAATAAAAATCTGTGGCACATATACTCTATGGAATACTATTCAGCCATAAAAACCAACAAAACCCTGGCTTTTGACAGAAAGTGGAAGAATATGGAAGATTTACTGCTGAGTGAAGCAAGCCAGGTTATGAAGGAGAGACATTGTATGTCCCCACTTAATATATACCGAGCGTCTGCACTCTATGACTGAAACTGATAAAGGATATACAAACACAAGAGATGGGTGTAAATGCCAGACGTGGTGTGTGTGAAGGAGTGGGGCCTAGGGAAGGACATACAAGGAGGGATACAGAGGCAAAACATTGAAGGGATGGGGAGGTATGGTGTTATCTGTTGAAGATAATTTGATCAACTGGACTGAGGAGAAATGTTCACATATTGAAATGTTTACTTTGTAAGCTAAACAATGTGTTTGAATATATATAAACAATTTAAAAATAAATTAATTAATAAAAAAGAGAAAAAAGTAATAATAATTTGAGATCAAGCTTTGGTGGCACAGGAAGTAAGGTGCTATGATGAGATACTGGAGCCATATGGAAGGTCTGTGTTCAGATTCTGGGTTGGCTTGAACATGCCTCGTGTGTGCAGGCATGGTGTGGCTGGCTGGAAGGCTGGTTGGAGGATACTGGCGTAGCATCTTGCTATAAGAGTACCTTTCTCTCTTTCCTCTCTCTCATAAAAGGAAGAAATAAAAATAAACTTAAAGTGCAATAGTATATAGATTGAGCTAAAAAAGAAAGTTTTTATCAAATGGAATCTATGTAATTTTGGTAAGTAATTGTTGGGTGTTCACTTTCCTTTTTTATAAATCAAGAGACTTGAACTAGATAATGTCTAATGCTCCTCACTCTCATGTCTATGATTCTTGTATTTCTTTGTCCATGTGCCTGAACTTTTTGTTTTTGTTTTTTGCTGTAGGGAGCATGAATACACCAGAGAGAAAGATAGCAACAGAGAGAGTGAGGGAAAGTGATAAATCATCTCTCGGGGAGTGGTGGGGGGGAATAAGCATGCTGCAGTCCCTTTTTCTCCAGTCTCCTCTTGGGATTTTGGGCATGACCACACATGCGCCCATTGTAATTTTCAAGCTCCTGTGTTCAGGACTCAAAGTGAGCAGCAGGACATGTGGAATCCAGTTCCTTAACCATCATACCACCTGTTGAACCATGCCTGTACTTTTGAGCACAGATACACAGAAATCTGATAACTGAGAGAATTCCCTGACTTCATTATTAAAAATCAGTATGTAGTATACACACATCTCCACAGACACAATCTGATCCTACCGAATCAGAAAGAATAAGGAAGCACAACCATCCACTGACTCGTAGAGAAACACCCTACACTTCTGTCTTCCTCTGTCCACGTGAGAGGAGACACAGGAAGAGACCAAAGTTCCCTGCTGTTTAGACTTTGGCCTGTGACGTACAGTGGTGCTGACCTAAAAGTTAATATTTATCCTTCTCAGTGTGTTAAGCTCTGCTTGAGATCTTGGTGGGGAGACAAAGCAAGGAAATAACTAAAACACTGCTCGAAGTTCGCAGTTAATCGTGGTAGGCTGAGCCAAGTCACTCGTACAGGATCCTAGGATGTGCTGAAGAAGAACATGAGGATTCTTTAACAACATCTTTAACAATGCCAATACTAGAGTGAGTCTGGTGGTAGTGGGGCCCACTGAATTAAAGAAAGGAGAAGAGTGTCCAGTTCAAACCTTCCATTACTTACTAACTTTGTGACTTTGGGTAAATCAATCTCTCTATGACTAGGGGTTCTTTATTTGTAAACTGAGAATAACAATACCTATTTCATGTTTTTTTTTTTTTTTTATGAGAACTGTGTGTTAACACTGCAGAACACTTAAAAGGAAATTTCGATATAATGTCTCTTAAAGGACATGCAACAAATATAAGTGGGTTAACAGGGGGGACTTGGACTGATTCATGACTCTCTTTTTCTTTCTTTTTTTGTTCTTGTTTTTTAGTTACGTAACCTGGTGTGAAGAGTGACAGAATATCTAAGTGGAGAGAATTTCCCATGACAAATGTGGTCCAGTCAATCTCCAAAGGTCAAGGAACGTACTGTGCATTGACTATAGTAATCCCATTTGGTACAATCTCAGGTTACGTTCACTTGCACTAACCTTTTGGATCTGACACTAAAGCTTTTCCTTTGCTTGCCAGATGTACTTGGCACTCCACATGTGCTGGAAAAGCTCTGCACTTGTGCCAAGCCAAGAAGTCCAACGGCTGGTTTAGAATACTCATTCTCTCTCTCTCTCTCTCTTTTTTTATTTAATCGTAGGTCTTCAACAATATCTGGCACATGCAGAAGGTGCTCAATAAATGCTGAATTAAAAACTACAATAAATATACTTGGTGTGCTGTCATGTAAGTTACATAACCACACCTCACAGTCACCTGTAATTCTTCATTCAAGATGGACACTTCTTTCTTTCTTTTTTGGAGAGGTTTTTGCTACAGGGTGCATGCGCTCACCAAAAAGACAGAGAGAAACAGAGAGACAGAAAGCGAGAAATCACCCCCCAGGGGATATGGCCATGCCGCAATCCCTTCTCCTCCATTCTCCTCTCGGGATCTTGGGCACGCACGCACACGCACCCAGCGTGAGTTTAAGCCATTGGGTCCAGGATTTGAACCGTGGTCGACTACATGGGAGTCCGGCGACATAGCCATTATGCTAACTGCTGGTCCCAATGTAGACTTGTTTCTAAATTCAGTTTTGTATTCAAACAAAAATTTTCATAGATTAAACCACTATATGAAATAGAGTGTTACCATATAAGACTAGAGTATGCATAACTTACATTAGAAAGAAATTAATGGAGAAGAATATCATTCTAGGAATGTGGTATTCTTATGTGGTGAGCTATCTTTGCCTAAAAACTCTCAAAAAGCTAAGACAAAAAAACAAAACAAAACAAAGATGTACAATAAAACAAACATTTTTTCTTTCCCTTAAAATAATATCATAGCCTACAAGAGGACTTCAAAAAATTAGTGGCGGGAGCAGCAGATGGTGTAATGGTTATATCACTGGACTCCCACGTAGTCAACTGCAGTTTGAGTCCTGGACCTAGTGGACTAGGACTCATGCCAGGCACGTGTGTATGTGTGCCCAAAATCGCCAAAGGAGAATGGAGAAAAAGGGATTGTGGCACGATTTCTCGCTTTGTGTTTCTCTGTCTCTCTGGTGAGCACACATGCTCTATAGCAAAAAATCTCTCTTAAGACAGAAACCATTTTATTTCCTGCTTTTCAATTGGGGAGTCTTTTATTTCATTTTATTGCTTAATTCCTCTAGCTGGGACATCTAGCACTATTCTGAAGAGGGATGGTGAATGCAAGTTGTCATCCTTGTCTTCTTTCTGGTCTTAGAGAAACAGCTTTCAGCTTTTTACCACTGAATGTGATGCTAGCTGTGGGCTTGCCATATATGACCTTTATTATTTTGAAGTGAATTATTTCTATACTTGATTTTCTGAGGTTTTAGTATTTTTTTATCACAAAAGGATACTGGAATTTTGTCCAATGATTTGCATTTATTGAAATGACCATAAGAAATTGTTCTAAAACAGGTATACAAATGAAAAAGTGCTCAACATCACTCATCATCAGGGAAATGGAAATCAAAGCCACAACGAGGTATCACCACACACCTGCTAGGATGGCTTTTAGTCCGTAACATGTTAGTGAAGATGTGGAGAAAGAGAACGCTCGAACACTGTAGGGATGTAAATTGCTACAGCCATTATGAAAAACAGTATGGAGGTTCCTTGTAAAACTAAAAATAGCACTAGATGATTCAGCAATTCTACTTCTGGAAACATATCCAAAGGAAATGAAATAAGTATCTCAGATGGATATCTGCACTCCCACGTTCACTGTAGCATTATTATTATTATTATTATTTTTTTTTGGAGAGGTTTTCGCTATAGGGCACGTGTGCTCGCCAGACAGACATAGAGAGACAGAGAGACAGAAAGTGAGAAATCACCCCCCAACACACACACGGGGAATGGTCATGCTGCAATCCTTTCTCCTCCATTCTCCTCTCGGGATCTTGGGCACGCACGCACACACGCCCGGCATGAGTTTTAAGTCACTGGGTCCGGGACACGAACCACGGTCGACTACGTGGGAGTCCAGCGACATAGCCATTACGCTAACTGCTGGTTCCCCAATGTAGCATTATTTACAATGGCCAAGATATGGAATCCACCTAAGTATCTGTCAATAGATGAATGAAAAAAAAAAAAGCTGTGATGCCCATGTATATAATGGCATGCCATTCAGCTTTGGAAAAATAGAAAGAAATCCTGTAATTTGTGATAATATGAATGAATTTGGAGGACACTGTGCCAACATAAGCCACAGCAAAACAAAGACTGCATAATATCACTTACATGTAGAATATTTTAAAAGTTAAAAACTTTGAGGAACAGAGAGTAGAAAGGGGGAAAATGAGAAGATATTGGTTAATGAATATAAACTTCCAGTTCTAAGATGAGTAA
The DNA here is from genome assembly GCF_000334495.1 of Tupaia belangeri chinensis. NCBI lineage: Eukaryota > Metazoa > Chordata > Mammalia > Scandentia > Tupaiidae > Tupaia > Tupaia belangeri. The sequence continues at coordinate 3,417,890 of NW_006206760.1, forward strand.
ATCTAGAGATCTAATGTGTATAGTTAAAGATAATGTAATCCATAGTTAAAATTTCCTGAGAGTAAATTTTTTAAAACAATTGTTTAATTTCATTTAGTTTATTTATTAGTTATTATTTAATTTGGCCAGAAAGAAACAAAGACAGAGAGGGGGGAAAGTGAAAAGGTAAGCCACCAGGTCTGGGACTTGAACCACAGTTGGCCATGTGAGAGTCCAGTATCTTAATCACCATACCACCTGCCAGCCCTGGGAGAGTAGTCCTTAAATGTTCTCATCACACATACAAAAGGGCAACTATGTGAGGTAATGAATATGTTAATTAGCTTGCTTGTAGGAATCATTTCATAATATATATCAGCGTACGATCTTAAATCTATACAGTTTTTTAGATTTGTCAATCATACTTCAAAAAAGCTAGGAAAAATACTAATGTGAGTCACAATGAATGATACCTTAGAATGGAGAAAATAGGATATATATTGTCTTTAACTTAAAAAGAAAGACAAAAAGGCAGTAAGTTATAGTGTTAAAGAAAAGACGGACTCTTGAGGTATGTTGCTTAATATAAAACAAACAAAAACTACAAAGGAGATTCATAAAGAACAGCTAGAGAACTAGGAAAAAAATAGAGAAGTGTGTGTGGTAGCAGAATTAGGGAAAACGTGTCAATGGTAATAAAAGGACTGTAAATGCCTTTTAGGTGACCTTGGTAAAGGCAGTGTTTGTTGGCTGATAAATCTGGAAGCTTGATTGCTATGGGTTAACCAGGAGTAGTGAGGAAGTGGAAGTGGCATGAAGCACAGATAGCCCTTAGAAAAAACACTGTGAACAGAAGAGGACAGATAACGAGAGAGAAGAAATACCATACTCCATGGGGGGGGTTCTTTATCTCTATTTTTTTCTCTCTCTCACTGGCAAGTGCACATGCCCTCTGGCAATTAAAAAAACAGTTTTTAAAGTTTTTTTTTTTTTTTGAGAGATTTTTGCTATAGGGTGTATGTGCTCACAGGAGAGACAGAGAGAGAGAAAATGAGAAATTACCCCTGGGGGGGGATGGTCATGCCACAATCCCTTCTCTTCCATTCTCCTCTTGGGATCTTGGGTATGCATGCACAAGCGCTCGGTGTGTTTTAAGCTGCTGGGTCCAGAACTTGAACCACAGTTAACTACATGGGAGACCAGCGATGTAACCATTACACCACCTGCTGGTTCCTTAAAGTATTTTTATTTTTTAAAAAAAGGTTAAATACTTGGTTGACCTTGTAAGCTAGTGATTAAGGGAGCTGGATCCCAGATGGCTGATAGCAGTTTGAGTTTCAGCCCCAGTGGTTTGATAAAACACATAAGGAGCATATGCATGTGTGCCTCAAGCCCTGACACAACGGAAAAAGAGAGGAGAAGGGATTGTGGTGTGATCATGCCCCACTGGGGGGATGGTTTCTCCCTCTCTCTTTGTCTCTCTCTGAAAAGCACACACATGCTCTGGCCACCAAAAAAAAAAAAAAAAAAAAAAGGAAAAAAGAAAAAAAAGGAAAAAAAAAGAGAAGAAGAAAAGGAGGAGAAAGAGAAGAAGAATTGAAGGAGAAGAAGGAGGAGAAGAAAGAGAAGAAGAAAGGATTAAAGACAGGATTGAGTTGAGAGTCTTCAAATTGTCTGGTTATGTCGGTAGAAGATACTTGGCAGAAAGGCAAGTTTCTCAGAGAGAGAAAAGAGAACAGAAGATCAATCATTTGAGCAAGGTCTATTATTAGGCAGGAAGGAATGGAAAGGATTAATGCGCCTAAAACAGGAGATGGGTGAAAAAGTGGGTTGAAGCTCAGTATCTTCATCTTGATTTTTCTAGACTCTCTTCTGTAGGGTTCTTACACTGCCTTGGATTTAGAGGGTCAAATGCAAGCTGAGAAAGGTGAAAACAAGTGAGGGAGAGGTTATAATTTGTCTGCTTCTGAACTCACTGGGTCTTTTTTTAGCAGTGTTCCAATGTCCAGATGCTTTGCGGGTGCCAAGAGGCAGGATGTAGCATTCTCTTTCTCCACCCACCCACCCCCCAAGTACATTAGGCATGAAGTGACTCTGGAGCCATTTGTACAGCTTGTCAACCAATCTTGACTATGGCAGTGCTCCTGAAACTAAGAGTTCCAATGACTATCTAGAATTCATCTTGTTTCTGATTGTGTAAGAGGAAGCAGCTCCCTTGGAGGGTTAGTTCTGTGGTGTTCTTCTGCTGAAGTAGCAGGTTTGATAACACTATATTCCAGGAATATTGTAAGCCTTTAATGCCCTGTATTACATTTTATTTACTATTTATTTTCCTTGAAGTAGCTAAAGAAATTTCTGTTTTCTGTGCATGACCTCTGACAGAAAGGGACATCTCTTCTTCTATCAGGGGCAGGAAGAAAGGATGGGCATAGATGAAGACAAATTAGAGCTTGGTCAGTGTGTGTGAGATGGTAATTTCCTTGAATACAGGAATTATTAAGGAGGAGTGTGTAGAGCTTCCAAGGGGTTCATGGATAGAATTTAGGGCAACTGTGACCTTAAATGAAAAAAAGGTCACATTATCATCTTTAGTCATCTCTAGCTAAACTTTAGCCTTATCTTTTATTCTAATTGTAGGCTTCAAACTACAGTGTACCAGCAACAGTTCCTGTGACTTTGTCTTTAGTAGAAATTACAAATATTTTCATATCACCCTCGAGTTGTAGCAGATCTCAAAATATTGTTTATGCTCATGACTTCAAAATTATGGTATTCATTAGACTGTCTCCTAGATCATACTCTTTAGTGCATTTAGTATGACACACATAGACTACTCCATCATAATTCATAAAACTGACAACACTTTGCTTTGTAATCACGTGTATTTAATTTTATGCATTCAAAAGTATGAATCTCTAAGGATGCCTACAGGCTTTACTAGATATATAAAGTAAATTTACAGCATAAAACACACTCAGAAGCTTGTTCTAACATCTCTTTTCCCTGTAAAAGCAGGGTGTCTAAACTTCGACATTACTGACATTTTGGACTGGAAAAGTGGTGTTTTGTTGTGTTGTGTTTTGGTTGGTTTTGTTTTGGCGGGGCAGGACTGTCTTGCACTTTGTTGGATGTTCAGTGGTCACAGTCATTACACGCCAGATGTAATGTACCTGGGGGCAACACTGAAGGGTTAGCGATCACTACTGTGAAGTGGTGCTGAGAGTATAACGTGCCTCGGTGTAAGATCTGATTAGAGGAGAGGCAGTCTGCAATGGATGCACCAGAGGATGGTAGAGAGAATGGGTGGGAGAAGTGACAGGAGAAGTGACAGGATTGACTGGCTGGGAGAAGTGACAGGAGAAGACTGTTGAGCAATTTGAGGGACAAGCTGCAATTCATACCTATGCATTTATTTCCTGGATGAGACAGACATGCTGGGTGATATTATACAATGATGAATAATAGTTCACCCTCAACAGCATTTGAGCAGTAGAGAATGCTTTACAAATGAGACAAGCTGGAGTTAACTACTGTGCCCAAGTGCTACTTCTCCTACCAATCCATGTGCCAACGTGTCTCAACATGCAAGTTGAGAAGTGGCCCTTCCCTTCAAGAAACAAACTGCCTACAAGTATAAGAAAAGCACGAACATCTAAGACCTAAAAATAACTTATTGGGAACCAGCAATTAGCGTAATGGCTATGTCGCTGGATTCCCACGTAGTCAACCGTGGTCCGCGTCCCGGACCCGGTGGCTTAAAACTCACGCCGGGCACGTGTGCGTGTGTGTCCAAGATCCCGAGAGGAGAAGGGAATGCGGTGTGACCATCCCCCCTGGGGGGTGATTTCTCGCTTTCTGTCTCTATGTCTCTCTGTCTGTCTGGTAAGCGCACACGCCCTGTAGCAAAAACCTCTCAAAAAAGAAAAAAAGTTATTGATTCTTGTTCTGCTATTCCATGTGAAGAAAAGATATTGTATTGTGGGCTTAAATAGATTTAGACCTTGTAGCACCAAGAAAACCTAAGCCCAGCAGGTATGGCTATGAAAGATACAGAGCAACCTTAAGATCCAGCAGTTATATTCCAAGACGTTTGCCAAAGAAGAAATGAAAATATATATGCACATAAAGACTTGTACAGGAGTATTGATAGCAGTTTTATTCAAAATAGCTAAAGACTAGAAATAATCCTAAAGTCCATATACAGTCTAAAACACAGTGTTGTAGTTATACAATGAAATACAAAGAATGAACTACTGACGACATAGATATAACCCCAAAACATGCCACATAAAACAAGTCTTACACGAAAGAGGCCATCCTTAATGTATAATCAATTAATAGTGCTACATTTAAAATAGTAGCTGGGTCCATGGGGCTGGAGACGAGGACTGACTGGAAGGAGAATGAAGAGTTTTTCTGGGTGATGATAATGTTCTCTGTATCTTCATGGAGAGTTGGGTTGCATGGTTAATATAGCTATCAATAGTCAACAAATAGTATACTAAGATTAGCACAATTCACAGTAGTAAATTATGCCAAAGGAGAGGAAGAAGGGCAACAGGAGACAGAGAAGGAGAAAAAGGTGAAAAAAATAAGGTAACTAGTAAAAATTGAGCTTTTAGCTAATGCAATGCGTATTGAAGAGTTTAGGGGTGAAATGAACTGGTGTCGGCAACACATTCTAAAATGCAGTTTAAAAAGGAACAGATTGATGGTTAGAAAGATGGTTGGATGGCTGGATATGTAATCAAGAAAATACACAAAATGTTAGTTGTAGATTCTAGGTATTGGGTGTGATTCATGTCTAATCCTTTTATCTTTTCTGTAGCCTGAGAATGTTCACATTGACAAAAAGGTAAGAGGGTGTGTGTGTGTGTGTGTGTGTGCATGAATCTCTTTCTACTATTGGAACTAGTTCATTAACCTTTGGGCAAAGAAAGCTGCCTCAAACATGCAAAGCCATTTCACATGGTTCTTACTTTAAGAAGTGAATCTTAAAATGTCATGCATATCATCTCTATCCCAGGGACAATGGCCACCAATCATTCCCACTGTAGACATTACCATGTCTGGATCACTTGGCTAATACCACGCGAGGCACTGATTACATATGGTAGCCTCACCTAGAGAGATGATCAGTTTTCATCATTGCTCAACAGAAAGCTCTAGAATGAGTCACCTTAGGCAGCCAGGAACTAGAACAGATGTCCAAGAGAAGGAGAATATCTTTGATGGCACTGTTAGCAGAATGTATTGAAATGGGTTATAAGACATCATGTGTGTGTGTGTGTGTGTGTGTGTGTGTGTGTGTGTGTGTGTGCATGCACATTTTAGGGGCATTGAGCTGAAGTGGAAGAAGAAAAATATATTTTAGAGAGAGGCGACACATTGTAAGTCACAAAAAAGAACAGTAACTTTAATTGAACTTCTATAAAGAGAAACCTTGTCCCTTTTCCTGTTTTGTCTTTTGAAAGCTCATGTCCAATGCCATATGATACTGTCACCTGGCCAATGGTATGACAAAGGCTGCCCCAGTTTGGCATCTGTAGCATTTTTGTGGCTTTCTTTTCTCATAGACCCTTTGACAAAGGTTGGATGTTCGAGCAGTTGCACTGTTCCTTGTTTGGTCTAAGGGTTTCTTGCTCACAGAATGATGAAATGTTTCTGAGTGTCAGTAAGTGGTTTCAGTGACACTTTTGGGAATCTATTTCCTTAAAGCCTGCCCTGGTGGTGTGGCTGGGGTTTGTTTGATTTTGTGTGAAAGTGGTAAATAAACCATGGGATTACCAGGCTGCCCAGTTCCCAGGGCTCATGCTATTTGGAGAGTCACACATGTGAGAAGACAGCAGGGGAAAGAGCATCTTTTACCAAAAAGCAAGACTCAGAGGCTTTGACCTTCAACTGAGATGGATAAAATGACAAGGTGCTAAATGTGGCAGAAGTTGGATTTGAACTATATCTCAGGAGCCATGGTGCAGATGTGGTCGCAATGGATAGAATATACGAGTTTTGCAAAAATCTACGAGGGAACATAAGGCAACAGCCTGCTTGAACAAAGACATACCAGCTTCTATTAACTTTATTTAGTTTTATAGTTAGAGGCCAAAATTCAAACTGATTCATGAAACTGCACCTAATCACTGGCTAAGTACTGGGGAACCTACCATATCTACACTACCTATAAAGATAATTTAAAAAGTTCACAGAAAGGGGCCATTGGTGGACCCACACGAAAAGATTCTAGGAAGATGTCTAGAGACCTCCTTGAGTATATACCAGAAATACACATGCCCATGAACCAGGGGTATCGGAGTCTGGAGGTGGATTGTGGCATTGAGACGCTATTTGGGGTGTTGCCTCTCTCTCTTTCTTTTGCTCATGGAAAAAAATAAATCACAAACTCTAAAACAAACTTTGAGGAAAAATAGAATTAAAGTAAGAGTTTACTTGGTGCCCAAATTTTTGAAATCTATGCATTGTTATTTCATATGTATTTCCCATGAACATTTTAAAGACCATGTAACAACCCTGTGTTGGATGAGTTCAAGCAAATCTGTTCAATTCTGTTTATTTTTATGGATCCCTGTGCTGTTATTAGTACAGGATAGTGTTTTGTGGTTGTGTTGTTTTTCCTAAAGCCAGGTTGAACAAGCCCTTCTTGGGAAGTAGTTGTCTGATGTGCAAACTAAGCATCTTTGCTGTCATGTTGGAATAAGATAAAGAACACACTTAGGACTTACTGATGGCATCCAGGTAGACAGATTCTGAAACTTAATAGGATTTTGGAGGAAAAAAAAAATCCTGGTTCATTCCTTAACATAAATCATAATCAGCAAATGAGCAGGCAGTTTTCATTGGTTTATGATTCATTTGGGACTTAATTCCAATAAAGATGACGTAATCACATTTAAAAGCTTGGCTGAAACTAGAAGTATAGGAACCATGAAGGTAATTTTGGGCCAGTGGAGAATATGGAATATAAAATAGTATGCAACAGAATAAAGTATTGACTTCTCAGGTGGGTTTTATGAATGGCTGATAAAACACATGCATGCTGTTTTGACTACTTGTTTTACGTGGGCTCCTAAAAAATAAACCAGCCTAAACTGGATATTGATAAACAACAGATAGACTTGGAAAGTCCAGGACCAAAGCATCTGTGTATTTGATGTCTGGTCAAATCCTACTCTCTGGTTTGCAGATGGCGCCTTCTCACTGTATCCTCATAGGGGAAAAGTGGTGAGCAGGGGCTAGCAGAGGTTAGTTCTGTTTTTTAAAAAAAGTTTATGTATTGTAGGCTAGCCCAATAGTTAAGGGAGTCAGATCTCACATGGCTGACTGCGTGGTTTGAGTCCCAGTCCTGGTGGCTTGAAAACACACCAGGCACATCTATGTGTGTGCCCAAATTTCTGAGGGGATGAAGAAATGAAGAAGAGATTAAGGCATGATCACACCCCATTGGGGGTGCTTTCTCTCTCTCTTTCTCTGTCTCTTTTTGCTCTTCTTGGTTAAATTATGTGCCCTCTCTAATAATAGTAATAGTAATAGTAATAGTAATAGTAATAATAATAATAATAATAATAATAAGGTTATATCAAGAGACACAGACACAGAGAGAAAGAGAAGGGACGAGAGAGAAGTAGGAAATACGAGGGGAAAAGAGAGAGAACCCTGCCTTCTCAGGCAGCCAGGATCCCTGGAACATGTTTAAGATACAAAGTTCAACCCAGGAACTGAACCCTGATCTTCCACATGGTTTTCAACGATGCAGAGCATCAGACTACCACTACACTGCAGTGGCTCATCCTGGGATCTCTTTATAGGGGTGGGGCACTAATCATATTTATCAGGACACCACCTTTATGACATAATCACCTCCCAAAGGCCCTGTCTCTTTTTTCCATACATACAGTTTTTTTTTTACTTTAAAAAATTTACTCATTTTATACTTTCAATCACACTTACAAAAGTACTACTTGTAAAGTGAATTTATCCAACATGAATACACTTCACACCACTACAGTTGAAGGTAACATACATATTATCAACAGATAATCATCCATTTCTGTGTTCCATAAATGCCTTGCCTTGTTATTTTTCTCCTTAATTTCCTTCCTCTAACTCTCCTTCTTTTCCCACCCTCTTCCCACGCTGTCTCCAGTTTCTGTAACCATTTTTCCATGTTTCTATATCCTCTAACTTTCAGTTTCCACCATACAGTGTGGATAGTCAGCATATATTAAATGGAGACATACAATGTCTCTCTTTCATAGCCTGGTTTGCTTCACTCAGAAGTAAATCTTCCATATTCATCTCCTTTTTTTTTTTTTTAATAGAGGTTTTGCTATAGGGCACGGTGCGCTCGCCAGACAGAGCAAGAGAGACAGAGAGATAGAAAGTGAGAAATCAACCCCCGGGGGGATGGCCACGACGCAATCCCTTCTCCTCCATTCTCCTCTGGGGATCTTGGGCACACACACACACACACACACACACACACACACCCAGCATGAGTTTTAAGCCACCAGGTCCAGGACGCAAATCCTAGTCGACTACGTGGGAGTCCAGTGACATAGCCATTACGCTAACTGCTGGTCCCTTTCTTTTTTTTTTTTTTAGAGAGTTTTTTTCTATAGGGATATGCACTCATTGGAGAGACAGAGACAGAGAGACAGAACATGAGAAATCACCCCCCCTCCACCAGTGGGAATGGCCATGCCACAATCCCTTCTCCTCTAGTCTTTTCTAGGGATTTTTGGGGACACACGCACATGTGCCCAGCGTGTTTTAAGCCGCCGGGTCTGGGACTCAAGCTGCAGTAGACTACATGGGAGTCCAGTGATGTAACCATTATGCCATCTGCTGGAACCCACATTCATCCACTTTCTATTAAATACCAGGTCTTGTTGATTTTTAATGACTACGTAGTATTTCATAGAGTGCGCCACACTTTTTCAATCCATTCATCTGTTCGCGGACATTTGGGTTGGTTTCATGTCTTAGTAATTGTGAATGGTGCCACAATAAACATAGATGTGCAAGCACTGTTCTGACTGAGCATTTTCTGATTCCTTGAGTAGTAGATACGAGTGAAATTGTTGGATTGCATGGCAGTTCGATTTGTAGACCTTTGAGGAACCTCCATTTGCTCTCCACAGTGGCTGGACTACTTTACATTTTCACCAACAGCGTAGGAGAGTTCCCTTTTCACTACGGCCTCACCAGCACTTATCAATTTTTGTTGTTTTAAACTTAACAGAAGGCCCTGTTTTTTAACACCATCACCTTAGAGGTTAGGATTACAACATATGAATTTTAGGTAGACACAAATGTTCAGATCATAGCACTGCCTTACCAGCCAGAAGGTACTGAGGTGGGTGACAGTCTTACCTTTATGTGAGCATTTTTATTTTATTTTCCAAAATAAAAAAAAAAAATTGCCAGATGTATGTGTACTCACCAGAAAGAAAGAGAGAGAAGAGATAGAGAAGCACTTCCCAATGGGGCGTGGCCACACTGTAATCCCTTTTTCTCCACCCCATCAAGATTTGGGGCACAGATGTGTAAACAACTCATGTGTATTTGAAGCCATCAGAGTTGGGATTTGAACTATGCAGTTGACCATGTGGGATATAGCTACCTTATCCAGCAGGCCATGGAGCTCTCTTGTAACTTGTTTTCTGGTTTTGTTTTTTTAAAAAATATTTATTGTAAATTATGATTCATCTACTCATTAACATCTTTGTAGGGTACAGAGTGGTCTTTAAAAGCATGAATGAAGGGACCAGCAGATGGTGTAATGGTTACGTCGCTTGTCTCCCATGTAGTAGACAGCAGTTTGAGTCTCGGACCCGGTAGCTTAAAACTCATGCCTGGCATATGTGCATGTGTGTCCAAAATCCCTAGAGGAGAAGGGATTGCGGTGTGGCTATTCCCCCCAGTGCCCCCCAGTGGTAATTTCTTGTTTTCTGTCTCTCTGTCTCTCTAGTGAGCACATGTACCCTATAACAAAAACCTCTCTCTCTCTCTCTCAAAAAAAAAGCACGTATGAGGTGTGTAATAAACAGACTGAAGATATAAATATATTCACCACCATCAACATTTAACATGATATTATGTTGTAAACATTCAAAACCTGCTTCACTGGTTATTCTAGAAGTATGTACTGAATTGTCTACGATATTCTTTACTGTGAAATACAGTACTAAAGAAAAATCAAATTGATTAAAAATCAGAGAAAAGACAACTACAGACCGATATCTCTGATGAATATTTTTCTTTAAAATAATTATTTAATTTTATTTACTCATTAATTTATTTTAATTGGACCACAGAGACAGAAGGAAAGTGAGAAAACAAGCCACCATGTCCAGGACGCGAACTGTGATCAGTCATGGGGGGGGGGGTCTAGCACCTTAACCACCATACCTCCTGCTGGTCCTAGGTCAAATCTTTCTACTATTGATTCACATTGTGCTTGTCAACACTGAAAACTTCCATGTGTGATTATTTGGCTAATCTCTGAATTTAGCTCTTAGATTGAAAGCTCCAAGTTAATACGTCTTCTGTGAAGCATTCAGTTCATTTTTAGAAAGAATTATTTATTTAATTTTATTTATTATTATTATTAATTTGCTATAGAGCACATACATTCATGAGATAGAAAGCAAGAGGGAGCGAAAGCAAGCCACCAGGTCTGGGACTCGAAACATGGTCGGTCATATGGAAGTCCAGGACCTTAGCCACCAAACCACCTGCTGGTCCAGTTAACTTGTTGATTAAGATTTGGGGAGGACACATATGGAACACAATGTGATGAATGTTTACAAAAGAAAAAAAGGAGTGAAATGAATGCAGAAAGGTTTGGGATCCTGAGAAACATGTTGCTATTTACTGTAATTTAGCATCCTTCAAAATAAGTAATGCATGTGAGAATTGAATATAGAAGGCATATACTGGGTCTAAGTTCTGCAGGTCTACAGAGAGACACATGGGAGAAATCAGTTACCAATGGGACATAGTCATCTGGAAATCCCTTCTCCTTCATCTTTCCCTCCTATCAGGACTTTGGACATGCACGCACATGCACCTGGCGTGTTTCTCAAGCTGTTGGAGCCAGGACTCAAACTGTAGTCAGCAATGTGGGATCCAGCTCTCTTAACCACTAGGTGTATGGGGCTGGCCCATAATCTTTTTTGTTTAAACAATTTTCTTTCAGCTGCCAGAGAAAGAGAGTGTGCTTGCTCAAGGGAGAAAGAACAAGAAAAGAGGGAGAGAGAAAGAAAGCGGTCCCCACTGGGGTGTGGTCACCTTGAAATACATTTTCCTTTATCTCCTCGAGATTTGGGGTATGCATACATATGTGCCTAGCATGTTTTACAAGCTGCCGAGGCTAGGATTCAAACCATGATTGGTCCTGTGGGCTATGACTCTCAATGCACAGTGCCTAATCATTGTGCTACAAAGCCAGCCCTAGAAATTTTCATTTTGAAAAATTTAAAACCTACAGAAGATGAGTACGGTAAATGGCCACATTCCTTTAATCAACCTGTTTAATGCTCCAGTTGGGCTCTGAAAGAGCTGCTCTGTAGATATGACATTTTCTACTTTACTGCAGACGGTATAACTCTGATTGTACCTTTAGGAAGACGTAAGACTAAGTAACAAGATCATAAATGTCCTTACTTCAGGAAGAATCGCTAGTCACACCTCTTGACAAATTATTAGTTAAGATACATGAAGGGATTTAGACCAACCGGTGGTATGGTGGTGAAGGTGGCTCAATTCCACGTGGCCGACTGTTCAGTTCGTGTCCCTTATCTGGAGGCTTGACAAACATGCTAGGTGCAAGTCCATGTATACTCAAATCCCCAAAGGAGGGAGAAATGGAAGAGAAGGGATCGTGGCATGAATATCCCCCATGGGGCGTGCTTTTTCACTTTCCTTCTCTCTCTTTCTTTCTCCGGCAAGTACATGTGTCCTCTGGCCAAAAAAAAAAAAAAAAAAAAAAAAAAGAGAGGTGGGGGTACTTAAAAAAGTTTATGGAAAAGTGGAATTAAACTGAGAATAAAAGACTCTTTCACATGAAAGAAAATCTGGGTCCAGTAGGCCCGGATATGAAAGATCTGAAGCAATGGTCCAGCAATTACACTTCCTAGACATTTGCCCAACAAACAAATGAAAATACATGTGCACATAAAGATTTATATACAAGAGTATTGATGGCAGCTTTATTGAACATAGCCCCAAACTGGAACGAATCCAAATGTCCATCCACAGTTTAGAACAGTGCGGTGTAGTCTACAATGAAATATTACTGAGCAAAAGAATAAATTACCGATGCATGTGATGACATGGGTGCAGTTCTAAAACATGCTGAGTGAAAGAAGCCTTACACAATGGTGAGAAAATTGGAATAGTGGCTGAGTACGTCGAGGATTGATTGGGAAGGTGCGTGAGGGATTTTCCTGGGTGATGTTAATGCTGTCTGTCGATCTTGATGGAGAGTTGAGTGGCGAGCTTGTACACAGTTGTTCATACTCATCAAACTGTACACTCTGACTTGTGCATGTCAATTACACCAGAAGAAGATGGGAAGGGGACGATAAAATGAGTGTAAGTGTTGAAGGAGAGGGAGTCAGAAAGTGGTGAGGGAGTTAAGAGAGGGAGACTGCGCTAGGTTATACTTCTTTATCACAGTGGGCTCCCTATGGGAAACGGCACATCTTGTTGTCAACTAATTTCTTTGACCAGAAAAGACCAACTTGAGAAAATAATTTTATAAGGCAAATTATAATAAGCATTTCCACTGTGGACAAACAGAAGTGTAAAGAATCCAGTTTCTGGGATCAGCAGTTAGCGTAATGGCTATGTCGCTGGACTCCCATGTAGTCAATGGCAGTTCGAGTCCTGGACCTGGTGGCTTAAACTCAACACTGGGCGCATTTGCATGCGTGCTCAAGATCTGAGAGGAGAATGGAGGAGAAGAGATTGCAGCATGGCCATCCCCCTGGGGGGGTGATTTCTCGCTTTTTGTCTCTCTGTCTTTCTGGAGAGCATGCGCACCCTATAGCAAAAACCTCTCTGGAAAAGATGCGCACCCTATAAGAAAAACCCCTAAAAAAAAAAAAAAAAGAATCCAATTTCTTATTTGAGTTATATTTACCAATATTTTAGTTCCTTACTGGGAGGACAATCCAAAGCTTGGGGAAGTACTTGGTCCTTTGAGGGCCAATCTTAGTTTGGTAGACTAAAGTCAAATAATTAATCCACTTTTTCTTCTAACAAAGAATAAACTACTATGTTCACCTGACATATCAGGTTAGACCACCTCTAAGAGTCTGCCTGGAGTATGAGATAACCTCAAACATATTAAAGGAAAACAGAATTAAAGTACAAATTTATTCTGGTGCAAAAGCTTTTCTGAAATCCATGCATAGTTTTTTTTTTTTTCCATGAAATACGTTTCCCAGGTACTGTCTGAAAAGCCCCAGTGTAATTCCAGTGAACAGGAAATCTGTGCAGCATTTCCTTCATGATTCCTTATTTTCAGAAGGCTACACCAGACTAGAGAAGTGGGAACTACGTAAGTAATTACCGAGGTCCTAACCTGTACAAATTTTAGTAATATAAGAAGAAAACAGTCATGTAAATGGCAGGGCTGGATGGGGAGGCCACCAATAGGGACACAAAGTAAGCACAGCTTTTTTTGTTTGTTTGTTTGTTTTTGAGAGATTTTTGCTACAGCGTGCATGCACTCCCTGTCAAGAGACAGGGAGAGACAGAGAGACAGAAAGTAAGAAATCACTCCCTGGGGGGATGGCCATGTTGCAATCCCTTCTCCCTCATTCTCCTCTTGGGATTTTGGGCATGCACACACATGTGCCCGGTGTGAGTTTTAAGCGGCTCGATCCAGGACTCGAAACTTGGTCGACTATGTAGGAGTCCAGCGACATAACCATTAGGCTATCTGCTGGTCTTTGTTTTTAAAATCATGAAAAACTGTTACTACTTTTGGGCATTACTCAATGCAATCAAAACTAGAAATTGTGTTTAAAGAGATGACAGCTTCTGCAGCTGGCAGGTAAAGCGTGGTGGTTAAGGCACCAGATTCCCGCACGGCTGACCATGGTTCAAGTCCTTGACCTGGCAGCTTGCTTACTCACTCTCCTTCTCTCTTTCTCTGTCTCTCTCTGGTCAAATTAAAGAATAATAATAAACAAATAAAATTAAATTAAAATAAAAAAAAGAAACATGGCAGCTTCAGGTAGTGATTTACAGATGTTTCTGTCAAGATGCAGTTCACACGTGTACTTGGTATGAGGACCGGGTTCTCTAAAACTGAACTTTAAAAAAAATTTTTAAGAGAGATTTTTGCTATAGGAAGTGTGCACTTGCTGGAGAGTCAGAGAGAGAGACAGAGAAACAGAAAGTGAGAAATCACTCCCCAGGGGCTATGGCCAGGGTGCAATCCCTTCTCCATTCTCCTCTTGGGGGTTTAGGCACATGTGTCCGGTGTGAGTTTTAAGTCACCAGGCCTGGAACTGGAATTGCGGTCAACTACATAGGAGTCCAGTGACGTAACCTTTATGCCATCTGCTGGTCCCTAAAACCTAACTTCTAAATCAGGCTTTCCAATCTGGAAAAGAACCAGCCAGGGACTGCTCGCAGATGATAGGATTTCCTGTGTTCTTTAATTTATGCTTTAAACTCATACTTTCCTGAGATTTTTTTCCCCCCCAGTGTGTATGTATTAATTTTATATTCAGGAAAAAAGACTCAATAAAACTATGAAACAAAGATCAGAATTGAAGCTCCTCATGTTTATACATGGGAAAACTGCTGCTGAAGGCTAGAAGGGTCCCAAACAAAAGCTACTGGAGGTCAGGCCAGCTCAGCGGCCCAGCGGTAATGCACTGTGTAAGAGAAGCCAGATCCCCATGGTGATCGCAGTTTGAATCCCTGGCAAGTCAGCCTGAAATGCACCAGGCATGCATGCAAGTGCCCAGGATCTGATGGCTTGAGTTCTGGAGAATGGGGCTTGTGGTGTGACATGACCCGACAGAGGGTGCACCTGTTTCTCCCTTTCTCTCTCACGGGTGTGTCTGTGCTCTATCACAAATGAAAGGTAGAAACCAACAGCCACAGTGAAGTCAAAGTCTGAGGACCTGGAGGCACGTCAGTGACAGAGTAGTCAACAGATATCTATTGACCTCTTGTCCAAAGCTTTGACATTTAGGTTGCTGAAGTGGCTTAGAAGTCTGCCATTCATTATGGTGAGGATGATTGGTTTTTGTTTTTGCTATAGGGTACATAAGCTAGAGTACAAGCAAGAGAGGGAGAGAAAGTGAAAAATCACCCACAGAGGGTTCACCGAAGATAAGAAGCTCTAGAGCTGGGATTTGAACCCAGGTGCTATCTAAATCTTGTGTTTTTGACTTCAGTGTTAGCCTGTTTCAATGGGTACTAAGCACATACTTAAACATGTGAGCATCAGGTAGGATAATGAAGGTGAATGAACTTCAAGAAGTTAAGGCATCTAGCCAACTCAGTGCAGTGACGAAGCTAGAGGGTGCTTCTGGGCAGTGGTTGTGAGTGCATGGGAGGCTCCGGTTCGGGTCTCAGCTCAACCTGAACAGGTCAGATGGGGTGGCATGCGCCCGTGGTCCTGGCTGCCTGAGAGGCTGTGAGGGAGGAGAAATACACCGTAAAACCCAGTCAAAAACACCCCTTTTATCTCTGCCACTGAAAAGAAAAATAAGCACCTGGCAACGATAACTAAGGTGTTGAAAGAAGGGCTTTCGATGATAGCAACAGGCAGCATGGTAGCTGTTGAGAAATTAAGGAACAGAGAAGTGATTTCTGTGACCACAGTGCAGTTTAAAGGAGGACCTGAGATTAGACGGGCCTACACCACTTTGGGTAGATTACTGTCTTTATCGCTCCATTTGGAAAACTGGAACATTAATCATCCTGGGGTTCTAGTGCCCAGCAGAATCAGAGCTAGATGCAGCTCTCTCTGGTCAGCGCACTTGGGAGAGAACAAGGGCAGTTTCTCTTGAATGACTACATTCTTTGAGTGCAGCTAGACACATTTTTTTTTTTTTGAGAGATTTTCACTGTAGGGTGCGTGCGCTCGCCAGACAGACAGAGAGAGACATAGAGACAGAAAGCGAGAAATCCCCTCCCAGGGGGGATGGTCACGCCACAATCCCTTCTCCTCCATTCTCCTCTCGGGATCTTGGGCACGCACGCACACGCGCCCGGCGTGAGTTTTAAGCCACTGGGTCCGGGACGTGAACCGCGGTCGACTATGTGGGAGTCCAGCGACATAGCCATTACGCTAACTGCTGGTTCCCTTATTTCTAGCTTATATAAAATAGTTCTTTTTTTTTTTTTTTAATCCTTGTAGTTGAGAAAAACTTATTTTGCAATGATTAAAAATTACTTTGGATTTTGGCCACCATCACACGCAATTGTGGAAATCAAAATTCGTTAGGTGCTCGTTAAATATCAGTCTTCCTGTTGCTGCTCACGGGAACTCCTTTCTAGAAATCTATCCTGTAGCACTGCCTATATAATTCTTCCATCTTTCTGATTTTCAAATTGGTCTATGCCACCAAGTCAATTCAAGAGCTCGAAGGTACTGACCTTCTAAATAATGAATTCATAAACATTACTAAAAGCAGTGTATCTTTACGTGTGAGTTCCTGAAGAGAAACTAGACAGAAGTTACTCCAGCATTAAGAATGTTTTTATTTATTTATTTATTTTTTTTGAAGGGGCAGGATCGTTTCAAGTAGGATAGGGTTAATTCAGAAGGGAGAACTTCAGACTAGAATGCTCATTATTTAAAAAAATGTTTATTTTGAGCAAAGGATCCTCGTTATCTCAGTCTTCAGCTTGTACTTGGCAGCTAGCACGGAAAACTTAGGCTGCGCTGTGGTGGGGTGGGGCGGAGGTGCGGGCGAGGTGGACGTGGATAAGAGAGCAGTTCCAGTTTTACCGCTCTTATTAATTTTGTTCTGGGGTTGAAGTACTCAGGAGAAAAAAAGGAGCATTGTTTCTATGGCGCGGCTAAAGGAGAGGGAAGGAGGAAATGTTAGAAGAACGATTTCTCAATTTTATTTCTTAAAAGGTGCTCTGGGGTGGCATTTCCTCCAAAGCCAGCCCTGTGTGTCCAGTTGGACTATAACACATCTTTCTTGTTCTAGCCATACACAGAGAGAGCGAGAAAGATTTTTTCCCCCCTAAACCGGAGGTAGGACAAGCAGGGGAGTTAGGAGAGCGGAGTCTGCTGATGTTCCCTTAGTCGAGGAAACCTTGATATTTTGATCTGCCTGAAAAACGTGAAGGGAGATCTCTTATACACAAATGAAAAAAAAAAAAAAAAAAGGACATTTTATAAACACTGATTTCTGGGTTTCTGCCTGATCTGTGTGGTCACATCAGTAATACGACAGGTGACACTCTGCAAGGCTGACCCACAGGAGAACGTGCCGAGTTTGCATCTTGGAGCCCTCCCTGAGGATGCCAGGCACACACGTGCCCATAACGGGGGCTGACTGAGGCTGAGGGCGGATCGCAGTATCCAGGTCCTGTGGGTGGTACTGTCTCTTTCTCTGTCTCTCATGCTCATGGAAAAAATGAAGAAACTTGAAAAAAAAAAATCAATCAGAGTCAATCTAACGTGAAAGCAGCCACTCCGAGGTGAGGCGGGATCGCCGAAGGGGCTAGAGGTAGGTTCCAGACTTGTGCACACAGCTTCCCTGAATTCCAGCTCTGCCATTTACTAGCTTTGCCATCGGGAGCAGCTTGCTGAACCTCTCTGAGCCCGCCCCTAAGTTAATGTGCATACCCCACTTACAGTGCTGGACACAGAGCAGGCGCTCGACAAAGCCCAGCTAGTCCTTGTCCTGACAGAGACATTTACCTAATACCAGGAGGATATGGCATATCCTGAAACAGGACATGCTGTTACTATTTCGTTTGGGCTTCATGCTCATCTGCTGAGTTTCTGAGGACCTACATCTGCCACAGAGTGGGCACTGAGCAACGGTGTCAAATCATGTGAGGCTTCATTTCTATGAACCTACGTGACTCTAGAGACAACACTGCTTTTCTTCTTGCCCTTTGCGAGTCTCGAGGATGCCCTCAGCTGAGACAGCACCAAGAGGGAAAGCAGCTAAGCAGGGTGAGATGCGTGGCAGTGGCAGATTCAGTTTCTAGTGAGTGGAGTGTGATGGGGTCTGAGGGTCTGGCAGTGGATCTGTCCTGGGGGTGTCTTTTTCAATGGCTCTATTGCAGAGCAGGTAGGTGGGCTGCAGACAGGTGTCATGGCGTATGAGCTGTCAGTGGTGCACACACTGGCTTGGTGCATTGGTCAGGGAACCAGAGGAGTAGAACTGGAGAGGGTGAGGAAGAAGCTGGGGGCACACCAGTGCTTGTGGCAAGGAGGGTTTTGAGGTTCCCAAAGACGGTACTTGTGGATACCTAAGGTTTTTAAATCAATACCTAATTTATTAAAACAATTTCAAGGGTTGGTCTCTGACATAGGTGTGACAGAGGGACCCTGCAGTGTTGGAGGTCTTGTGGCTGGCAGTGGTCTGGATTCCAGGTTGGTCTAAGGACACGGCAGGTGCCCAGGATTCTAAGGGGCTGGAGGGCAGGGAAGGAGGATTGCAATATGGCAGACTGCATGGAGGGTGTTTCCTCTTCCAGTCCCCACTTCGTGTGTGCACTTTCTATCGTTAAAAAAAAAAAGTTATTATTTTATTTTACTTGAAATCAATTATAAATCTTATTTTATTAAAAATTCTGGGGACCAGCAGATGGCATAATGGCTGGGTCGCTAGACTTCCGTGTAGTCAACTGTGGTTTGAGACCCGGACCCGGTGGCTTAAACTCACGCCTAGTGCATGTGCGTGTGTGCCCAGGATCCCAAGAGGAGAATGGAGGAGAAGGGATTGTGGCATGGCCATTCCCCCTGGGGGGCGATTTCTCGCTTTCTGTCTCTCTGTCTCTCTCTGTCTTTCTGGTGAGCACATGCGCCCTACAGCAAAAACCTCTCCAAAAAGAATTCTGTAAACTCTTGTCAAGCCCTTCTAAGAGTGATTCTTCAATTTGGTCAATTAAAGTAACATTTTGAACTCTACACTTACACACGTGCAATATCAGAGGACTTCAAACAAGTTTGTTGAAAGACAGAATCACAAGTTCACTTTGGTGTGAAAGAAAGTTAGAAATCTACGCATTCTTGTTACATGCTATGCATTTTCCATGAACTTTGTGAAGACTTGTCATATTTGATTTTCTTTTTAACTATTTGAGTTTCATGACCAATAAACAAACCCTCCCATAGCATTCAAGTAATTTGTACAACAAATGAAAATAAGGCAAATCTTCAGTTCTCTTAGCACTTCAAAAGAGTGCATTAAACACAACAAACCAAACCTAAAATCCAAAGTCCAAATGAATTATCCAGTGGCATATTTAAAATTAGAAATCATGAGGTTAATCATGTTTTTATCCATATTAAATGAAGACGTTCTCCCCACACTTATTAAAAATATAAATACTTTAGTCTGACTTTACATTTTCCTAAGCTTAAAAAAACTATCTTATAAGAAAACAATTTTGCTTTTCCAAGGAATTTGGGTTAGTGTTTAAGTGTATTTTTACCAGAGAGTTAGCCTGGGATTCAGTATTTAATTTTCCTTATGTATACTTGCTGTAACAGCAACTCCAGACCAAACAAAGGGCTCAGTATTCTTACCTATGTCCCCAAGAGTTAAATTACTCTTTGTCTAATTCTCAAGTCATCTTTAATTCTGCGACCTCCCGTAGGTTGCCTTACCCACTGATGTGAATCAATGAATCTAGTCACAGTTTAAGCCTACTCTGAATTCTTTGGACACTCTTCCTTGTGGACAGTCATCATTTGTAGACATGTACACAGTCCTTAGGAATGGATTTTGCAACATGAACACTTCAGGGTAAGACTTTATAATAGATGGTAGAGAAAAAGGGACTAAACGTAGAAGGAGAAGAACCAGGAGTGAGAAATGCAGTGGTATAACAGAAATGAAAAGACAGCAAGAGCTTACAAAATAAAAGTGTCATCGATATCAATAGTTTGAAAGGGAAGATTATAAGGAAAGGGGATGAAATATGACCACTACATTTCATCAATGAAATCTCATGTCATGACACAGACAGAAACCAAACAGAGGACACTAAGACCAATGGAGGGGGTTTCCTCTTCCAGTCCCCACTTCGTGTGTGCACTTTCTATCGTTAAAAAAAAAAAGTTATTATTTTATTTTACTTGAAATCAATTATAAATCTTATTTTATTAAAAATTCTGGGGACCAGCAGATGGCATAATGGCTGGGTCGCTAGACTTCCGTGTAGTCAACTGTGGTTTGAGACCCGGACCCGGTGGCTTAAACTCACGCCTAGTGCATGTGCGTGTGTGCCCAGGATCCCAAGAGGAGAATGGAGGAGAAGGGATTGTGGCATGGCCATTCCCCCTGGGGGGCGATTTCTCGCTTTCTGTCTCTCTGTCTCTCTCTGTCTTTCTGGTGAGCACATGCGCCCTACAGCAAAAACCTCTCCAAAAAGAATTCTGTAAACTCTTGTCAAGCCCTTCTAAGAGTGATTCTTCAATTTGGTCAATTAAAGTAACATTTTGAACTCTACACTTACACACGTGCAATATCAGAGGACTTCAAACAAGTTTGTTGAAAGACAGAATCACAAGTTCACTTTGGTGTGAAAGAAAGTTAGAAATCTACGCATTCTTGTTACATGCTATGCATTTTCCATGAACTTTGTGAAGACTTGTCATATTTGATTTTCTTTTTAACTATTTGAGTTTCATGACCAATAAACAAACCCTCCCATAGCATTCAAGTAATTTGTACAACAAATGAAACATAAATAAGGCAAATCTTCAGTTCTCTTAGCACTTCAAAAGAGTGCATTAAACACAACAAACCTATCTTAAAATCCAAAGTCCAAATGAATTATCCAGTGGCATATTTAAAATTAGAAATCATGAGGTTAATCATGTTTTTATCCATATTAAATGAAGACGTTCTCCCCACACTTATTAAAAATATAAATACTTTAGTCTGACTTTACATTTTCCTAAGCTTAAAAAAACTATCTTATAAGAAAACAATTTTGCTTTTCCAAGGAATTTGGGTTAGTGTTTAAGTGTATTTTTACCAGAGAGTTAGCCTGGGATTCAGTATTTAATTTTCCTTATGTATACTTGCTGTAACAGCAACTCCAGACCAAACAAAGGGCTCAGTATTCTTACCTATGTCCCCAAGAGTTAAATTACTCTTTGTCTAATTCTCAAGTCATCTTTAATTCTGCGACCTCCCGTAGGTTGCCTTACCCACTGATGTGAATCAATGAATCTAGTCACAGTTTAAGCCTACTCTGAATTCTTTGGACACTCTTCCTTGTGGACAGTCATCATTTGTAGACATGTACACAGTCCTTAGGAATGGATTTTGCAACATGAACACTTCAGGGTAAGACTTTATAATAGATGGTAGAGAAAAAGGGACTAAACGTAGAAGGAGAAGAACCAGGAGTGAGAAATGCAGTGGTATAACAGAAATGAAAAGACAGCAAGAGCTTACAAAATAAAAGTGTCATCGATATCAATAGTTTGAAAGGGAAGATTATAAGGAAAGGGGATGAAATATGACCACTACATTTCATCAATGAAATCTCATGTCATGACACAGACAGAAACCAAACAGAGGACACTAAGACCAAAAGGCTCATAAAAAGAAATATTTATTTTGTATCTCAATAATAATAAAAAAGCAAAGAGATTTGCATGCGTTTACCGAGAGTCTATGCCTCTTTTTCTTTCTTTCCTTCTTTCTTTCTTTCTTTCTTTCTTTCTTTCTTTCTTTCTTTCTTTCTTTCTTTCTTTCTTTCTTTCTTTCTTTCTTTCTTTCTTTCTTTTTTTGGCTAGCGTTTATAGATTCAGGACAGAAATAGAATTAATTGGTAAAGCAATAACCCAGAGAATGGGGGATGTAAGAAGGCTCCACATGAAAAGACTGATCTTGAACAGGAAGTGGGACAGCTTACTCTCCGAGAATGGAGGGAATGAGGAAAGGATTGATGCTGAGGCACACAGATCTGTGGAGACAGGTGGGGCAGGAGGTTGAGGTCACTCAAGCCTAACTGCATGAATCTGGCATGTCCCGGCCAACACCTGGCATGGACGCTGCACACAGTTTCCTGGAACAGGGAGAATCTGAGCAAAAGTGATGACAGCTAGAAATGACCCAAAGAGAGCCACTGGACAGCTTTCCAGCGAGGTAGCAGTTCATACTAGTCACAGATCAGAGAAGAAATCCAAGATGCTCTACTCAGCTCTCATTTCTCAGTAAAAGAAAGTGAGGGGGAAGTTGGGACAGGCTCAAGGACAGTTGCGCGTTTCTCCTAAGTTAGAGACCAGGGTTCTTTATCCGCAGAATCATTCCCCTTCTCTCTCTCTTTTTTTTTTAAAGAATGATTTTATTTTATCTTTATTTATTTATTTATTTATTTATTATTCTTTTTTCCATTTTAACCAGAGAGGAGCAGAGTGACAGAGAGAAGGAAAGAGAGAAAACAAGTTGCCTGGTCCGGAACTCAACATGCCGTCGGCCATGTGGAAGTCCAGCACCCTTAACCAGCATGCCACCTATTGGCCCAATGCCCTTTCTCTTTTTTAAATTGGTTAGAGCCAGTCTCTCCACCTTTTCCTCATTCTTCTGCGTTTAGCACATCATTTTCTCTGAAAAGCCTTCCTGCCTTCTCCTTCCCCTCCCTATCTAAAGGGGATGCCCCGAAGGCTTTTAGACACCTTTCTGATCTTTCCTTCACTGCACCACAATTTAAATTTTATTTTCATTTAAGAGTTGCTTAATACTTTTTATTCCCAGTAGATATTGTAAGCTGCATGAGGACAGGGATTCTGTTCACCTTTGTTCCTCGTCAGCACAGTGCACAATGCCTAGCACACAGTGCTCAATAAATACGATGAATGTATTTACATATCATTCAAGCAAAATAAGTAGCAGATCCATAGTCTTAGGTTGTCTCTCTCCCTACTTTGAGTTTCTACATACCAAACTGCAAACTAATTTAGTGGGTAAACAACTCAGAACAATTTAATAGCATATATATTAGGTTGTCAGGAAAGTCATGAGGTATTTTCTGGTTTATCGATGCAAGAATGCATCATGACTTTCCTGACAATCCGATACATGGTTTATATATAAAGTTTATTCATTTATTTCTTCCAGGAGCAAGACATACAGACACACACACACAGACAGCACTCCCAATGGCATCTTGACCCTGTAATCTACCCACAGTCTGAACCAATCCAGGATCATGGACACGTATTGTGCTTGACATATTCAGGGAGGTTTCAGAATGTAAACTCGGAACCTTCCCACATGGGTCAACCTGACAAAGCGTCATGTTTTACTGCCGCACCACCAGCTGGCTCCCTGAAGGGCATGTTTTTGGTAACAAATAGCTGAGTTTCAGGCAGTCACGTGTTCAGACCATGCCTGACGAAGGCAAACACCGGTCTGCAGTTCTGTATTTCGCTTCTGAGTTGTGCCCATAGAGGCTCACTGCTTCTGATGAGGGGCAGAGCTCTCTGAAGCTGAATGCTAGCCCAACTCATGGATGGTTCTTGGCTCAAATAATCTGTGTTACATTTATTTGATCTCACGTTTTTCTTTTAAAAATACCAAGTGCATGGGGTGGAAGGATACTATTCAAAGCATTTCATTTGCAGATTACAGTCTTGCATTTGTGAAAAACCAAACCAAACCATACCAAAACCACCACAGGGTTTCAGGAGGGCTGGCAAACTTCCCTCTCTACTATGTAGGAAATGTGGGCGATGTTCAATAAATGTTTCTTGAGTGAATTAGAATTTCTAAACTATTTGATTTTTAATTTCTTTAAGAAAAAATGCTTTGCCTCTAAACCACTCAAAATAATGCAAAGATAGTATCTAAATGCTAAAGGAAATTACTTAGACAAGCAAATTAAGATTTTTCAAGCACTACTATTTAGATAAGTATTAGGGTTCATAAAAATTTGTTAATAGGGACCAGCAGTTAGCGTAATGGCTATGTCGCTGGATTCCATGTAGTTGACCGTGGTTCGCGTCCCGGACCCGGTGGCTTAAAACTCACGCCAGGCGCGTGTGCGTGCATGCCCAAGATCCCAAGAGGAGAATGGAGGAGAAGGGATTGCGGCATGGCCATCCCCCCTGGAGGGTGATTTCTCGCTTTCTGTCTCTCTGTCTCTCTGTCTGGCGAGCGCACTCGCCCTATAGCAAAAATTTGTTAATAAATGGTTTATAATGTAAATACAGATCAGATAACCAAGGCAGCTTCTGGGATAATATGTAACTAAAAAACTGAATGTCTAATTCTTGAAATTTTACACTTTGGAAGGATCTCAAGACATTTTCTCATAGCCTTGACCCTTAGATATAGAATGAACTTATCAATTTCTGGTGTGGAAATTCATGCATTTGCAAGCATTTCAAAAGAAAAAGACTCGCCAGTGAATTGTCTACAACCTTTTCACAGGGAAAGTAATTTGCAAACACATGCGTGAAGATTAGTACCATACAGTAGGCAAATATTTTTCCATATCCCGCCCAAAGCAAACAAATGAAAATAGAAACTTCAAGGACAATTATGAAATATTTTCAAATTTAAAGAAACAGCACCCTTTTATCCCTTAGCTCCCTGGGTGCCTTCATCAGAAATCGAGATTTCTTAATCAGGTCTACATGAGAATTTCTAGCAGGAAAATATTTCCATCCCTTTGACTGTGAGGTAATTTTTCTCTTACATTTCCTTACTCTCAGGACTATATAAAGCAAACAAATAAATAAAAGGGAGGTACTCATACATTGGTTGGTTATGGGTAAGGCTATGTCGCTGGATTCCATGTAGTTGACCGTGGTTCGCGTCCCGGACCCGGTGGCTTAAAACTCACGCCAGGCGCGTGTGCGTGCATGCCCAAGATCCCAAGAGGAGAATGGAGGAGAAGGGATTGCGGCATGGCCATCCCCCCTGGAGGGTGATTTCTCGCTTTCTGTCTCTCTGTCTCTCTGTCTGGCGAGCGCACTCGCCCTATAGCAAAAATTTGTTAATAAATGGTTTATAATGTAAATACAGATCAGATAACCAAGGCAGCTTCTGGGATAATATGTAACTAAAAAACTGAATGTCTAATTCTTGAAATTTTACACTTTGGAAGGATCTCAAGACATTTTCTCATAGCCTTGACCCTTAGATATAGAATGAACTTATCAATTTCTGGTGTGGAAATTCATGCATTTGCAAGCATTTCAAAAGAAAAAGACTCGCCAGTGAATTGTCTACAACCTTTTCACAGGGAAAGTAATTTGCAAACACATGCGTGAAGATTAGTACCATACAGTAGGCAAATATTTTTCCATATCCCGCCCAAAGCAAACAAATGAAAATAGAAACTTCAAGGACAATTATGAAATATTTTCAAATTTAAAGAAACAGCACCCTTTTATCCCTTAGCTCCCTGGGTGCCTTCATCAGAAATCGAGATTTCTTAATCAGGTCTACATGAGAATTTCTAGCAGGAAAATATTTCCATCCCTTTGACTGTGAGGTAATTTTTCTCTTACATTTCCTTACTCTCAGGACTATATAAAGCAAACAAATAAATAAAAGGGAGGTACTCATACATTGGTTGGTTATGGGTAAAGAAACTTTGGTCTAGCTCTTAATTGTATTTATAGCCACATTCTAACCCTTCCAAGGAACTGTACATTTTCATCAGAAGTTATTATCCTCATTAATCAAAATGCCCAGTGTTTAACCATGCAAATTATATTTCCCAAAGTGTCATAGTGTTGGCATAAAGAAGCTCTGTCATAGCTATTAGAGACAGGATTGGATCACTCCTCTTGTGCCACAGCAGATAATGGGTCTACGCCCAGCTATGGAAGGATCACGTTAGGAAAACATTAATCCTTTAATTTCAGGGCACGTTGATCGAAACAGTCTATCCCAGTGTCCATCCAATATGTTTTACATTTTACTAGAAAATTCAGTAACTATATCTCAGACCAAGATTCCTATTAGTCTGGGGACCAGCAGTTAGAGTAATGGCGATGTCACTGGACTCCCATGTAGTCGACTGTGGTTCGAGTCCTGGAACTGGTGGCTTAAACTCACGCTGGGCGCGTGTGCGTGCGTGCCCAAGATCCCGAGAGGAGAATGGAGGAGAAGGGATTGTGGCGTGGCCATCCCCCGTGGGGGGTGATTTCTCACTTTCTATCTCTCTGTCTCTGTCTGTCTGGCGAGCGCACGCGCCCTATAGCAAGAACCTCTCCAAAAAAAGAAAAAAAAAAAAGATTCCTATTAGTCTGATAGATTACTGGTCCAGGTATAGCTGAGAAGAGTAACGAGAAGCACAACCTTTTCCAAGCACTGAAATGCACCCATACAGAGTCCACGTCTGGGTTACATAGGTGATACTAACTTTTCAAATGACTCCTTCCAATCTTATCATTTGGAATTTTCTACTAATGTCTTGGAATTTTCTGACTCTAAGATCTGTTGAGCTGTGGGTCAATCACATTCCTTCCTGTTCCATTTGCAATGAAGGACTACAGGCTAGTGACTTACGTATTCTCCCTTGAGTATACTCAGTTTTACTTAAGGGGTTAGTATTCATAAGGATTACCGAGAACCAAATTTCTTCATTTATGAAAAAAGCAACGTAAGCTTACTGAAAGCAGGCTTCTAGCTGACTGAGGGGATAAATAATTATTAATACCTTAAATTTAGCATTTCATTATGTTGAAACACGAGTTTCCTTAATACCTTTTAAAGGCATAGGCAGTATGCGATTTAACTATTTCCGTTTTCCCCAGATTTTGAGATAAAATGTGTGAATGCATTAATGAATACCTTATTTAAAGAACTGTGAACTCGTACAAGATTAGCAATAGGAGAAAGAAAAAACTGGTTTAAAATAGCTTAAAACTAAACTGTTATAAACATATGTATGTCCCTGTCTGGATACACAGAGCCTAAAACAGTCAAGCAGATGGTAACTTAAAAAATGGTAACATTAGGGTATGGAAAATGTTTGGCTGATATGAATGAATAAAACCCTGGAAACAAGCTCACCAAATTTGCAAATGGAAGACAGAGAGCAGAAGAGTTTCCAAAAGACAGCGGATCATCTAGGTGATGAACACCAGATGCCAAGTGGAGCTGATTAGCCTCAGGGGAGGAGGAGCAAAGACTCAGGCACCTGCTGTGAGCGAGCCAGTCACAGTTTCTCACCCACAGGGGCAGTTCCCTACTTGCCGCTGGGTGACTGCTGGTCTACCAACAACCAGATGGGCTGTTCTCATTTCTGTCAGAGGAGGAGGTTCGTCTTACTACACAGTGATCCAGAAACATCCTTGTGGCTGCACCCCTACAACGGGAAACACTGCTCTGGGCCTACAACCAGATCAGGCTTGGCTGTGCTTCTGTGAGATCAGAAACACTCTCTGGGATTGGGCCAGGTGGCGCGGAGGTTAAGGCACTGGATCCCACATGGCCAACTCCATGGTTCAATTCTTGAACCCAGCAGCTTGGAAAATCATGTTAGGCATGTGTGAGTGCATGTCCAAAATCCTGAGAGAACAGAGGAGAAGGAATTGTGGCTTGGCTATCCTTCCTGGATGATTTCTCACTTTCCCTTTCCTCTCTCTATCGCTGTCTCTCTCTGATGAGTGCACCCTATAGCAAAAAACTAAAACAAACAAACAAAACTTTAAAAAAAGGGAGAAAAAAAAAAAACCCAAAACAATAAAGAAAATCACTCTCTGGGACACATTCTGTGCAAAGGGCCTTAGAGAGTCATAGGTTGAGAGAGTTCTGAATACAGTTGCAGGACATCACTAAAATTACCAATGCATTAAAAGTATGCTCAAAGTGATGACGCTTTATTTAGAAGGCTCAAGATACTGGTACATCGCTGTGGAGAGAAGGGTACCCTTTGGCATTCCCTTAAGTCCATTTCCCCAGTATTACCAACTATTGAGTAGCATAACCTAACTTATTTTTTACTGTGGGTGTGTGTGAGAGAGAGAGACTGAAAGAGAGAGAGAGAGAGAGAGAGAGAGAGAGAGAGAAGTGGAAAGCAAGCTTGTGAGAGCTCAGGTTGAGTGCAAGCCACGTGTGGAAGTCTACTTCTTCCCCATATTTTAATCTGACCTCTTGGATCTGAAGCCTAACTAAAGTTTATAGTTTTAATGAACATTGTGTTTAGCATGATACTGGACACTGACTCTTTGAATTGGAGAACATACTGGAAAGAAAGACAAATTTATTTGCTTGACAGTCCAATAAAAACCAAGATATTCACAGATACAGCGAGTGCTGAAGAAGACTTAGCTATCTGCAGTAGAAGTCTACACTGTAAGTCAGCCTCTCCCTGGCCTCTAGTCTTGGTCCTGTTGTCAATTTAGGGTTATGTTACTTTGGCCAAGTCATTAACCCCTGGTGATCTCATTAAATATCTCAGGAAACCATCCATTCATTACTATATAATTACTTTATTCAAGTGGGGAGTCAACAATATCTCCTTGTGTAATATTTCCTTAATTGATCTTTTCTCTTCCCAAGTCTTGCCTTCTTGCTTTCTCCACTGTAGCCAGAGATTCAAATCTTATTATTCCCATTTTAAAACCTTCAATAGCATCTCACTGTTCAAGATAAAGGCCACTGAGTCTAACTGGTGCATTATCCAGCTTTAAGATAGGTCAGGACAGACTGTCTGGAATTATGCTTGTGTTTTTCATCTGTACCTTAGACTATAGATTAAATTACACCCTTTAGAGATGGTTAGTAAGAGTGTTATCAGAAAGCTACAATCTAGGGGTGGCTTGTGTAAGTATGTTCATTTCTTGATCTTCAATTGACATAAAGGACTTTATGAATGAGCAAAGTGGATGTTAGAAGTTATTCTTGGTGAAAACAGTTTTGTGTAAAAATGTGAGGTAGTGAAATAGCATAAAGTCATTCTCACTCTTCCATCAACATAATACTGCAGCAATCCAGTAGCCTGGAACCTTTCCAGTGGTGTCCAGTGCTTATTTCTCAAAAAATTGCCATGCCCAGTGGCAAGTTAAAAGGATTCTTTTTTTTTTTTTTAAGAGAGAGATTATTTTTTGCTATAGGGTGCGTTTACTTGCCAGAGAAACAGAGAGACAGAAAGTAAGAAATCATCCCCCCCCCCCGGGGGGGATGGCCACGCCACGATCCCTTCTTCTCCATTCTCCTCTTGAGATTTGGGGCACACATGCACACACGCCTGTCATGAGTTCCAAGCCCCCTGGTCTGGGACTCAGACTGTGTTCGACTACATGGGAGTCCAGTGAGGTAACCATTATGTCCACCTGCTGGTCTTGTTAGAAGGATTCTTACTGCTTTAAATCTTAAGTGAGTTCAAACTTTCCTCTAGAAAAGTGTCATATTTGCTGCTAATGAAATTTCTATGAATGATACAGTTGGAGAAACTAAAAGAATAAAGGAGACATTTCAGGAAGCTTACAGAAAAGAAAGCCTGAAAATGCTTACTAATGTTGCAAGGTGAGGCTGAATTGAACCCAAGACCAAGTATAGAGACTGTGAGTGAGGAAACTCTGTCTTCACCCACCTCTAACTATTGGGGCTTTCAACAGGCTCTGAGCGCACCTAATACATACAAAGGACAAGACTAGCTGAGGTCAGTTTAGAGCATGTGGCCTTCGAGGCTCTGCATGATGTAGCTTCTGCCTACCTCCCCTGGCATTCCTTGTACTCAAGATGTTTCCTAGAACACCATCCCACCTGAGGCGTTTGAACACGCCACTCACTCTCCTCTCACTGTGACTCCCTTGTTTAGTGAGATCCCACTTAGCCTTCAGATCTCAGCTGGGCAGCCCTTCCTCATGCCCCAGGAGAATGAGTCCACAGCTGCCAAGCTGCCATGGTGACTTCCTTTCCTATCCTCATAGGGTCTGGCCTTTCCTCCCAGCAGTCTACGTCAGGACTTGGAGTGACAGCACTGTGTGGTTATTGGAGTAATGCCTATCTTCCTACAAGATGGTGTCTGGCTCTACCCTGATCGCCTTTGTGTCTCTGCCACCTAGCACAATGCTTGGCCTCCACGTACACTTGTTCAATAGAAGAGCATGTAGATTTTATTCTATGCCACTACTGGAAAGAAAAAAAAGAAGCTTTTTATGGCAATAGTTTATAATTAACTGGAATGCCTCCTCCCCACAGTGAGAATACTTGATAAATATCTTTTAAAAAATCCATCTAAACTCCCAAAATGAAGAATAAAGAATATACAGAATGCCAAAACCAAGGCCATGGCCCTCAATTTTAAATACTATAAATGCCAATGGAGTTATTTTGAAAATCCTCCATGGAAACACGGATCAAGAAAAGGTCACCTTTCTCGGCTCTCATTTCTCTATATTTAATGGTTTTCTTTAGTCTCTACGTGTACATCATCATCATCATCATTTCACCATCAATAAGTTCTGCTGTCTCAAAGAACTCCACTTTCACGTTGTTTCATCAAACCAAGCTGTTGCCATCTTCCTTACTTCACAGTAATATAATAAACCTGTAATTGTTGCTACATTTTACTTCACCGTTCTTAGATGCTTGAAGTATAGTTATTTAGGAAGCATTTAAAACTATCCCCAGACAAATATTTAAGCAGACAATCTCAGAATAAAAAAAGCTATGTATGTGGAAATTTAGGAGAAATCCCATGTGTTCATGCTTGGAAGTTTCTGGTCTTCCATATATGGCTTTTATATAAGGTAAGATGAGGTGGTCAGTGAGAAAACATGTAGCTTGAACCATTTCCCCATTTTCCTTCCATCCTGGACCCCATGATACTTCTTTGGTCCACACTTTTCATTTTGTATTTGAGAGGCCAAGAATCAGATTTGTTAAATATTTACTAAGTGCAGGGACCAGCAGTTGGCATAATGGCTGGCTATGTCACTGGATTCCCATGTAGTTGACTGCAGTTCAAGTCGCAGGCCTGGTAGCTTAAACTCAGGCCGGGCACGTGTGCTTGTGTGCCCAAGATCCCGAGAGGAGAATGGAGGAGAAGGGATTGTGGTGTGGCCATCCCCTCTGGGGGATGATTTCTTGCTTTCTGTCTCTCTGTCTCTCTCTTTGTCTTTCTGGCGAGTGCACGCACCCTATAGAAAAAAACCTCTCCAAAAAAATAAAAATTTACTAAGTGCAGACTCTGCCAGGTAGATACACATCAGGGGAAGGAGCACCCTAGTTCCAGTTGAGAAAACTGAAATCCAGGGAGATGAAATGAAATTCCTGAGGGTCCACAACAAATTGTAGAGCCAGGATTCAATGAGGTAAGAATGCAGTCT
Organism: Tupaia belangeri chinensis; assembly: GCF_000334495.1. Taxonomy (NCBI): domain Eukaryota; kingdom Metazoa; phylum Chordata; class Mammalia; order Scandentia; family Tupaiidae; genus Tupaia; species Tupaia belangeri. The sequence goes on from NW_006206760.1 coordinate 3,449,370, forward strand.
CCATTCCTGTCTCTTTTGGGACAGCCAGGTCTGATCCAAATGGACCATGTCTTCTCCTCTTTTGAGACCCTCCGTCAAGAAGTGCAGCTCACCAAATGGTTTCATGGTGGAAGGAAATACAACCCTGTCCCCAGTTTGTTTCCAAAGGGCTCACATAAACACACCACTTATAAACAGAAGTGCAGAGATTTAACGGGAACAAGTCTGCATATGCTGTTGTCATCTGTTTGAGAGGATGACTCCAATGATTTCTGACTTAGAGAGCGGTGTGTCAGCCTCCCCTGGCGACACCAACTGCTAGGGACTGAGCAGTGATCGGGCAGCGAATTCTCAAGGTCTTGTTTTTCGCTTGGTTTGCTTTTTGTTTGTCTAGTTACTGATAAAGGACATGTGCCTGTCAGTTTCAATAATTTCCATCTTTAAAGCTATTTTAGCTGTCTTTTTTTGGACATAAAAGTAACACTCTTTTACCCCATTACGTCCTTGAGTCTGGGAAGGCGATTTCAAAAAGCACCCTCCAGCTCTCTCTATACCAGTGACCTGTGACTTCTTTGAAGACAGAAAGCGCAGTAACAACTAGAGCTGGAGCTCATTTCATGTCAGGGGGATCAGGCCCCCATCAGGATCTGATGCTGGGCCTCTTCCTGGGTTGCAGGGTCTCTCTCAAGCTTTTATTAAGTGCACTCCTAGAATACTTGGCTTCCTTCACCAAAACCAAATCCCAGTGAGGATCATAAAACGTGTCCTGTCAAGTTTAAAGGCGCACGTAGATAAATTGTACTCTGTAAACCAAATCTTGACCATCTAGCCAATTAACTCTGTTTTATGATTCTTTAGAAATGACTACCACATTAAATGCACTTTGCTACATGCCAGGTAGCTAGCAAACCAGGATTCAAACCTGAGTTGCCTTGACTTTAAAACATCAGCCCTCACGACTTCCCCACACTGCGTACCAGAAACTGGGAAATACCATGGCAGGGAAAGGAATTACTCTGAAGTGGTTAAGTCCAAGAACACAGGAGAGACACAGGGGTTAGAGACCTGGGTTTTGGCCCTGGGGTTACTTCCAACTTGTGGGGTGTCCTTGAACGATTATTATTGCTCTCCAGGTCTTGATTCTCTTACTATAAAACCAGGCATTTGGGCCAGTGAAGACTCCCTTCCAAGTCACGATTCTGTCATCTACGGACAATTTTAAATGCTTAGTCTAGTTGCTTAAGAAACAGGCTTAAAAACTGATTTGAAAAACATCAATATCTTTCCATTACTCAAAGAATCGAAGCAAAGGGCTACAAATAGCTCACATTGCTTGAATTATGAAGCGCGGCTTGTTGCCACTGGGATCAACATATGGATTCAATGAAATTGGAAAATCAGGTGGGAGAGGAAGTTAGTTTTGATGAGGCATTTTCAAGTTTCCATAAAATAATCATGCCAAAATTGCCAACATAAACATTCAGGCATCTTCCTGTGTTTGGCAGAAAATACAAGCAAAAAAGAAAAAAATTAAAACAAGCAAAAAACAAGCAAAACAAAACTGCAGACTGGTCAGTTTGATAATCTCCTCCAAGGACCAAGTAGAAAAATAGAGAGTGCTGAGGTGGACAGAGAACTGGGCTTGGAGTCTGCAGACCTGGGTTCAAGTCTTGATTGAGTCCCATCTCCAAGTATCAGTGTCCTTCGTTGTGAAGGGAATCTTCTTCAAATTATCACAGGATAGCTTTGGGAAGGTCTAATGAAGTGAAGAACTACGCGAAGAACTGTTCATTAGGAATAACTACCTGCCAAACATTTTTTCTATTTATATGGGCATACCGATTTGAAACTTTAATGTGTGAAGTGCCTCTGGGCAAAAGTTAAAAATGACTATGATTCAAAGGAACAAGGCAGCTCCCTTCAAACAAACAAACAGACAAAATCATTACCACCAAAAGGTATCTTTCTTTAGTAAAAACCGCAAAGATCACTTAGCAGTCCAGAATTCTCTTGACCTCCTCTCATTTTGCCCTTAGATTTCAACTTGGCATCGAGTTCATGGGCTGCACTTTGAAGTGCATCCAGATTGGACCTTTCTCCTCCATGTTCTCCATCCCCACCTTTGTCTTGAGGGATCCTCATGGCACGTCTAGACAACAGCAAAGCCTCACAACTTGGCTGCCCCATTCATGTTCCTGAAGAGCAGCCTTCATCAGGACTCATGGTGGGTTCCTGTTCTCACATCATGGTCCTCTAGTCCACAAGCCACACCCTTCCACTAGTCTAGGAGCCCCTCCACTTGCACTAAGACTCGTGGGGTTCATTCCAGCCTCAGGGACTACCCCTTGTTCTTGCTGTCTAGAAAGCTGTTCCACCCTTCTTTGTCTCTTCTTTTTCTTATTGTTTTTTAATAAAAGCAAGCATGGATACACACATTTGTGAGATAGGCAGGGAGAAAACACCCTCAATAGGGTCTCATCATGCTGGGATCTTCTTTCCCCAGCCCTCCAGCTCTTCACGGAGCACTTGGCTTGCTCTCCATGTCTACCCAGGATCATCACCGTGGTCATCATAGGGCTTCTAGCACTGCAAGGCACGCATGTTACCCCTGTGCTATGGCAGCTGGGCCATCTTTGGTCCCTCTTATTCCTAGTCATTGTCCCAAAGCTTCCTTCAGTGCAAGACTTCTGACTTTCCTGTGCTTATGAAACATCTGCTGAGATGCAGATTCTGACAGGAGATCAGAGGTGCAGTCAGAGCTGCATTTCCATCAGGCTTATGGGTGATCCTGATACTGCTGGCCCACGGACCCCGCTTTGTGCAGCAAAGCCTGCCGGCTTAGTGGGAGAAAAAAAAAGGAAGGTGGTGATTTTTCTGGAGACACACAGACATGAATTTGAATGTCACCTTTAGGTTTTAGCTGTGTGACCCAGGGCACATAACTCTTATCTTAGAGTGGAATTATTACCTACTTTATATGAATGATCTGAAGATCTTTTGAGATATTGATACTATTCTTTTCAATGTTCTTTTAAAATTATTTTACTGAACTTTATTTATTTATTTATTTATAATTTGACCAGAGAGGGACAGAGTGATGGGGGAGAGGCGGTGTGAGAAAGCAGCCACTGGGTCTGGGACTCGAACTGCAGTTGTCCATGTTGGAGCCCAGCACCCTTAACCACCATGCCACCTGCCAGCCCCTCAACTGTCTTTCTTTTAGCTTTCCTGAACTCATCATCTTTGTCCTTTACTAAGCTTTCCTGATAACGCATCTGCCTATTTCTCTTTAGTCGGTATCTTATTGCTTAAATAACACGCATGCATGTGTAGGGCATGCACATACCACACACACACACACACACACACACACACACACACACACACACACATCAGACTGATCTTGATTTTGCCTTCAGATGTGTATATATATATATATATATATATATATATATATACATGTTCTCCATCCCCACCTTTGTCTTGAGGGATCCTCATGGCACGTCTAGACAACAGCAAAGCCTCACAACTTGGCTGCCCCATTCATGTTCCTGAAGAGCAGCCTTCATCAGGACTCATGGTGGGTTCCTGTTCTCACATCATGGTCCTCTAGTCCACAAGCCACACCCTTCCACTAGTCTAGGAGCCCCTCCACTTGCACTAAGACTCGTGGGGTTCATTCCAGCCTCAGGGACTACCCCTTGTTCTTGCTGTCTAGAAAGCTGTTCCACCCTTCTTTGTCTCTTCTTTTTCTTATTGTTTTTTAATAAAAGCAAGCATGGATACACACATTTGTGAGATAGGCAGGGAGAAAACACCCTCAATAGGGTCTCATCATGCTGGGATCTTCTTTCCCCAGCCCTCCAGCTCTTCACGGAGCACTTGGCTTGCTCTCCATGTCTACCCAGGATCATCACCGTGGTCATCATAGGGCTTCTAGCACTGCAAGGCACGCATGTTACCCCTGTGCTATGGCAGCTGGGCCATCTTTGGTCCCTCTTATTCCTAGTCATTGTCCCAAAGCTTCCTTCAGTGCAAGACTTCTGACTTTCCTGTGCTTATGAAACATCTGCTGAGATGCAGATTCTGACAGGAGATCAGAGGTGCAGTCAGAGCTGCATTTCCATCAGGCTTATGGGTGATCCTGATACTGCTGGCCCACGGACCCCGCTTTGTGCAGCAAAGCCTGCCGGCTTAGTGGGAGAAAAAAAAAGGAAGGTGGTGATTTTTCTGGAGACACACAGACATGAATTTGAATGTCACCTTTAGGTTTTAGCTGTGTGACCCAGGGCACATAACTCTTATCTTAGAGTGGAATTATTACCTACTTTATATGAATGATCTGAAGATCTTTTGAGATATTGATACTATTCTTTTCAATGTTCTTTTAAAATTATTTTACTGAACTTTATTTATTTATTTATTTATAATTTGACCAGAGAGGGACAGAGTGATGGGGGAGAGGCGGTGTGAGAAAGCAGCCACTGGGTCTGGGACTCGAACTGCAGTTGTCCATGTTGGAGCCCAGCACCCTTAACCACCATGCCACCTGCCAGCCCCTCAACTGTCTTTCTTTTAGCTTTCCTGAACTCATCATCTTTGTCCTTTACTAAGCTTTCCTGATAACGCATCTGCCTATTTCTCTTTAGTCGGTATCTTATTGCTTAAATAACACGCATGCTTCTGTAGGGCATGCACATACCACACACACACACACACACACACACACACACACACACACACACACATCTATATATATATATTTAAGTCTACATAAAGAACTACTAGGTTGTCAAAATGGGGAAATACAATTGTACGCTCATTTCTTTATGAACAACTCTTTTTTCCATGATGAAAACAAAACTCTCTGGGTCCTGAGTGGAACCAGTCAGCATACAGAACATTGTGACGAAACTTAGCTTACATTTTACCAACCGGTATTATGAAGTGACACGGACGTTCAAGTTAGAGACTCGCGTCACCCAACAGTTTCACATAGTGAAGACCTTAGATATCATTGCTTTCCTAAAATCATCTGAATTGATTCACTTCTCCCTCTTCTCCCACACGGATTTTTACAGTAAGTGCCTGTCGTCTTGTTTGGGTCTTTCCCATTTTATTCTGCTTGATTCAGCTGAAGTGAGCTTTCCGAAACAGAGGTCTGCTCTGCTTAAAATCTTTCAACAGTCTCTTGCCAGATGGATCCTGGAAAACATGGACTATGTCCCCAAACCTCATGGACTGCCTGGTGTCTCTGCGTCTACACACATCCTGTCTCGAAGGCCAGGTCAGGGTTCCACTGAATTGTGGACAGCCATTTGTACACCAACTAAAACAGAGTTTACTGCTTGTGGTGAAGTCGGAGACATGAGATTCCGTCTGTCTCATGGTAATGACATTTATTGCAGCTCAGGAGTATCTTTTCCCAGAGGACCGAAGACACTGAGTCAGTATGCTGGGTAGTTTTAACAATCTGCTTCAGGACACGTATTCATCAGCTTGGTGTTGTAAGCATGTTTTAGGATAGGATCATTCTGATGATCTTCTGTGGGACTATAATATTCTCAGGAGCAAGGGTGCAAGTAAATGAAAGATTGAATTTTCCATTTACTCTGGTAAATGACATTCAGGGAACAACCAGAGTAAGGAGGGCTACCACTAGCGAGGCAGGAGGGCTCCGTGTTAAGAGCAGCTACTCTAGAGAGGGTTACAGTTGGGTGCCCCGTCTGACCTGTAGAATCTGCCCTCCTATACTTTGGAAAAGCCTATCAACTCTCCCCAGATCTTCTTTTCTTTTTTAGAGAGATTTTTCACTATAGGACATGTGCTCTTGCCAGAGAGAGACAGAGAGAGAAAAGGTGAGAAATCACCATTCAGGGGGGATGGCCATGCCTCCATCCCTTTTCTCCATTCTTCTCTTGGGATTTTGGGCACACACACACACACACACACACACACACACACACGCCTGGCAGGAGTTTTAAGCCACTGGGTTTGGGACTTGAACTGAGCTCAGCCATGTGCGAGTCCAGTGCCCTAACCACTATGCAACCTGCTGCCTCCTGCCTCCCTTCTTTTCTACATACATACAAAGTCTCTCTGTAACCAGATAATCAATCTAATGACCAAAAAAAGAAAAAGGAATTATAAGTTAAAAAAGAGAAGCAGAAGATGAATACTACTTAATCAAGACCCAAGAAGAGCCTAAGATTCGGGTTATTTAGAAAACTATGTGCTAGGGAAATACGAAGCAGTCTAGGGAGAGGAAACCCAGCTCCTGGGAGGCTGGTATGCAATTATTTGGAAACTGAAGCCCATTCTGTGAACTGCAGTCAATGGGTTCCCGGGGTGCCAAGGGTAGTTCCAGGAGCAAAGAGGGCGGTACCTGCACACTGCCCTTGGCCAGGCCTGGACTCAGGCCAGAGCTTAGCGAGGTTGTGTTTCCAGGCTCAGAGAGGCCCTCAGAAGAAGCCAGGGGAATCATTTCAATGCTTAGGATCATGAAACATGATTAGTTGATATTAGGCAAGTTTTTGAAATTAATTCCACATATGCAAAAGCCCTTGGGAATCTAGGCAAGATTGGTTAGATTTATCTTGAGATAATCTGCTACTTTAGAACCACTGGAGACCAGGCGTTAGGACCAAGTGCCACGAGATGGGGTCTTCCCACACACTTTTGGAATGAATGAACGAGCGAGAGGAGAGGATGCACACAGAGAGGGCGAAGGGGAGAAATAACGAGGCCTCATGGTGGCACAATTGCACCCACAGGGAAGAGGTCCTGGGTCTCTTCTTGGGACCACGTGTGCCTGTGACCTGGGCCGACTGAGAATGGATCACGAGGGATCTTGTTGGGGGTATCCCTTTCCCTGTTTCTCTCTCTCTCATGGAAGAAATAATTAGACACTACCAACGAAAGCAAAGGAGAGAAATACATCCTCCTTCCGGCATGAGCATTGGCTCCATTCTCCTCAGGGACAAGGCCACTCCCTGTGAGGGAAACAGGACAGCCCAAACACTCGACTTCCCCTTCCCAACTTGGAATGACTGCATCGAGTGTCTCCTGATGGCAGTGCGCTCGCAGAAGGGACCTGCCAGGTGTCCTAGGGACTGTTGTTTAGATTCAGAAGGCTTCACCAGGCGTCTTGTTTTTCTCACAACAGTATTAACTAGAGGATTAAGGTGAGGGGAATGGCAACCATAGATTCTTCTCTCACTCTTTTTGATTTTTAAAGAATTATTTTATTTAACTTTACTTATTTGCCTATTTCAATTGGATCAGAAAAGGACAGAATGAGAAAGAGAGAGAGAAAGAGAGAGAGAGAGAGCGAGAGAGAGAGAGAAAGAAAGCAAGCCACCAGGTCCGGGACTCCAACTGCAGTCAGCCATGTGGGAATCCAGCAGCCTTAACCACCAAACCACCTTCCGGCCCCAGATCTCTCTCTCTTGAAAAAGAGCAATCCCTTTCCACCTCTTTCTCATTCCACTCTCCATCATTCCCAGGCTTTCCCCCAGAGGGACCACCTCACAATAGCTGAGACATGTCCACAACTACCTGGGATACCCCCCTCCCCCAAGCCACAGTGAGAAGCACCTTCAGCAGTTGGGCCTTCCATACCCAGGTGGTGCAGAACCAGCTCTGGGACCCACAACCTTCTCTAGATGCACTGGGCAAAGATTTGCACCCCGATGGAACAGAGCAAGCACTAGGTCACCACCTACTTGGTTTGTTTTTAAGGTTAACTGCAGTTCTTGGAGGTGAGTGTGAGGGGAATTGATTTCTGTCTTTTATCATGGGCAAAACTCCTCCCTGGTGGTTTGTGAAAACCTCACCTTATCAGGGCCAAGGTCACTAAGACCCAAGCGATCAATGGACCTGGGAGATGCTTGCCTAACTGTTAAATATTGAGCATTTGATGGCCGTTTCCCTGCACCAGGCACCTCCCTTCCAGGACAGTTCCCTCCTGACACAGCACCCTCCCTCTCTCCACCCCTACTGCTGGTACCCAGGGCGCCAGCACCCCAAGGGGGGCCATTCCTGGGACCTGGGGACATTTCAAAGAAAAGGCGGTCACATTCCATTTCCGTTTTATTCAAAAAACACTCAGATGCTTACACATGGGGGAGGGGCTCGCGAAATCAAAGTTAAAAATCCCTTGCCCTCTTTTTTTTTTTTTTTTCCGCCCCCCAATTCGAGTTCTCAGGCACTGCTGCAAATTCATGCATTAGGGATTTCACAGCCAAAGTTTCTTTCAGACCAGAGAAGAGAGGCCAAACTTCGCAGCGCCTCGGTGTGTAGTTCGGAGACCGTGTTCAAGTCCTTCCCCACCCCACTCCGGTTTCACCGCGCCTGGTTAGTCTTGCGTGACTGTCCCCAAAGCCAAGCACGTGAGAACTGCCTCACCCCATTTTTTTTAACCTTTTCGGGGTACACGGAAATCAAGACCTAAAAATGACCCTCGAGAGAAGTCGGGGAAATCCTGCCCCAAAGCCAAGTTGCGCGGGGGCAGGCCCTGTCCCTCCCGCGGCGGGCTGGGCGTGCGGGGCGGACGGCGGTGCCTACCTGGGGCCGGGCGGCGGCAGCGGGATCCGGGTCGCGGCGCCCATGGCTTCGCCGGCCTCGGGCAGCCGCGCCGGGAAAGGCGAGCAGCTCTCTGCTGCCCGGAGCTGCCCCGGGCCCGCCGCACTCGCTGAGGCCGCCCAGCCTCGGTCATTGGGCCGGCGTGTCACGTGGGCCGGACCGCGGGCGCGCCTCCCCTGCACCGGACTCGCCATTCCCGGAGCATTGGAGCAGAAAATCCAGGAGGCCAGCCTGCGCGCGGACGCTTGCTACGCGCCTGCTGTCCTGCAAAACTTTGGGCGCCTGCTTTTCTGTTGTGCTTTAGGGAGAAGCCCCCCCGCCCCCCGCCCCCATGATTCGGGACATGGGTGTGTGAGCGTGAGAGAGAAGGGATGAGATAGATGCAACCCTCGCAAATATTGATCCATTTGGCCGCTCAGTCCGGTTTACAGGCGTTTTCGTTCCCTCCGCAGTCTGGTATTCGCCGCTTAGACCTGGAACGCGCACGCACGGTCGCCGCCTTGTTAGCCGGAGGGCCAGGGCAACAGCGGAGACGCGACCACGATCGCAGCTCCCAGGGAACTGCACACACCTACCGGCACCCTGCACCCTAAAGGCGTCCGTGGGAGTTCAGGGACCCATGGGTCTCCGTGGCCCTCATCCCTCAACTTTCTTTTCTTAGACTCTTAGGACTTGGCTTCCAACCGACCCAGCTCCACGCTGTAGCTACTGCACTCCATAGCCCTGGGTGGATGCGAACTGGCTGCTATACCTGGAGTGGTTCTACGCAGGAGTGCACATTCTTTTCACCTGCGCTCCAAAGCAAACGCGGGGCTTGCCTGGAAAATGTGAAGCAACTGCGCCCCCTAGCTTACGCCCTCCTCCCTCTCCCTGGAATCTAGGGGCAAGCGAGGATCAAACATTTACTTTAGCTGAGTCCTTTTGCAGTCACGCAATATTTATCACGCTTTAGAGGAGGAGACTTCATACTTTAAAACGGTAGATTCGCGAGGGAGGTTAGATTTTTTTTATATCATTTTCTGATGAGAAAACTCTGTCACATAAGTGGCCCTGCTGTCCCCCTTCTCGTGGACACCTTAGTAATGTCCGCAGGACATTGATATATTTTTCAGTTGGCTTATGCTGACCGAAGAGATTTTGGTATTTGTCTTTAAGTTTTCTGTGTGGTTCCCAGACTAGCAAAATTAGCTTCTGAGAGAATTTAGTAAAAACACAAATTCTTGGACCCATATCCTAGACATAGTGACTCAGAAATAATGGGGGATTCAGGGAGAAAGTTTAAACGCTCCAGTGTTTAACAATCCAGTTTGAGAACCCCTGTTCTGAGAAGTTGCCCTCTGCTGTGTGTGTGTGTGTGTGTGTGTGTGTGTAGAGGTTTTTTTTTTTTTGTCGGAGGGGTGCGAGAGACACAGTGAGGGAGAAAGTAAAAAATCACCCCTTGGAGGGATGGCCATGCCACAATCCCTTCTCCTCTATTCTTCTCCTGGGATCTTGGGCACACACACACAGGGTCCTGAAATAAGTTTCAAGTCACTGGATCTGGGACTTGAACTGGAGTCAGCCATGTGGAAGTCCAGTGATGTAACCACTACCCTATCTGCTGTAACCCCTCCAGCATCTGCTCGCCCTGCTCTCAGCTATTAAAGGCTGGCCTTCTATCAAGTCAGGGGTGCTGCTTTCATTTGTTGCTACAAATAACCAGCGTCATGTAATCTGCCCTGTTTATACACTGAAATCCAACCCTCGCATGTCCATACAAAATCTAGCTGGACCTCACGTGGATGACTTGGAACGCCAAGTGGAGATCAGAAGGGGCTCACAAATAATATGGCAGAAAAACTGATGGTTCCTTCACTCCTGTTGGAATGAAAACATCATGATTCATTTGTATTTTTAGGTCCTTCATGTTTTCATTGCACGTAAATCGTTCCCAACTAAAGAGTCATGGAAGATAAGAAAGCTAATTTCTTTGAGTGGATTTATTCAGATAGTTCCATATTTGCCAAATCGTTCTAGTAAAAGCAGCAGAATGACCCAGCTGTGGTGTGCAGTGCTAGTACACTGCTCCATGATGCTTGAAGCAATATGGAAGGTCAGGCTTTGGTTTTCCATATCGACAGGTTCTAAGAGCCCATTTGTGTGCCAATGATCCTGTCTGACTGGGAAGGCTTGAGGGCAGGATGGCGGCATGAGACTCTGTTGATATTTGTATTTTTCTTTCTCCTCTCATGAAAGAAAGAAACAAACAAAAAGCCAAAAACGTGCAAAGTTTATGGTATCAGTTTATGGCACAACCTCATACCCCACACACTAGGCATTGCATTAAAGGCTCCTGAGAAAGGTGGCATTCCAAGCAGATTTCTCCATCAGATCGACAGCATATTTCCAATTCCTGCGGGGATCTCAGCTTTCCACTCTCTAGGTGTGAATTTGCGTTATGGTTTGCCCTGCTTTCATCTCCTATTCATTTTACTTTTGTCACTCTATCTGCCCACCTTCAACTGAGACTGGAATTGTTTGGATTTTCCCTCTTGTTCATCACCCACCTCTCCCAGGTAAGCTCTGAAATTGCTCTTGAACTGCCCCCTCCTTGCCACTGTCCGAAGACCAAGTTCTCATATTTTCTCGGATTACTGCAATGATCTTCGCTGGTTTCTCAGCTTTTGGTCTAACAGCTTCCTACTGACTACTGAATAAAGCCTGAAATCCCAATATAACAAATCATGCTTCAGTTCTCCATTTTGCTCATGTGTCTTTCTTCATCTGAAATGTCATTAACAGTGAAATTCTTCTTCTTCTTCTTCTTCTTTTATTTATTATTTTTTATTTGTAGTTTGCATTTATTGCAGTGAGAAAGCAAGCCACCAGGTTCAGGACTTGAACCGTGGCCAGCCGTGTGGGAGTGTCCAACACCTTAGCCACCACGCCACCAGCTGGTCCCCTATTCTGTTTATTCTTTAAGCCTCAGCTCTCTGTCTTCTCCTCTTGGCCATCCTATTTGATTCCCAGGTCTAGTTATGTGCTTCTCTGCAGTACTCAACAGCATATTTTTATTTTGATTTTTTTAGGTTTATTTTGTTGTTGGCTTTTTTTTTTTTTTTTTGCTATAGGGTGCGTGCACTCGTCAGAGAGAGACAGAAAGATAGATAGAGAAGGAAAGTGCGAGCTTACACCTCAATCCTCCCCCCTCCCCAGATAAATGGTCACACTACAATCCCTTCTCCTCCATCATCCTCTCAGAATTTTGGACACATATATACAAGTACCCAGTGTATTTTTCCTACTTCCAGGGCTGGGACTTGAACAACACAGTTGGCCATGTGGGATTCTGCCTCCCCAACCTCCAGTCACCTGCTGGCCTCCCAGCATTCACTTTTATTAGCAATGTGTGATCACAGCCCATACCTGGTTTAGCTGTGTGTTATTACTGAAGGTCTCTAACTATACCCGCAAAAGACTAAAGGGGGTGGGAACAAACACTGCAGAAATCTAAGTGATTTATCTTTTATTCATACAAACAATACATACACAAGACTGTATATTGTTTGAAGACTGAAACAATTTCTAGTGTAACAACTCTGTAACAAAATTTAACTGAATGTAACATTTATGAAAATATAAATCTCTGATTGGGTAATTCTTCCCAACAATACAAAGTTTACATAAAAACATTCAATAAGAGCTATCAGTTGCAAACAAGTTAGGAAAAATCATTCAAGTCACTTGTACTCTATTGGCTTTTACATAGAACATTCACACACTACATGTAATCCATCTAGGTATTGACTTCTTAAAAATGCGTGGCGTAGCGATCCAACAGATGATGACAGGAATGAGTGTGTTACTTGAAGAGCTAAAAAAGCAATCAACTTCAGGTGATTTCCACATGGGCCTGAACACTCTCTGGGCTACCACTGCCCTGGCCAGTAGCAAAACCAAGAGGAACACACTGAAAAAAGTCTTTCACCGTGGAGTGAGGTGCTTATACCTGAATCACATCTTTGATTGCTTATGTGTCAAGCTGCTTTCAAAAGTGAAATACAATTGACTTGGGGCGTCTCTATGGGTTACATCATTTTGTTTTTTCCATTAGCATCAACAATTAAGATGTTGCTATATATTTTTTCCCTCACATTACTCCCCAACATCCCTATGAGGGTATAGCAGAAGCTATCACTACCTTTATTTTGTATTTTACAAGAACGAAACACTGACAAGTTTGAATATCTGTCCAGGCATACATAAGTTCATGGCAGAGCTGGACCAAAAACAAATACATTATTTGTTCAATATTTTGCCTTCTACAGTCACTACTGTCACTCTCAGTGAAAACCACACCAGACCACCACTATGGACACTCTTTGAAAAGTTATCCAAGGTCATGCCATGTGAAGGATATGAAGGAAGAAAATCACTTTCACCTTTTGAGACATAGTATTTTCTCGTAAATACTGAATTCGTTTTTTAAAAATACTTAATACCATTTTACAGCTTTTACTTCGAAATGGGTAAGACTACAAAAGGCTCAAAGAGTCCTCATTCAGGAAGTATGACAGATAAAGAAGCATACACAGAGTGTGTGTGTAGGAGTAAGAAAGTGATTACAAACAGGGACAATAAAGAACCTTTGGACATCCTAAAGATTTATGGAATATTTTCAGCACAAAGACAGGCATATTCAGTTTGTCCCAGAGTATTTGGTCATCTATCTGCGTTTTTACACAGGAAAGAGGAGAAATGAGAGTAAGGCAAATGTCACCAGTATTTCAGAGATGGCATGTTGAGAAAGCTTACTTTCTATTAAGATTTACTGCAGGGATTTGGGAAATAACTTATGCTTCCATACAACTGACTGAATAGACTTGTATAATGATAGAAATAAACAAGTGTTTTAACCAAATTTGTAATGCCCTGTCATTCTTTTTATACCCAGCACAAATATGCATCTCAAAAAGATGTAAAAAGACTGTGGTTTCTTATTAAATGTGTTATTTTTCAACCCAAGAAACAAGTGGTTTAAAACTCATATGTTCTGTTATACAGAAACCCTTGCATGCAATTGTTGCAACTATATTTTAATGAAGATTAACTCTTCATGTTCAGTAGCCCTATGACAGTGGTATAAATTTTTGTCCCAGTTCAGTTCATGGTCTCACATTTTAGATCGTGTCTCTTGGGAAACTGGGAATTTGGGCATTTTTGTTACATTATTTTGCACCTTTAGACCTTTCATTTGCAGACTGGGATTACACAGTTGTCAGGATTGTAAAATGTAGAGAGATTAAGGCTGTGTTTACGTATCACACAATCACTCAAAGTCAAACAGCTCTTTTTCTTCGTGATTTCAATTGATTGTAGAAATGAGATCCAGTCTAAAGTTCTGTCTATAACTCTATCCTTTCTCATATGAACCCATGGGATGAATCATGTTGCTTTTTCACTCCACAGGTCATTTGAAAACTTTTACCATCTATCTTTCAGTTGAAGTTGCCATTTACATATTACTTATAGAAATTCTCTGTCATTCCTTCATTGTTGATTACAATTTGACAAGAATACTGCACCCAAAACCAATCTCATGGGTTTCTGTACATCTCATGAGGGTGTTAACTGGAATTCCAGCGTCTTACCTGTTTGTCAGAGAATGGGTAGTTTATCATTTGAGATACAAAAGACACATTTTGTTTTTCTTTTGTACATGGATCGTGTGTTTCTGTTAAGCAGAATATCAGTTATCAGGAGCAAAGCTGTGGCCCCTGGATTCTAGGGCAGAGCACACCCGGTCATAACAAGAGTTGTGTTTCTTGGACGGTGTTGCTTCATTGGGCTCAGAGGAGTCACTCACTGTGATGGGGCTGTCTCTTGCAAAGACCTCTGTAGATTCTCTCCACAAGCAATCCACAGACACCTTAAAACAATAACTGTTACACTTTGGCCTAGCTGTCTGTGTTGCATTGTTAAAAATTTGCCTACTATTGGAAGTGGCTATTTTAATTTTTAGTGCAGCGTCTACACGGTCCACTACTGTGTATATCCCGATGCTCCCATCGTCAAAGCCCACAATGATGTTCAGATGTCTCTGAGAGAGTGCAAGGAAAGTTGGCGTTTTGTAAAGGGAACAAGCACCGATGTTTTTGCCATCAGCCAGTCTCATTACAATTAAACTAGATATTGCACCATTTTCATCCTCCTCCTCCCCATTTTGGAAACAAATGTATACCAGGTAGCGGCCATCTCGAGACAATTTCTGCCGCCAGATGACCCCAGAGGCATGAACCACCCGTAGTTTACCACTGTGTAAATCCAGCACATTGATATTTTCATCTCCCCTGGATATAATGCCTAGCTTGCCATTGGGAGAAATTTCAAAATCCTCCAGATTTTTCAAGAAGTTGTTTGGAAGTTGCACGCGTCGACAGATCACTTCATCTGTCAGACTCCAGATGTTCACGGTCTCAGCTGATGTGATAAATACTATGATGTCAGGGCAGTCGGGGATCAATTTGAAATTCACAATGCTGGTTCCGTCTTCACAGCAAAATTTCTTGGTGATACTTCCTGTCCAGAGACTGACGGCCAACACTTTGCTCTTAGTCATTCCCACCACGAAGGTATTTGCAGAAGTAATGAAGGCATTTTGCAAAGTGGTCAGAATGTTGCAAACCCGGTGGCCTGTGGCCAGTCTCCACACCCTGGAGGCATTTTCCTCACAGAGGGAGACCACAAACTGATCATTGTGTGTAATCAGCAGCTGAGATATTCTCTGTCCATTAATTCGGAAGAGGTTTTCACCACTGTTGGTGTGCCAGACATACTGGCTGCTCTTGTCATCCGATGTCACCATTATGTCTCCAGCAGATGTCAACACACAGTGTTCAACTATTCCTTCATGCTTAAATACCGCTTCGATGAACCCACTGCTGAAGTTCCACTTGTGAACACAATCAGAGCCATCGAGGGAGTAAATGATTTCTCCTCTAGCAGGTAACACCAGACTTTGGATGGGTTTTCCAGTCTTATCTATGTTGGACATAGCTGTGATTATATCTATGTCCCAAATGGAAAGAACACCACTGGTTGATAATGAGAGTAGCATGTTATGGTGACTAGATTTCACCAATTTAACTATGGTACCTGAGATTTCCTGTAGACTTGCCATACACTGTCCTGTGTCCCGCCGCCAAAAAAACACGGCTGAGGTATTTTCCATGGTTGCAATGATGCAATCTCCATTTTTGGACAACACGGCAGATATAAAGCGTTCATTGTGCTTAGCTCTGAACTTTTCAGCCACTTTCCACATGCTGGTATCCAGGAGCTCAATGCTGAGGGCTTTGCAGATCAGAACTGCACTTTGGTCCTCTGAAAGTTCGATGCTGACCACCTCACTGTCTTCTCTTCGGCAGTCAAAGTCATCAGTTAGCTGGGGATTGGAGACGTCCTCAGTATTCCAAACAGAAAGACTTCCTTCACTATCTACCATGACCATCTCTTGAGCCGTGTCCAAGATAAGAAGAAACTTTACAAAGCCACCTGAAAACTCAGATGTCACTGTACATAACTTTTCTCCACTCCCTAAATGAAATATGGTGGTGGTGTTCAGGTACTGTCCACAGAAAGCATATGCACCATCCAAAGAGCACTGGACACACGTCACTTCATACCAGCAGTGGAACTGGTAAAGGGGCCATCCATAGAGCAGGTCAATGACAGTGACATCTTTGCTGGCTTCAAGCCATGCAAGGGCATGGTTGACAGACAATGTAAATCCATTGATGTAGGTAGAGCCACTTCCATGCTTGGTCCCTTTGATTTCCACTTCAGATAAGAGACAAGAATTGACATTGTCATAAACCAACAAGGTGTTATTCGTTGTAGCCACTACAAGGTACTTTTCGTCACTGGTCAGTTTCATGCCCAGGATGACGGACTGAGCTGTAGTGATCTGCCTGAGTAACTGGCGTGTTTCCACATCCCATGTGCTGATGGAACCATTTTCTAAAGCTGTGAGGACAGTGCTGGGGTTACAGGTAGGCAGGATCTCTGTGACATGTAGGTGACTGGATGACAAGGGAAGACGTTCAGGGCTATATGTCACATCCATGGATGAATGCAATGGCACGATGGAGCAGTATTTGGGCCCGTCTTTGTCACATTCTAAAAGAAGGTGTCTAAGTTTGGGCAGGGAGCTTATGACAGGCAGAAGTCTCTGCTGAAGCTCTGCAGAAAGGGAGCCAGGAAATGCAATGACCTTGGTTTTGATGCTACGGAGGGTGCTAGCCAGGAACTTCAGTTCCTTCTCTTGGGAGTAATTATAAGCCAGCTCAATGTCTGAAAGCACTTGGTCAAACTGGCCAATTTTGATCATGGTGTACAGCCAGCTGAAGTTCATGATGATACCATAAAGCAGGTCATCTGTTTTCCCACACCTTGTCAGGTGGTACAAAAGCTCAGACATTTTCCGATGATTGACAAAGAAGATGTCAGGCTCCAGCGGATTGCACTGGAAAACCCAGGGCTGGTCGGGGGCCTGCCTGTCAAAGGAAGCCTGTTCCATGAAGTGTTTTTCTTCCTCGAGTAGGCCTCTGCTCTCCAAATCAAGGCAGCCATTCAAGTAAGGGTCCTCAAGACAGAACGCTTTCCTCCTGCCCCCTGACCAGACCCCCAGAAAATAATCTGCCAGGATGGTGTGCATTTTACGCAGGTCACTTTCATCCTGCAGATACAGCTTCTGAGCTATGAGATGCAGGTGTCTGTTGGCCCAGACCAGGAGGGTGACATTCTTCACATGCCTTTCTATTAAGTATCCGCTGAGCCCCTCCTTGAGTCTTGCAATGTATACATAAGGTACTCTCAGGGGATTGCTGGGCCTGGTGTTCTCATGGAGCTCATTCATGACATTGTTGTCTAAGGCTAACACATCCTCCAGTTCCATTTCACTGAGACCCATTTTGGCCATGGTGATGTAACCAAGAGCTCTGGAGACCAGTTTCTGACCACACCTCTTCTCCAAGGACCAAAATAACTGCTCTATGCTTTCATGAACAGTGACACAAAGGGAGGACTCATCAACGTCTTTGTGAGATCTCCAATGCTTCACCTCCCTGAAGGTCAGGTTCACAAACATTGGCAGCGTACACTTGGAGAACGCATTGTTGACATAAATCTGCTGGCCCGAGGTGACCTTCCTTTTGACTCGCAGCAGCTGGTGTTTGAGGACTTGGCTGCACATCTTCCTGTCCCGGGGAATCAGCTCGATGTAGTTATCTTCTTCATGGATAAGGCACCTTAGTTTCTGCAGGATTCCATATTTGTTGGGCAGTGTAGAGAGAACTATCCGTACAAAGCGGGGAAGGTGAGCAGGGAGCCACCAAAGCTTCCTGGCATCATCATTTTCTGAGAGCTGCTCGAGGGCATCAAATATTATTACTAGAGGTCTCTGTAATGAAGACTCATTCAAAAGGTTTATAAATAAGTCACGGAGGTCATGGATCTTCTTAGGGTAGCTTTGAACCAAACACCGGTAGTTAATAGCCAGTTGTTCACAGACACTTAGAAGGAGAGTCCGAAGGTCGGTACTCATGTTCGTTGTTCCTAGAAATCTCACAACTACTACTGGGTCAGACTCTGGTCCTGTGTCTTCATGTAGCCAGCCATAAGCCTGAAACAGAAAAAAAAAGAACTTAAAGTAGTATCACACATTTACATACTCCTTATGATAGCATTTCTTCTTTTCAGAGCTCAGATTTCTCGTAACCCCTATCAAATAAAAGTAGCTTAGAACTAAGAAATGGAAACACCTCCTAAGCATGCCAAGAGCTGTCAGTAAGCTCATGCCCTAAAATCTACAGGAGAGCTCAAAATTACCATTTGTAAAGGCAGCACATAGTGATATAGCATTTTTCTTTCTTTCATGTTTTAAAAATGTATTTATCCATTTATTTGTTGTGATTTTCAAGCTGCCAGGTTCAGCACTTGAACTTGTGATTTGCCATGTGGAAATCCAGTGCCTTCACCACCACACCAGTTGCTGGCCTTATAATAGTATTTTTCACGCATAAAGCAACATTTAGCTTATATTCTAAAAGTTACAAAGCATTTGATAAATTGTAAATCTAGTACAGTCAATTTTTAAATTCCACTTCCTGCCATAATTGTCGGCACATAGTAGGTGTTTAGTAAGTGTCTAATAAACAGAGTAAGTGGAGGCTAGCAGGTGGTATGGTGGTTAAGACACTGGACTCCACATGGTAGACCATGGTTCCACTCCCAGGCTTGGTAGCCTGAAAATACACCAGGCGCATGTCCGTGTGTGCCCTAAATTCCAAGAAACAAATGGAAGAAAGGGGATTGTAGTGTGGCCATTCTCCCTGGAGAGAGATTAGTGGTTTCTCACTTTCCTCTCTCTGTCTCTCTGTTTCTCTCCTGTGGACACATGTGCTCTATGGAATAACAAAACAGAACAAAATCCCCAAAACCAAAAAAACAAAAACCAACAACTAAAAAACATTAAGTAATGATTTATACATTACACTTAAGTTAAATATTTTCATTAATAGAGAGCACCTAATGCCATATACTACTGACCAAATTCCTAATGAATTAGAATGTAATAAAAATATGCAATACTAAAATTATACTGAATATACTCTTTAATGGTTCTGAGACATTTTTTGCGGTGTTATAGGGTTAACATTATGATTATTATTTATCACTGTCATAAAAATCTACATAATGCCAGTTAAAAGAGTTTTGCATGTTGTGCTTGATAGCAAATGATTGGCTCACTATATAAACGTGCTGTTAGTCCTCACAGGGTCTCTCCAAGGACAGCCGGGAGTACAGTGCCATGTAATAGCAGAAGACTCAAGGTCCAGGCTGGATGAATAACTTGCTTGGAGTTAAATGGTCACCGAGAGACAAAGCTGGAGTTGAAGTCATTTCTGGCTTTCATTCTAAGTGCTCTGTTATTTTTACTTTTTAAAGTTGTGGGGTTAAAGAAGGGTCTACTAGGTTTAGTATTTTTCTGTTTGGAAAAGACAGACGAAGAAGGGATGCGATCAAAGAATCAGGCATTCTAAAGAGTACTTTCAAGGAGTAAAGTCTTTTAGTAATCTTCAGAATTCACCGACCACTGAGAAAAAGAAGTGTTAGTTTTCACATTATGAAGTGCATCATCCTAATCTCCAGATTTTTAGACCAGCTAAAAGAAAACACTGAAGTATGCATTCCAAAAAAGGTTAATTATAATTTCAGTAGTGAACACAGAAAGTGGAAATAAATGATCAATTATCTTTCCTCTAAAGTAGCTTCCGTCTCAAAGATGGAACTTAGCTTTCTACAAGTAATCAATTGATCAGTTTCGGTCAGCAAAGGAAGAGCAAAGGGTGGAATAACATAGCTAGTTTGCTCATTTCTTGTCAGCCTCTCTTATAACATGGCTTCAATATTCTATTTCCAGTAGATGAAGGGACTATAAAAAAAATCATGAAAAAATAGAATTAAAGTATGAGTTTATTTTGGTGCAAAGTTTTCTTTTTTTTTTTTTTTAAATTCAGACATCATTTTTTTCATAATGTGCATTTCCATGAATTTCTTGAAAACTTCTATTGTGTTTCAGACAGACACATTCAAACACAAATACAAATATACACAGGAGAGGATAGACTTTTACCTTCTTTGCTACTTCAGCCAACAGAAGGGTCTTCCCAGTGCATGGTCCACCATATACAATGAGAGGGTTGATGTGCCCAGTTTTGCTTGGTAGGATGTATCTGTGCACAATGTTTAGAGATTCACACTTATACTCATAGAAGGAAGCATAGGTCTTGCATAATGATGAATGCTGAAGGATTTCATCATAAAGTGTATCAGTTTCCGTGTCAAAATTCTGTTGCACGGTTGCCTGAATTATATCAATCATGTCCTCATAAAATTGCTTACCAAGCCCTTCTATGTAATGGTTCTCTATCTCTTGGGAATAGCCTAGTTTCATGTCACAGTGAGTAACAGATGTGTACACTCTCAGGTTGGATGACGCAACAATTGTAGGAATAAACTCATCCCTGAGTTTTATCAGCTTCTCTTGAGCCTCTGGGTCTCGAATAATCCGTGGTTCTGTTCCAGTTATATCCATATATTTTCCCATCTCTGGGATCTTCACAAAACGCTCAATGTTAGCAATTTTCCTAATGTAGCAAACACACTTCTTTAGAAATGCTGGTGTTTGCTTTCCTAGAGCAAAGTCGAACTCATCTTCTATAGCTGAAAGAAAATAAGAGGAGGAGTTCATTGCTAGGCACTAAGGAGCAACTTTCCACCTCCCCCTCCCCAACACCCAACCCTCAGTTGCTAAGTTGATTATCTTGTTTATGGTTTGTAGCAGGATAATCTTCAGAATAATTGCTTAGTTTTTGATTTGTGTGTTCTCTAAGGAACTGGAACCCAGAAGAATGGGTTTAAACTAAAATTATTTAATTTCCTTTCCAAGCAGAGAGAGAGAGGTTGGGCATAAGCATAATAAGAAAAGCATTCCATATTGACAATTGATACTTTTATTTTTTAGGGCATGCACTTGCCAGAGAGAGAGAAAGACAGAGAGAGAGAGAGAGAGACAGTGAAAGGGAAAGTGAGAAATCAACCCCCTCCAGGTATGATGGCCATGTCAGAATCCCTACTCCTCTATTCTCCTTTTGAGAACTTGGGTACACATACAATGCACCTGGCATGATTTTCAAGTCACTGGGTCCAGGACTTGAACCGCAGTTTGCCATGTGAGAGTCCAGTGATGTAACCACTACACCATCTACTAGCCCCTACAGCTGATACTTCCTAGCTGCTATTTGGTGTCTGTCTCAAACCTCAGCCTTTCTACAAGTAAGAAATTGATCAGTTTGGGCCAGGAAAGGAAGAGCAAGGGGCTGAATACCATAGCTTGTTTCTTGTCAGCTTGTCTCATACTGTGGCTTCAACATTCTGTTCGAAGTATACAAAGGGATTTAAACAAAAATCATGGAAAACTAGAAGTAAGCATGAGTTCAATTTGGTGCAAAGTTTTTTATTTTTTAAATTCAGGCATCAATTTTTTCATAATACGCATTTCATGAACTTCTTGTGAAGTCCTTCTCTTGTATTGCAAACAGACACATTCAAACATAAATACAAAAGCACATTTTAAGGCAAAATATAACTATGTTCTGAATACTGATCAGTCTGGATTATTCATGTCATCATTGAATTCCCTTATATCCATCAGAATAATGAGAAAAATGGCTTAGTATGTAACTCTATTTCTTCTCAAATAAACCGTATTGTGGCTTATAACACAGATATTTATACATAACCAATATGTATTAAAATAATTTGAGGTCCCATAAGAACTTTTAAAACTAGATCAGGGGACCAGCAGATGACATAATGGTTATACCATTGGACTCCCAAAGAATCAACCATGGTTCAAGACTCAGACCCAGTGGCTTAAAACTCATGCCTGGTGTGTGTGTGTGTGTGTGTGTGTGTGTGTGTGTGTATGTGTGTGTGTATCCAAAATCCCAAGAGGAGAATGGAAGAAAAGGGATTGCAGCATGGGCACCCCTCCTGGGGGGTGATTGCTTGCTTTCTGTCTCTCCCTTTCTGTCAGGCAAGCACATGCACCCTATAGCAAAAATCTCTCTAAACAAACAAACAAACAAACAAACAAACAAATTAGATTAGTAGACATCATTGTTTAGGGAAAAAATTAAAAAGAAAATAAAAATACATAGTTAAATGAGAAGAAATGATTTTTTTTTTTTGAGAGGTTTTTTCACTATAGGGCGCATGCGCTCGCCAGACAGACAGAGAGAGACATAGAGACAGAAAGTGAGAAATCACCCCCCAGGGGGGATGGTCACGCCGCAATCCCTTCTCCTCCATTCTCCTCTCGGGATCTTGGGCACGCACGCACACGCGCCCGGTGTGAGTTTTAAGCCACCGGGTCCAGGACGCGAACCACGGTTGACTATGGTGGAGTCCGGTGACATAGCCATTATGCTAACTGCTGGTTCCCAGAAGAATGGAATTTTAAGGCAAGTAGTCTTTGAAAATTTGCCAGGAGAATTCTTTTTTTTTTTTTGGAGAGATTTTCACTGTAGGGCGCATGCGCTCGCCAGACAGACAGAGAGAGACATAGAGACAGAAAGTGAGAAATCACCCCCCAGGGGGGATGGTCACGCCGCAATCCCTTCTCCTCCATTCTCCTCTCGGGATCTTGGGCACGCACGCACAGGCGCCCGGCGTGAGTTTTAAGCCACCGGGTCCGGGACACGAACCGCGGTCGACTACGTGGGAGTCCAGCGACATAGCCATTACGCTAAGTGCTGGTTCCCCGCCAGGAGAATTCTTGAAGGAAGGACATTTGGAGGAGGGATAGGGAGGAAGAGCATTGACGGATGAGGATGTGTGGTGTTATTGGTTGAAGATATTTTGAACTGGACTGGGGAGAAATGTTCACATAGTGAAATGTTCATTTTGTAAGCTAAATAATGTGATTGAATGTATAAAAAAATTAAAAAAAATTTTCAAAGACTATTTTGAAAATCTCCCTTTCTCCTTTCCCTCCTCTTTATGAAGCACCTACTGTGTGTCGGACATGCTCCTTGTTGCTTAAGATGCAATGGTGAAAGAAAGCGAAACTGGATGGAACAACCATTATGGAGTGCTATAGACTAAATGCTTGGGCCCCCTCAAATTCTTATGTTGAAACCTAATCCCCAAGATGATGGTGTGAGGAGGCAGGCCATGTGGGAGGTGATTAGGTCATGAGGGTGGAGTCCATATGAATGGGATTAGCAACTTTATATAAGAGGTCACATGGGGAACGAAGATAAATTTTAATCTGAATATTCTAAAGAGAGCACTTATTCCTATGAAATTTAATACTTTCAGGGAGATTTAGGCTAAGATCTATTTATTTATTGCTTTTTTTGGTAGAGCATCCTTCTGGAATTTGTCCAAATGATTGATCACTTCTCTGCCCTTAAAATACACATATCCAGTAAGAGTGTATCCAGTGCCTTTAGGTTTTCAAAAAGCTTCAAAGCCATTCCAAAACCCAATCTGAAATGCTGCTATTGTGTTTTCAGTAATACTTTACTATCAACTTCCAAAATAAATGCTACATGAGTATCTGCTCATTTTTACCCAGTAGTGTTTGCTCCTTGGAAATTATGATTGACATAGTCACATATTCCCTCATGCCCAGTGTCCTGTGTAACTTCTAATAATCAACCTTTTTCCCACAGATGGGAAAGGCTAGGAAGCAAGACTGCTCAGGGGCTGGGGAACTTTTTCCTTTCATGCTACATGACTTCCTACCAATCCCTTGTCACACACCCTCTGATGGCCTCCTGTGTCACCCAGATGACGAATAATGTGTTTTTATTTTTATTGATTTATTTATTGTAGTTTGCTATAGGATGTGTGAGCTTACCAGACAGAGCAGGGAGGGGGGGGGGAAAGTAAGAAATCATTCCCAAGGGGGATGGCTACACATCAATCCCTTTTCCTCCCTTCTCCTCTCAGGATTTTAGGAATACATGCACATGTACCCAGCATGACTTTCAAGTCACCGGATCTGGGACTCAGACTGCTCCGTTAGTCACCTGGGATCCAGCTGTCTTAATTTCTACCCACCTGCTGGCACAAAACCAATGTACTTTTTAGAACCGAAGTGTATTATGATTTGAGGGAACTTTTATTTATAATTTCTGATATTCATTTGTCAATAAATATTATAACCTCACTCCCCCTCCCCATTAGAATATTGTACTCATTTTCTGTGTCTGCATTTTTCTTCCCATCTTAAAGTTTAACCTGTTGGGGCTAGCAGCTGGATTCCCACATGGCCAACTGCAGTTTAAGTCCTGGACACTAACTTGAAAATCATGCCAGGCACACATGTGTGCATGCATGCCCAAAATCCTGAGAGGAGAATGGAGGGGAAGGGATTGTGGTGGGGTTGTCCCTTCTGGGGCCTGACACACAGTAGGGCCAACGGTCAATAAATGTTTGCTGGGAATGAGTGAGTGAGTGAATGAAAAGCTTTGACTGAGGAGCAGTGGCAGAATCTGGTCTTATTCTCTCCAGCCACCTCTTAACTTCTTTCAAAATCTAGTCTTCCGGAGAAATCCGCGAGCTGAGTAAAAGACTTTCTGATGAGTTAACACAAAAGAACATTTGCCTCTTCAAAACATGGAAACGTTGTGAAAAATTAAATTTT
This sequence comes from Tupaia belangeri chinensis, assembly GCF_000334495.1. Classification (NCBI taxonomy): domain Eukaryota; kingdom Metazoa; phylum Chordata; class Mammalia; order Scandentia; family Tupaiidae; genus Tupaia; species Tupaia belangeri. The sequence continues at coordinate 3,474,190 of NW_006206760.1, forward strand.
GCCAGGCAGTGGGTAGGATTCAACTTGCAGAACCATAAAGGGAAGGGGGGGGTGTGTGCATTTACTATTTATCTATTGAGAATGTGTGAAAATTACCTGAGAACAGGTACCTCTTAGCTTGGCCATGTTTCATTCTACCCTTTTCCTGCAACAGTTTTACAGCAGCTTTAAATATCTTTTTGATCTCATCTGATACCTCTTGCCAGGTCTTCTCACTTTCAGCACTGTCAGAAGGCGGCATCTATGGAAGTATAAAAGTAAGAAATTAGTCTTAAAATCATTGAGAAAACCCAGCATCTAACAGAGAATTATTAGCACTTGAACTTTGGCAGTGTGCCAGTACTTTGATGGGTGTTTTACCAAGAGTATGGAAGTTAATCCCCCCAATAACTCTGGAAGTTAGAAATGATCTCTATGTTACATGGGAACTTACAGAAGGGTAAACAAACCCAAACTGGTATGTTTGTTGATCTTTCTTATTGTACTCCTGCCTGAATTTTCCAGTTGGGACCCCAGGTATGTTTTCTTTCTTTCTTTCTTTTTTTTGGAGAGGTTTTTGCTGTAGGGCATGTGCACTCACCAGAAAGACAGAGACAGACAAAGAGATAGAAAGTGAGAAATCACCCCCTAGGGGATGGCCACACCACAATCCCTTCTCCTGCATTCTCTCAGGATCTTGGGCATTCACGCATGTGTGCCTGGCGTGAGTTTAAGCCACTGGGTCCGGGACTCAAACTGTGGTTGACTATATATATGGGAGTCCAGCAACGTAGTCATTATGCTATCTGCTGGTCCCTTCTTTCTTTTTAAAAAACTTATTTATTTTATTTATTATCATCATCATTATTATTTTTTTTACAAACTTTGTAACAGGGCCAGCATGCTCACCTGAGAAAGACAGACTGAGAGAGGACAGCGAGAGAGAGAAAGTGAGAAAGCAATCTGCCAGATCTGGGACTCAAACCCTGGTAGCCATGTGGGAGTCCCATGTCTTAACCACCACACCACCTGCTACCACCAGGCTGTTTTTTAGATAGGATCTCGCTGTGTTGCATTGTCCAGCCTTGAAGTAGTGATCCTCCTGCCACAGTCTTCTGAATCACTAAGATTACAGGCACAGACCTGCTGGCCAGGGAATCAAATCTGGGTATCCCATGTGGTCCCAGCCTGTAGGACACAGTGTCTTGGTCTCTTTTTGAGTTTTGATACAAATATCAACATGTAACAAAATAATCTCTTCAATATCCTCCAATGGGAAAAGAAAATTAAACATGAATAGTCATATATTACTATTTAATTTTCTATAGTTGTTTCCGTTTCATTTGTTTTGATGATCCCTGAGGAAATAAAATGAGAGGATTGCCTATCAAGAAAGCAACATTTATATAGCTTTGAAGATAATGTTATCCATATAGTCATTCAACAACAATTTATACAGGAATATCATTTGGAGTTTTGGGATTAATTTACATTTCCCTCAATGATCATAGAAATAAATGAAGATGGGACTACTAAAGCCATCTAAATACTAACATATAAGCAAGTGTCCCCAAAGCACTGTACAGACTTTATTTGTTGAGGTATTATGTTTTTCACTATCTAGATTTATTCCTAGCAAATTTAACTGGGGAATGCTTTGGGTTTATCCTAATATTCCTATTCAGAGAAGCAATTTTCTTATAGTTAATTACTTTGACTAATGCATGTGAGGAAGAAAAAGAAAAATCAGGGATTCTGACATGATTTCAGAATGCACAGAGAACATGTTTTACATTGAATGACAAAAATACAAGATCTTGAAATGAAAAGCTGTGGCTGACCCATGACTCTCCTCTTTGAGTCATCTGGATGTTGACTCTTTAGTTGACGGGTGGGTGCCTAGGCCTTCTTTTTGATCTCTCTAAAAATGTTATATAATGGACGAGTAGATGGCAAAATGGTTATGTCACTGGGCTCCCATGTAGTCAACTGCGGTTCAACTCTCGGAACTGGTGGCTTAAACTCACACTGGGCATGTGTGTGTGTGTGCCCAAAATTCTAAGAGGAGAATGGAGGAGAAGGGACTGTGGTGTGGTCATCTCCCTGGGGGGGGGGTGATTTCTCGCTTTCTGTCTCTGTTTCTCTGGTGAGGACATGCGCCATATAGCAAAAATCTCTCCCTCCCCTCAAAAAATATTCTATGTAATGAAAAGAGTCACGCATCTCTTCTTTCTCCTGCATTTAGTTTAAGGAACACAGTAAAGACACGTAGGAACGAAGTTGAAGAAGAGATGATGATAATATTTCATCCATCATACTCACGCATGAATCAATTTCACTCTATGATTCTACTTAAAATACAAAAATATAAATGAACTGTTTAAAATGTTTAAAGGAAAATATTAAAAATAAAAATGCGATAAAAATGGGTAGGCATATTTCAAAAAGGACCACCTCTCTCTCTGCAAAAGACCATAATGGGGAAACTTTCCCAGAGTAAAGAAAGTAACTGTTGAAACTGAAAACTCACTGTATGGACAGAGCGAACATAGCTGAAGAAAAAATAATTGGTGAACTGGAATACGTATGAGAAGTAATCTAAAAAGCATAGAGAGATAATAATCTGAAGGCGAATTAGGAGATAAGAAGGGAATACTGAAATAATATAATGCAGCTGTAATTAAAGAGCAAAAAGGAAAGAACAGAGGGAATCAAGGAGAGGCATGATTTAATAATATGATGACTGAAAATCTTCCAGAACTGACTGGATATATGAATTCACAGACACAAAGGGGCCTTTAAAAAAATCGTGGAAAAATAGGTGTTAGGAAAACTATACATGGATTTTAATTTTTTTACCCCCAAATAAACCATACTTTAATTCCATTTCTCCCCCCAAACTGATGTCTCTTCAGATAAGGATGATGACATTTGCCGTTCAGAGTAAATAGACACATTTTAGAAAAAGGGGAAAAAATGAGACTATTTTTGGATTAACAAACACTGAAGAAGTTTGTCATGTGTCGACCTCCCTTAGAGGAACTTCCAAAAGATATACTTCAGGAAGAGACAATGACCCCTGAAGAAAACTCAGAGGTGATAAAAGGAAAGGAGAGTCAAAAGTTGAAAAGTTTCTTTGTCTTGGATTCAGTGTTCTTTTTTTTTCTTAAACACTAGAATTAAAAGTTAAATGAACTTTGTAAGTTGCACAAAGTAATGTGTTAATAAATGTATGTATCATTGTGAAATGATCACAATGAAGCTAAAAAATCTATCATTTGACAGCATTTCGTTGTTGTGAGAACACTTGCAATCAACTTTTTCAGCAAATTTCAAGTATACAATACAGTATTGTTAACTACAGCCACCATGCTGCATATTATCTTACAACTGAAACTTTGTAGTCTTTGAACCAACATCTCTTTTCTTTCCCTTTCTCCAGTACTCCAGCTCTGGTAAACAGCCTTCCAAAGTATCTGTTACCCTGAGCTTGACTTCCTTAGCTTCAGCATACGGGCAAGGTCAAACAGTGCTGGCCTCTCTGTATCTGGTTTATTTCACTTGCACATTGTCTTCAGATTCACCCATGTTGTTGAAAGGGCAGAATTCCCTCTTCCTTGAGGCTGAAGAATATTCCACGGCATATGTCTACACATACATTTTCTTTTTCTTTTCATTTGCTGATGGACACTTAGTCTTGGCCATTGTGCAGGATGCTGCAATGAAGATGGTGCTGCACAAAACTCGAGACTGATTTCACTTTCTTTGTGTGTATACCCAGAAGTGTGATTGCTAGATGATATAGCACTTCTATTTTTTAAAATATATATACGCACATATTTATATTTATTTATTTTACATTCATTCACTGTACATCATTACAGAACACAAGAGAAAATATTCCATCGGGAATACACTGAACAATCAAAGATATGCTTTGCATAACTGCTCTACTGTCTTCTGTTGAGGCCGAACCAATTACATTCCCATCAACGGTGCACCAGAGTTCGCTTTTCTGCAACCTCTTCCACACTTGTTATGTGTGGGCTTTTTGATAAAAGCATCCTCACTGGTGCTAAATGATAGCTCACTGTGGTTCTGACTGTCATTTCCTGATGATAAGGTGGATTAGTTACAAAAAGCAAGCCAGGGCTGGGGAACTATGTAGTGTGTCTTTTCCATAAAGCTATCTTTATGCTAGGTGGTAAACAGTGTAATGGGCAGATGCATACTTTGGAGAGGAAAGTAACTTACCATATTTTTATTGCTTTTTAGCATTTCGGATCTGGGTCTGAGGTAATAAGCTGCAGGCACAGAGTTCTCGTCCCGACAGTACCAGTCTTCCAGCAACTTGGTCTCCAGCTTGGCTTCTACGGCAGCATCCAAAATCATTTCAAACTCTGAGGCTTCAACCTCTCCGGGGATTCGGATGTTTCCATATTTTTCACCTAACAGTCCCTGTGTATCAAGAAGAAAGTCCAGTGTTAGTGTATCACCAGGGAAGTTCATTTTCATATTCACGTCATGTGGTCATTCAATAAACACTAACAAGTAGACAACAAGAGATTGCTCTGTTGGTTTTCGTTTTTAGTCACAGTAGATATTGATTTCTTAAGTAAAATTAGATCAATTATAATTGTAATAAATGATTCATAGGCTGAGAAATGAGACTGCCTATCACATCAGATAATTCTATACACAGCCTTTTTGCTGCAAATGTACTTTGGCAAAGTTTACATATGCAACACAAGTTGTTTTATTCTGAGGTTTTGTTTGTTTCTGACAACGAATAATTGCATGCTAGACATTATGAAATATCAAACATGTAAAGTCTCAACAGGATGTCTCTATCAAGAATTGATAGGGGAGTCTAAGCCTCCGATTTATACAGCTACAAAGGAAAGACATATGACATTATTTGATGCGATGCTGCTACTAATCCTCCTGGTAATTGACTTGAACTGTGGTCAGCTATGTGAGAGTCCAGTGCTTTAATCGCTATGCCACCTGATGAACCCTTTCCCTGGTAACTGAAAAAAAAAGTTCAAAATAGAAAGAAGACAGCACTTTTTCCTTATTAGCTTAGTACAACAACACCTCCCCCCCCCAAAAAAAAAATACCTCAAACAAAAATCCATATGACCAGTGTTACATGACAGTGTGAGAAAATAACCAGATGGTGTTATGGTTGTAAAAGAACCCAGTCTTTCTGTGAAGCGTGTTCTAGCAGGGTGTATTGAAAGCCTTATAAACCTATATAATTTTGGACTTGGCATTTTCTCTTCTGGAAATTTGTCTTTAGGAAATAATTAAGGATGTACATAAAGACTTAACAGGATATGAGGTGATTTCAAAAAGTTTGTGGAAAAATGGAATTAAAGTAATTATTATGGTGCAAAAATTTAGGATTATATGCATTTCCCCCCCAACAATCTGCATTTTCTTGAGCTTGTTAAAGACTCTTCACAGGAAAAATACCTATTATGAAAAATCTATACATGGATTTGAAAATTGTTTCTGCCCCCAAATAAGCTTGTACTTTAATTATATTTTTTCCACAAGCTTTTTAAAGTCCCCTTGATATTTATGCTGAACCTACTGTTTGAACTAGAAAGAACTAGTATAACAACTGAAATGTCCAGCAAAGGGGAACGTTTTTAAAAATTATAGTACATCCACTGAAAGTATGTATCAAATTATGTTGCAGAACTATAATGACCTAAAACTCAAAATAGTAAGTTACAAAACAGTATGTGTAAGATAAGGCCAATGTTTTTTCCAGCGTGTTTATCTACAAATATTTAGAGACACAGAGAATATTACAAATATATTAAAGAGAGAGAACATTATGTATGTTTATACACACATAAACATATGTACCTAAGAGAGATTTTATAAGAGTACGGCAAAGTTATTGATGGCTATCTTTGAGACGGTGGTTTTAAATTTATAATTTTTATTTTTTTTATTAAGAACACTCTTCTTGGGACCAGCAGGTGGCGTGGTGGTTAAGGCGTTGGACATTCCCACATGGCCGACCACGGTTCAAGTCCTGGGCCTGGTGGCTTGCTTTCTCACTTCCTGTCTCTCTGTCTCTGTCTCTCTTTGGTCAAATTAAAATAATAAATGGATGAATAAATAATAAAATTAAATAAATAATTCTTTAAAAAAAGAACACTCTCCTTGAAGTACACGTATTATTCTGTAGTATAAAAACAGCAGGCATTAACATTTTAAAAATTAATTTTTTACTAGTATTATTTATTATTACTTATCCATCCAATCATTATACATCATTTAGTTTGTAAAGAGATTTTACCCAACATGATATACGCCACACACCAGACGAGATGAGACTACTATACACAACATCACCAACAAGCAACAAACCATATCTATGTAACACAAATGTCTTACTTCTCCATATTTTCCCAAATTTCCCTTTCTGCACTCTTCCCCTCTCCCACTCTCCTTCCACTTTGTCCCCAGTGTCCATAGCAGTTTTTAATGCTTTTATGTCCTCCAGTTGTTCAGTCTCTATGGTAGAGTGTAGACAGTCGGTATATGTTCAGTGGAGACATACAATGTTTCTGTTTCATAGCCTGACTTGCTTAGGTGCCCAGCTAGCTCAGTCGGCATTAAAATTTTAAACCTATCAATGCTGCCTGTACTCCTATGTGGAACGACAATTTCAAGATTGCTCTAAATATTTGCTTCACCCAGTGGTTTTCATTGTGTGGTCCCTGGCCCACCAGTATCAATAGCATCTGAGAGCTTGTTAGACATGTAAATTTTCAGGCCACATTCCAGACCTAAACCATCAGAAACTGGCTACAGAGCTGAGCATCTGTATCTTAGCAAGCCCTTCAGGTGAATGAACTCTGGTTTATGCTAATAAAACTATTAGCTTATACAAGGGGTCTTTAAAAAGCTCATAGAAAATGCATATGATGAAAACATGTTGATTCTAGTTCAAGATTTTTTTTTTTAACACCAAAATAGATTCAGGCTTTAATTCCATTTTTCCATAGACATTTTAAAAAATATATTTTTTATTTCAATTTCTTTTATACATTCAATCGTGTATGTTACTTAGCTTGCAAAGTGAATATTCCAACATGTATGCGTTTCTCACCAGTCCAGTTGAGAATACTATACACATTATCTTCAACAGATAATAACCCATTTCTCTGTCCCATAAATGCCTTGCCTCTCTATTTTTCTCCTTTATGTCTTTCCTCAGACTCTCCTCCTTTGAAGCTCCTCTTAAAGCACCTGATATTTCAATAAATCATCAATGTCTTATTTAATAAATACAAGGAGGGAACACAAAGGAATTCTTACATAAATCTAAAATATTCAAGACAATTTTGTCTGCTTCACAAGATCCATGGGAAGCTTAATCCGTGGGTATCCTTATTCTTTGCACCTTGAGCATAAACATTCAGCCTTGGTTACCCACTGGAAAGTGAACTGCTGATCTGGCTTCTCTAGGGGATTATCACTAAAGTATTCACAGGGGTCTATCACTAAAGTATTCATGGGGGATTGTCACTAAAGTATTCATGGGGGACTGTCACCAAAGTATTCACAGAGTTCTTTTCCTCCGATGTGGGCAAATGAGAGAATAAAAAACGTTCTTGGTAGATCTGTATCCAACATGAATTCACAACCCACACTCGACTACAAGATGTTAAACTGCACGAGGGCACAGGCCAGAACTGCTTATTTCTAGCACATTGAAAGTATGAAAAAACATATTGTTGAATAAATGAATAAACCAAGGAAGACAGAGAAAGAAATCCTTGAGGTTTGTTCTGTTTGTATCTGAAGCTTCTCCTTGATTTCAAGTATGTTAGTTCATCTCTTAACGGGTAGAATGATAACTTGGGAAGTTTTGTCAGCATTGCTCATTTCAGCCCGTATTAAGCAGATACCGTACAGACCTCTCTGATTGGACTAAGACTTCTCTATCTCCTTAGCCCCTAGTTGGTCACATGTAACTAGCTTACTGAAGGTGATTGGAGTTAACCGAACTCATTCTTTTAAGTTCTGGTCTCCTATCTGTTCTCTTTAGTGGCAAAAGTCCCTTTGGAAGGGGCCTAAATGGTGTGTTTTTCAAGTCACCAGGTCTGGGACTTGAACCACATTGTTGGCCATGTGGGATCCAGCTGCCTTAACCTCCACACCATCTGCTGGCCCAGTTTTGGGGTATTCTTGACAACAGGCTGGATGTATCAAAAAGAACTTATTAGAAGTTGTTTCTCAACTTCTAACGGTCTCTCTTCTAAATAAGTAAGCATGGCTTCATTTTGCCATAGGTCCAGAGGGAGATGATCTTTTTATGGTAACCAACCTGGTGTCACTAGTTCTGGGTAAGGTTAGTCATCACCCTCGGTGAAGGCCGTATGTCAGGAAGAGTGGGATTTTAGTGCTGGGCTGATCATCCAGCAAACCCACATAGGGACTAAGAGGATGTCTAAGCAATAGCAGTGGAGGAATCCAAAACCATGCAGGTGAGTTTGATCAGAGGCGGAACACCAGCTGGATAGCAGAGCATTAAATAACGGATCTAGTAATTAATACTTCTCCATCCAGCAGCCAGTGAGGTCCAGGGAGATCTTCGACCCAGCTGTCACAATCCAGGCAAGACTAGCTGGAGTTGAGGCATGAAGCGTAAAACAGGACAAGGGGGTGGCTAGTGAAACAAGATCTTGTCCCAGGGTGGGGCCATCATTGCATTAGCAATGGATTGGCTGTTGGTTCTTCATCTTTCTGCTTTAAATATGGCTAGTCCCAAAGCCTAGGGCATGGTCAAGTCCATGGATCAGTTTCTAAAATGTGCTCCACAGATTATACCCATTTGGGTCACCCAGAGGGGCTCATTAGGATATAAAGTTCCTAGGTCCCATCTGAGACCTAAAGAATTAGAATATGAGGGGTGGGGAAGCTCAGGAATCTGCATTTAAAAATGAAATTTCTAATATACCTGCAATTTGAGAATAAGGGCCATGGTGATGCATATGTGGGCTCATGAATAAGGGTTAGCAAGCACTGAAGGTGCAGAGACAAGAACACAGCAGATGGCTACAAAAATAAAAAAAAAACTATATAAAATTATTTCTTTGAGTTGAGCACCTGGCACCAAATGTATAATTATTTGATCGATATAGGAGGGCCAAATTTTCCTGACGGTAAAGATTACTAAAAAAGAAAACACATCCTCATTCAATTCGAATAACACACACTGAAGTCCCGCTATATAAAAAGTAGTAATGCAGAAGTTCAGAAAAGTGATCATGTGCTATGGGCTTGCAGTTACTTATTGGATTGTTCTCTTCAGCCCTTTCCTTCTTGGTATTGATTCTTTCTTTTGGTGGAATGCTCATAAATCATGAATCAGTTATTTTTCAGAACAGTATTTTATCTTGGTCTTATCTTACTATTTGAGAAGTAGCAAAAGAGAACTTGGCTAGCCCTTTTTTAAGGAAGACTTTTTGGGGTTCTTCGTGGTTATAGTTCCAAGGTAACACACAAATTGCAACACAAAGACAGTTACATATAAGGCCACACACAATATTTACCGTACAAAAGGCAACACATAGTATTTACCAGGAGAGGAAAGAGACCTTAGAGAGTCAGTCTTTCAGCCCGTATTAAGCAGATACCGTACAGACCTCTCTGATTGGACTAAGACTTCTCTATCTCCTTAGCCCCTAGTTGGTCACATGTAACTAGCTTACTGAAGGTGATTGGAGTTAACCGAACTCATTCTTTTAAGTTCTGGTCTCCTATCTGTTCTCTTTAGTGGCAAAAGTCCCTTTGGAAGGGGCCTAAATGGTGTGTTTTTCAAGTCACCAGGTCTGGGACTTGAACCACATTGTTGGCCATGTGGGATCCAGCTGCCTTAACCTCCACACCATCTGCTGGCCCAGTTTTGGGGTATTCTTGACAACAGGCTGGATGTATCAAAAAGAACTTATTAGAAGTTGTTTCTCAACTTCTAACGGTCTCTCTTCTAAATAAGTAAGCATGGCTTCATTTTGCCATAGGTCCAGAGGGAGATGATCTTTTTATGGTAACCAACCTGGTGTCACTAGTTCTGGGTAAGGTTAGTCATCACCCTCGGTGAAGGCCGTATGTCAGGAAGAGTGGGATTTTAGTGCTGGGCTGATCATCCAGCAAACCCACATAGGGACTAAGAGGATGTCTAAGCAATAGCAGTGGAGGAATCCAAAACCATGCAGGTGAGTTTGATCAGAGGCGGAACACCAGCTGGATAGCAGAGCATTAAATAACGGATCTAGTAATTAATACTTCTCCATCCAGCAGCCAGTGAGGTCCAGGGAGATCTTCGACCCAGCTGTCACAATCCAGGCAAGACTAGCTGGAGTTGAGGCATGAAGCGTAAAACAGGACAAGGGGGTGGCTAGTGAAACAAGATCTTGTCCCAGGGTGGGGCCATCATTGCATTAGCAATGGATTGGCTGTTGGTTCTTCATCTTTCTGCTTTAAATATGGCTAGTCCCAAAGCCTAGGGCATGGTCAAGTCCATGGATCAGTTTCTAAAATGTGCTCCACAGATTATACCCATTTGGGTCACCCAGAGGGGCTCATTAGGATATAAAGTTCCTAGGTCCCATCTGAGACCTAAAGAATTAGAATATGAGGGGTGGGGAAGCTCAGGAATCTGCATTTAAAAATGAAATTTCTAATATACCTGCAATTTGAGAATAAGGGCCATGGTGATGCATATGTGGGCTCATGAATAAGGGTTAGCAAGCACTGAAGGTGCAGAGACAAGAACACAGCAGATGGCTACAAAAATAAAAAAAAAACTATATAAAATTATTTCTTTGAGTTGAGCACCTGGCACCAAATGTATAATTATTTGATCGATATAGGAGGGCCAAATTTTCCTGACGGTAAAGATTACTAAAAAAGAAAACACATCCTCATTCAATTCGAATAACACACACTGAAGTCCCGCTATATAAAAAGTAGTAATGCAGAAGTTCAGAAAAGTGATCATGTGCTATGGGCTTGCAGTTACTTATTGGATTGTTCTCTTCAGCCCTTTCCTTCTTGGTATTGATTCTTTCTTTTGGTGGAATGCTCATAAATCATGAATCAGTTATTTTTCAGAACAGTATTTTATCTTGGTCTTATCTTACTATTTGAGAAGTAGCAAAAGAGAACTTGGCTAGCCCTTTTTTAAGGAAGACTTTTTGGGGTTCTTCGTGGTTATAGTTCCAAGGTAACACACAAATTGCAACACAAAGACAGTTACATATAAGGCCACACACAATATTTACCGTACAAAAGGCAACACATAGTATTTACCAGGAGAGGAAAGAGACCTTAGAGAGTCAGTCCAGCTCGGTTGCAAAAATCAGCTCAAAGGGTCAGATGATCAGAACAGAGGTAGAAAGGAAAACCCAGCTCCAGAGGGGAGCAGGCGGTAAAGTGGAGTTCACAGTTTTGTCTCCTAGTCGGACTATTCCTTAACTCTGCAGCCATGGAGAGTGTTCATGAATAACCTTTGGGCAGTTACAGAAACTATAAGCAAGAAGCCATCTGCTATGGCTTGTATGGCCCCTCCAAAACTCATATTAAAATTTAATTGCCATTGTGACTATATTCAAACAGGTGGTTAGACCGCCAACTCCATGCTCATGAATGGATTCATGTTGTTATCACAGGACGGGGCTTGCTACGGTGAGAGCAGGTGGTCACAAAAAGTGAGTTTAGCTCCTCTTGTTCTGGCTCACACACTCTTGCCCTTCCACCCTCCACCATGGGATGATGTAGCAAGAAGATTCTCGCCAGATGCTTAATACAGCATTTCCCAGGCTCCTGAACTGAGAGAAATACATTCTTTTTCCTTACAAACTACCCAGTCTGTGGGACAGTGCTACAACAACACAAAATGGACTAATACATACATGAACATAAACATACAGAACTTTGCCTGCCTGTAAAAATCCATAATCACCTCTCCTAGTCACAGAAAATCCAACATGGAAACATTTCAGTTGGTTCAATTTTTCAAAAAAAGAATTATTTATTTAAATTTTATTTATTCATTCATTTATTTCAATTTGATCAGAAGGAGGGAGGGAGAGAGAGAGAGAGAGAGAGAGAGAAAGCCACTAGGTTCAGGACTCAAACTGTGGCCAGCCATGTGGGTATGTCCAGAGCTATAACCACCATTCTATCTGCTGACCCAGTTCAATATTTTTTAAATGGTCTCACTATGTCATGATCCTCCTGTCTCCATCTCCCAAGTAGCTGGAACTACAGGCACTCTTCAGACATCTGGATTTTAAGTAGGTTGTTAGTTATATTCTCCCCACTGTATTTTATAATTTTTTTCTTTTTCTTTTCTTTGGAGAGGTTCTTGCTATAGGAGTGCTCTCCGGAAAGACAGAGAGACAGAAAGTGAGAAATCACCTCCCTGGTGGGATGGTCACACTGCAATCCCTTCTCCTCCATTCTCCTCTCGGGATCTTGTGCACGCACGCACACGCACCCAGCATGAGTTTAAGCCACCAGGTCCGGGACTCGAACTGTGGTTGATTACATGGGAGTCCAGCGACACAGCCATTATGCTAACTGCTGGTTCTCCTTTTTTTTTTATTACTAATCATATATTGAAAGAAGTAAGAGGTTCCACGACACCAAATAAACCAGTTCTGAGGTTTCCCCCAAGATCAGTTTAACAGCACCAGCTTCTTCAGTGTTTTATCAAAGAAAAAAGAAAAAAGTAGTAATTTTGTTTCAGTTGGTCAACATCCTTCCAATTTTCCCTTCCCTATGTTTCCCAGACTCGAATAGTCATTCTTGGTCTTTTTGCTTCCATGAGGTCATGGTTTTCAGTGTTCACATATGAGGGAGACCACGCAGTGTTCCACTTTCTGTGCCTGATTTACTTCACTTACCACAATGTTCTCCCAAGTGTCCATTTACTCTCAAATGACAGGATTTCACTCTTCGTAATGGGCAAATAGTATTCCATGGTGTACGTGTATCATATTTTCTCTTTCTTTCTTTAATTGCCAGAGCGTGTATGTGTTTGCTAGAGGGAGCGGGGAAAACACCTCAATGGGACATGGTCATGCCGCAATAATTTTTCCTCCACTTCTCCATCTTGTTGAGACATGGGCATGCATGTCCACATGTGCAGTGTGTTCCAACATGAATACATTTCTCACCAGTTCAGGTGGGGATACTATACAAGTTATCATCAGAAACCATCATCCGGGTGTGAGAGGTGTTTGTTGCTTTGGCAGCGTCATTTCTTTGAGATCTTTTTAGGTGCACAAAGAATCATACGTGCATATACTAACTGTGTATGTACATACATGCATAAATATATCTAGAAATACTTTATCTGTGCTCTATATTATTAGCTTAAACTTTTTTTTGCATGTGTTCTCTGAGGGGGTGTTGGTGGACAAGGATGAGGGAGGGAGGAAGAGAGAGAGAGAGAGAGAAAGGAAGAGAGAAAGCACCCTTCCTCCCCCGAGGGAATGGCCACATTACAATCCCTTCTCCTTTATTCTCCTCTTAGATTCTGGGCGCACACACAGACACACACACACACACACACACACACACACACACACATAGCGTGTTCTTACAGCCACTGGGGCTCTGGAAAGACCCCGTTGGTCTTAAAGAATCCAGCACTTTAACCACCACACATTGACTGGCTCTAAATTGTTAATTTTAATCTATACTGAACATGAGTTCTCCATAAATTAGTATTTCTAACTCGAACCTGTTAAAGCATGGATCATTCTACACTCTTTATCCTGGCGATCTGTACATTTTTGCTTCCTCTTTCTCCTGGCGATCTGTACATTTTTGCTCCAACAGCGAGAACCCTAGGGTCCACCATTCATTTATTTCATGCACAGTTTCTGTATACACGTATAGCAGTATTCAAACTGTTGGCCTCCGCACCATGGAAAATTATTTTCCCCACAAATGTATACTATTTATACACAGTTCATTTTGCCTGTAGTCTTTCAGACTCCATTCACTTCCAATAGATCTTTTTAAAATAAAAGAAATAAAATGTACCAGATAGAGGTGAATTTCTCTGTGACCTGCAAATCCAGGATAATTCCCTTCTGCCTTTCCAAGATGCAACTATTATTATAAATTTGTTACATATGAGGGTACTTTAAAAATGTTTGCTGAAAAATGAAATTGAACAGTGATTTTGTTTTTGTGCAAAGTGGACAAATTTCGAAGATTTACTGCTGAGTGAAGCAAGCCACGCTATGAAAGAGAGACATTGTATGTCCCCACTTAATATATACTGACTCTCCACACTCTATGGTGGAAACTGAAGGATTAGAGTATATGGAAGCATGGAAAATGATTACAGACACTGGAGACAGTGTGAGAAGAGGGTGGGAGGAGACATGTGGAAAAAGGAATCAAGGAGAAATATACAGAGGAAGACATTTATGGGACAGAGAAATGGATGGTTATCTGTTGATGATAACATGTATAGTATCTTCAACTTGACTGGTGTGAAGTGTATTTGTGTTGGGTAAATTCACCATGCAAGCTGTAGTGATGTATAGTGGCTAAATGTACAGAATTTTAAAAAAGAAATTTTCCCATAGTTTTTCATAATTCACATTTTTCATAAACTCTTTGAAAAATTCTTGGGACCAGCAGATGTTGTCATGGTTATGTTGCTGGACTCCCACATAGTCAACTGTGGTTTGAGTCCCAGACCCAGCAACTTAAACTCATGCTGGGCATGTGTGTGTGTGTGTGTGTGTGTGCCAAAGATCCCAAGAGGTAAATGGAGGAGAAGGGGTTGCAGTGTGGCCACCCCCCGCCCCTCCCCCGAGGGGGTGGCGGTGTGCCCCCCCCCCCCCCCTCCCCCGATGGTGACTTCTTGCTTTCTCTCTCTCTCTCTCTCTCTCTCTCTCTCTCTCTAGTGAGTGCACACACTCTATAGCAAAAACCTCCCTTAAAAAAAAAAAGAAAAATTCTTGTACCTCTTCAATCTATTTACACACATGCACACACATCTGTTTTCTATTGATTAGGTTGTTGGGAAAGTCGTGACATATTTGTGTATGTTTTTCTAAGCAAAACTGAGCAGACTTCCTTAGCTAGCCCCTCCCTGTCCCCACGAGCTACATTAGTCATTCAGTTACCTGTTACGGCAGCCCTCCTGTTTCGCTGACCCTTACCACCAGCTAAGAATGATCTTTTAAACATTTATCTATTCATCATCCATTTGTCCTTAGTGAAGCTCCAAGAATGCAAGGCCCTTGTCTGTCTTGCTCATCACTCTAGTCCCAGGCATGAAACAGTGTCTGGCACTTAGAAAACGTTTTACAAATGTTTACTGGATGAAAACAAGGCAGCTCGTGGGAGTGGCTGCCGTGTCTTGGCAATTCCCCAGCACCTTTGCCTCTGTAGACTTTGTTCTTAGGAACTCCAAGGAAAGATTAAGAAGAAGTGAACTGCCTGACTCTCCCTCCCAGAGAGTTCACTATTTAGGTTGGGCCCCCTTAGTCATCAAGAAATGCTACAGCATTCAAAGTAAAGTTGTCTATGCTATGGAAAATGGCTCACCAAACTCAATAACTGGTAGATGTTTATGACAGAAGCTGATAAAAGATGATTACGGTTAAATTAATACAACCTTAGACTGGGAGGAACCTTAGGGAGAATGTAGTATAGGTTCAGCATTTCTAATTCAGAAATCCAGAATCTGAAATGCTCCAAAATCCGACACTTTTGAACACTGACATGATGCAAGTGGAAAATTCCACTCTGACCTCACGTGATGGATTTCAGTCAAAATGTTGCAGTATAAAATATTTTATAAAAATACCTTTAGAATATGCATAAGGTATATATGAAACAAATTAATTGTTTTTTTCTTTTTTGGAGAGGTTTTTGCTATAGGGTGCGTGCGCTCGCCAGAAAGACAGATAGAGACAGAGAGATAAAAAGCAAGAAATCACCCCCTCCCCGGGGAGATGGCCATGCCACAATCCCTTCTCCTCCATTCTCTCTTGGGATCTTGGGCATGCACGTACACGTGCCTGGTGTGAGTTTAAACCGCTGGGTCCAGGATTTGAACTGCAGTCGACTACATGGGAGTCCAGCGACATAGCCATTACGCTAACTGCTGGTCCTTGAAACAAATTAATTTTGTGTTTAGACTTAAGTTCTAATCCCAAGATCTTGCATATATATAGGAAATATACTAATATATGAAAAAACCTGGAATCTCAAAACACACCTGGTCCCATACACTTTGGATAAAGGATATTCAAGTTGTACTGATCCCTTTTTCAGAGAAGAAACAGAATCTTCCTTAAAGGTGAAACCTGCAGTTGAGTTTATGGAGAAGAGCCAGGGCTAGAATGTGAATTTCTATCCCCGTCTTCTTTTTCCACCTTGTGCAAAAAATGCCTTTTTTCATCTGAGAATTTATCAATAGATAAAAAGTCTAGATATGGGTAAAGTACATTGCATTTAAGTGATTTTATAGAAGGAAGTACCTGAAGAAAATGAGCTAACACTCTTCTTCCCTACTGTACTTCTGTGATCATCCATTTTGTTAACAGAACACAATTTAATTCAGTGCATCATCACCTGATTTTGGTAAATCACCATGTTTGGCACTGGAAAAAATAAAAGAAATGACAAGGACTCTGTCCCTGAGCTCAGGCACGAACAATGACCCACGGTGGAAGGCAGTGCTCCAATAGAAGTATGAAATAGCCTCACAGAGGTGGTGCCATTGATTTGAACTGAAACAGAGGGAAAGGTTTCACACGGAGGACAAGAATTTCAACAAGCAGAGACCAGACTGCAGATGGAGAAATGACGAGAGCAGAACTGCAGAGGTCTGAGGGTGTGCCGATGCTCAAAGATCCAGAGAGGTTTGCAGAAGAGGGTTCTGAAGTCTTAAGGTGCATGGGAGAGGACCTTGAGGCTGATAGTAAGAATTTTTTTTGAATTCTTTTTTTGTTCATTTTAATTTAATTTAATTTTGCTATAGGGTAGGTCTACTTGCCAGAGAGAAAGCGAGAGAGAGAGAGAGAGTGAGAGAGAGAGAGAGAGAGAGAGAGATATCCTCTCCTGGTGATGGGGATGGAGGGGATGGTCACATTGCAATCCCTTCTTCTCTACTCTCCTTTCAGGATTTTGGACACACATGCACATTTACTGGGAGTGTTTTTCAAGCTGCTGGGTCTGGGACTCTAACAGTACAAGTGACCAGGTAAGATCCAGCCCCCTTAACCACCACATCATCAGTGACTCCAAGTTTGTTTTTATTTTATTTCTTCCATGATAGAACAAGAGAGAGAGAGAAAGAGAGAGAGCGCAAGAGACAAAGAAGAAAGAAAGAGACAGACACTCCTTCACACTGGGATCAACCCCCCAGGCCCAGCCAGGCATTCACGCAGGTGCCTGGTTTGTCTATTGTGATTTCAATGTGCAAACTCAAGACCATTCTGCATGGCTTCATCACCACACAGCATTTCATTCCTCCTGCACCACCAACACTGGCCCTCTTAATTCTCTTTCAACACCACGGAGTTCTTAAGTCGAAGACTAACACAATCAGACATGTTCTAACAAGATAATTCCGGCATCAAATTCCAAGAGGAAAGAAGCTGCAGGTAAGGGAAGTAGCTGAATCCAGGTGAGAGAAGACGAGGGTCTCAACCCGGGCAGTACTCAGAGTAGTAGGATGAGAGTGATGGATAAGAGAGATGGTGTGAGGGAGAGACACTGGATGTAGGGAGGAATTGAAGAGACAAGAGACAGTGATAACTGACAGAGAAGATCCTGGGACAACTGGGGCCAAGGTGGTCTCTTTGGGGAGTAACTTTTCTTGCTGAGATGGTCAGCAAATTGGGTTCCTGAGGTGGAGATGATTAGAGCAGGCAGGGTCCATGGAGGATGTCCTCTGTCTTTCCACAGAGAAGGAAGATCTCTGGTCAAGGCCTGGCTGCAGTGACCCTGTGCTAAGACACCTGTGCTCTGTAGGCGGAGACCACATGAGAGGCTTGGGTCCGATTCCCAGTGCAACCTTAAGACCAACACAGAGATGTGCACTTACAGTCCCAGCAACTTGGGATGCTGAGGCAGAGGATCATAGCAAGGAGGAACCCTGTCTTAAAGAAAAAGAAAAGGGGAAAAGAAAAAGGAAAAAGAAAAAGAAAAAGAAAAAAAATACCTCTGGCCAATGAAGAGAGAATGAGCACATAAGTTTAGGGACTGAATAAGTAGATTAAAGGTCATACAAAATAGAAATTATGGGCTGTCTCACAGCAGATATGGCCCCTCTTTGATAAGCTACTTATTGACAATATGTTATTCATTATTTGTATCTATTTTTAAAAATTATTCTTGCTTGTTCTGCTCAGCAAATATAGTGTTTGGTACAAAATGACTACACAGCATCAATTAATATTAACATAGGTCAGTGACTCTTGAATGCTCCTACGTGCCAAGTAAAGCCTTGTTAAACCCACTTTTACACATAACTGTAGAAACCATGACAAAAACTATGTTATTTAGGAAAAGGCTATGAGGCTTTTCCAAGCCTCATTTCAAGAAATGCAAATTGATCGAGGTCAAAGCGTACACTTTCCGTATTGTTTCTGATGTATTAACAGTCGCAGACGAGAAGCAAAATATTCCATCATGGCTTTCATAAAGTGCCCATTTGTTAGTCGTTGGTTAAGAGCAGGTACCTAAGCAAATTTGTCACAAAGCCGAAATGAAGTATTTGCAGATTCTTAGCTGGCTTTCTAATTCTTGGCAAGAATCAGGCATATTTTTGGTGGTGGTTGTTTTTTTTCTCTTAAGAACGGTCTTTCTAAATGGATTGATGATGATTGGGAAATTCTGTCCTTCAAGGGAAGAAATTTATGCCAGCACTCCAATTTTCTGATTATGAATAGGCAATTCCTCCCCACTGCGGTTTGCTTAATCGCCACAGACAAATGGAAAAATTCATGCTGAACAAGCCTCCTGCCCCAAAACACAACCCAGAAAGGTAATTTCTCTTTATTTCCCCGCTGGAAGGATTGCTGGGGAAATGGAGCTGTTAGCTCTGGGCTTCTTCATTACTAAGATATATAGGAGAGATAGCAACACACTTGAAGACTAACTCCAGGAATATTAGCGTAAGTGGGAAGGCAAACTAATGATAAGAGATTGTGAAAGAGGCAATTTACCCATGTGTGTTAGTTTCGATTCAATCCATGTCCAACGCTGTTGAAGCTTTCAGGTTGGAGACGGTTGGGAATACAGCGTACAAGCTGGGTTAGCTCCAGCTACCCACTACTATGAGTGCCCAGGATCCCAAGAGGAGAATGGAAGAGAAGGGATTGTGACGTGGCCATCCCCCCTAGGGGGTGATTTCTCACTTTCTCTCTCTCTCTCTGTCTGTCTTTCTGGCGAGCACACACGCCCTATTGCAAAAACCTCTCAGAAAACAAACAAACAAAAAAGACATCCTGGTACAGCAGAGCCCAGAACTGAACACACATCAGACTCTCTTAGTCTAGTTAAACAGAACTTTGGGCCCCATCCCAGAGTTTATGACTCCGTAGACCTGGGGTGGGCCAGGGAATCTGCATTTCTAGGCAACTTCCAAGGGATAGATGCCACTGGTTTGAAACTATAGTATATACCCAAAGAAGCAGATATACAATTACAATCCAAAGGAAAAGCATGGGGCTGAGGCCTTAATGAAAGACCGAAAGAATTCAGTTGATTCTGGAGAAAAATAGAGGCAAACCGTGTTTTCGCTCTGAAGGCCTACACCAAAAATTACGTCCTAATAACAATGCACAAGATTAGAGAAAGTGGTCTTAAGGCAGGGTGCTGTGGCTCGAATGTGTCCCACGGCAGTCATGTGCATACAAAATAGAAATTATGGGCTGTCTCACAGCAGATATGGCCCCTCTTTGATAAGCTACTTATTGACAATATGTTATTCATTATTTGTATCTATTTTTAAAAATTATTCTTGCTTGTTCTGCTCAGCAAATATAGTGTTTGGTACAAAATGACTACACAGCATCAATTAATATTAACATAGGTCAGTGACTCTTGAATGCTCCTACGTGCCAAGTAAAGCCTTGTTAAACCCACTTTTACACATAACTGTAGAAACCATGACAAAAACTATGTTATTTAGGAAAAGGCTATGAGGCTTTTCCAAGCCTCATTTCAAGAAATGCAAATTGATCGAGGTCAAAGCGTACACTTTCCGTATTGTTTCTGATGTATTAACAGTCGCAGACGAGAAGCAAAATATTCCATCATGGCTTTCATAAAGTGCCCATTTGTTAGTCGTTGGTTAAGAGCAGGTACCTAAGCAAATTTGTCACAAAGCCGAAATGAAGTATTTGCAGATTCTTAGCTGGCTTTCTAATTCTTGGCAAGAATCAGGCATATTTTTGGTGGTGGTTGTTTTTTTTCTCTTAAGAACGGTCTTTCTAAATGGATTGATGATGATTGGGAAATTCTGTCCTTCAAGGGAAGAAATTTATGCCAGCACTCCAATTTTCTGATTATGAATAGGCAATTCCTCCCCACTGCGGTTTGCTTAATCGCCACAGACAAATGGAAAAATTCATGCTGAACAAGCCTCCTGCCCCAAAACACAACCCAGAAAGGTAATTTCTCTTTATTTCCCCGCTGGAAGGATTGCTGGGGAAATGGAGCTGTTAGCTCTGGGCTTCTTCATTACTAAGATATATAGGAGAGATAGCAACACACTTGAAGACTAACTCCAGGAATATTAGCGTAAGTGGGAAGGCAAACTAATGATAAGAGATTGTGAAAGAGGCAATTTACCCATGTGTGTTAGTTTCGATTCAATCCATGTCCAACGCTGTTGAAGCTTTCAGGTTGGAGACGGTTGGGAATACAGCGTACAAGCTGGGTTAGCTCCAGCTACCCACTACTTACTGATTTGGGTGATGTCTAATTATTCTAGAATAGGACAGAGTTGGTGATTTCAAAAATTATCCCTTCAGGTCCTAGCTAAAGATAATTTGCTTTACCAGATTATACCATTCTTAATTGCCTTCAAAAGACATCCTGGGGACCAGCAGTTGGCGTAATGGCCATGTCACTGACTCCCATGAAATCGACCGCAGTTCGAGTCCTGGACCCGGTGGCTTAAACTCACACCGGGCACGTGTGCATGAGTGCCCAGGATCCCAAGAGGAGAATGGAAGAGAAGGGATTGTGACGTGGCCATCCCCCCTAGGGGGTGATTTCTCACTTTCTCTCTCTCTCTCTGTCTGTCTTTCTGGCGAGCACACACGCCCTATTGCAAAAACCTCTCAGAAAACAAACAAACAAAAAAGACATCCTGGTACAGCAGAGCCCAGAACTGAACACACATCAGACTCTCTTAGTCTAGTTAAACAGAACTTTGGGCCCCATCCCAGAGTTTATGACTCCGTAGACCTGGGGTGGGCCAGGGAATCTGCATTTCTAGGCAACTTCCAAGGGATAGATGCCACTGGTTTGAAACTATAGTATATACCCAAAGAAGCAGATATACAATTACAATCCAAAGGAAAAGCATGGGGCTGAGGCCTTAATGAAAGACCGAAAGAATTCAGTTGATTCTGGAGAAAAATAGAGGCAAACCGTGTTTTCGCTCTGAAGGCCTACACCAAAAATTACGTCCTAATAACAATGCACAAGATTAGAGAAAGTGGTCTTAAGGCAGGGTGCTGTGGCTCGAATGTGTCCCACGGCAGTCATGTGCCGAGCCACTATGGGGTTAGGAGGGTGACAGTTTGAGCCATCGTGGTGCAGCTTTTGGAGAGACATGGAACACAATCCAAACGCTCCTGTTCCCCCCCAACCCCATGTTGGGATGCAGCCAGAGACCCCACCCGAGAGGACCTGTGGACCCTAGACCTCCAAACCTTGAGCTGAATAAGCCTGTTTTATATATTGGGCTGTTGGAAAAGTCATGAAGCATTTTTCTACAGAAAAAAATACATCATGACTTTTCCGACAACCCAATAAATCACCCAGTTTCAGGTATTTCCTGTTATTGGCCACAAAACAGATTAAAACACAGGGCAATCCATTTTAAGTAGAAGGGGAAATTTGGCCACAAAATTAAATGAGGGATTATTCAAATGATTGGTTTATAATGGAAACCCTTCATTTTTTTAAAAAATTAAATTTGTATTAATTTTAAAATTTGTCAAGAGGACACAGGGACAGTGAGTGAGAGAGAGACAGACAGATCTCCATGGTAGAAGGGCAACACTGCAATCCCTTCACCTCCATTCTCTTCTGGGGATTTTGGGCATGCACGCATACGTGACTGGTGTGCTTTTCGAGCTGCTGAGTCCAGGGCTTGAAGTGCATAGTTGGCCATGTAGGATTCAGCCCCTTAACCACCACACCACTGTCTGCCCAGGAAATCCTTCATTTTAATTAAAAAACAGTAACTTTAAGATGTATAGCTAATAAGTGCATTTGAAAGAAGCAAGAATAGAGACTGGAAAGGGGTTCACTGAAAGAAAGTGGAAGACGCTCTCTTGACTCTTCCTTTCCCCAAGTTTGAGGCAGCTTCCTCCATCCCCATTCTCACCAAAGGATGTAAGTTCTGTCTGAAGAGATGAAGGAGGAGGGGCATTTTACTCCCTGACTGAGACCTGCTGAGCTGAAGCAGCTCATCAAATCCTCTCTGGTGAACAACAGCAGGAGTGAAACAAGCTTAGAAATTTCTTTTCTTCTTCTTTTTTTTTTTTTTTTTTTGAGAAGTTTTTGCTATAGGGTGCGTGTGCTTGCTAGAAAGACAAGAGAGAGACAGAGAGATAGGAAGCGAGAAATCACCCCCTAGTGGGGATGGTCACACCGCAATCCCTTCTCCTCCATTCTCCTTTTGGGATCTTGGACATGCATGCACACGTGCCTGGCATGAGTTTAAGCCATCGGGTCTGGAACTCAAACCGCAGTCGACTACATGGAGGTCCAGCGACATAGCCATTATGCTAACTGCTGGTCCTGCTAGAGATTTCTTGAGTGAACCTAAATTGTGGTCTTAAGAGCTCTGGGGTTTCACAGATATGGAAATTGGTTCCCATTTCTCTCCTGGAGAACTGTGAAGGCAACAATCCCATGAGAGCTAACTGTAAAGGCATGTCAAACACAGGGCAGTCCATGCTTCTAGAAACTTCCATGGCAAAGAGTAAGGCTGTGAGCCTCCCACAGACAAATTAGAAGCTATGGTAAATAGCCAGGCTCCCACCCTCTTGATAGCACTTCACCCAAGAGGGCTGCATGCCAGACTGGACTCTCGAACAGTCAGAGGAAGCCAACTTCAGGGGCAGCAGTTGAACTGGGGTGGAAGTTCCAAGCGGACACTCAGGTAATCTCACTCGTGTCAGGATGGAGATTGCCTCTGAAGGCCTCCCGCGAACTGCCAGCACTGGTACCCCAGGTCTGATCCAGTGCAAGTCAGCCGGGGGCTTGGCCAAAGCTCTCTCAGTTTTGCTCCGTTTTATCCAATTCCACTTCCTGTTGTAGCAACCAGAGGCAGCAGTTTGAGGGTCAGAAGGCTAGGACTACATGCTGGAAGAACAGGAAAAATGGAGCAAAACCTGACCACAGTTTTTACCTAGATCTGAGATCTATAGCTCTGAGAGCCTGACTCAGGACAGGCAGATTCTGGAGACTGGATGTGGGGCTGACACTTGGATTTAGACCGGCCTGGACTGATTCACACCAGAAAGTGGGTCTTGCTAGTGTCTGCCGGAGACAACCCAACTTACAGGGCAGAGAAGGAAACCAGCAAAACACATTAACAGGCAGTGATGGAAAAACGTAAATAAAACCAACCACACATTCTTTTTCCTTGTGTGAGGGCTGAACCTTCAGTGCATTGGTTAGACAAACGTAAAGGACTTGGCTCCAAGTGAACTAGCATGTGTCATCACTGACCTGATTTATCGTACGCTTAGGAATGCTTAGCGAACCTTTACATGTCTGAACGCTACGTTTCTGCCAACTGAGGATTAGGAGGGTGAGAGGGAGAGAATTAACAGGAAGGAGAAAGAAGCAAAACATTGAAGGGACCCCAAATGGAAAGAAATCCGTGGATTATAATGTATATGGTAATGTCTTTGGGCCAATACACAGTGTATTCACGATGGGACAATTCATTTAGTATGGCGTGATGATACACAATGATTAAATATTTAAAAAAAAAAGAAAAAGTAAAAGAAAAAACTAAAGCAAAGGCTTCCCATAGAGGGACGTGGACCAACTTATTCAAGTGTTCAAGTGAGTCAATCCACGAACAGACAGAAAGTTCCCATATACAACCGTGGTTGTGTCTCTGTTGCAAACACTTATTAATAAGCTTCCTGTTCTTCTAGGGTTAGACTAGCTGTCAGGTAAGTGAAACAGAAACATGAATTCATGCGGACTGAAAAACACACACAGTACTAATGCCATGGCTTTTAGGTAGCTCCTCTTAATTAAATGGTGATAGAGGAACCTAACTTGGTCCCTTAAGAGTTTTATCAGTAAGTACTTACATACCTGTTTCTGGGGATCAGTGTCACTGGCTGCGCTAGGTACTATACAAGGTAACAGAGCTGAGTTTTCAGTTGAGTGAATCAATAACACTACTTCTTGTGTCTAGCAGCTGTTCTGAACCTTGCCCTTTACTAACTCCCTTGCAAACCCTTGGACCCACCCTATTGAGATCTCCTGTCAAATCATGTGAAAATAACAGAGACAGGTATATGAGAAAAATACCGACAAGGAAGAGCCTTAGAATGAAAATAGATGATAAACAGAAAACAATGAGGTGAGACACACATTTTCTTAAGGGCTCAGTGTGGTTGTGTCAGGGGATGGGAAATACTAGGCAGATTAGAACTGCAGCGTCTTCCTCATTCACACGGCACGTTTCTCTTCCTCATTTCATTTCTCTCTCTCTTTTTTTTTTTTTCCTAGAAGACGTCTGAAAGGAAAAAAAAATATTTGTATGGGGGGATGGATCTTTGCTATTGCAGTACTGTGCTTTTCAAAATTCTTTACCAAAGAGAAGTATTTTTCAAAAGGTAGTCTTTACTCACAGGCAATGAAGGGAATCAGAATTCCAGTAGCTGAAGGCAAGCTTTAGAAGCAGGAAGTGTTGACAGGAGAGAGGGATGTTGTCTAAGAAAAACCATAGGTGTGGGAGCTGTTAAACCACCTGTTACATCAGAGGCTGTGACAAGTGTACGATATGGAAGTTGGGAAGCCAGTAACTCCCAATTCAAGTTAGCAGAGAGCTAACTACTTTACAGATTCTGTTTTTGAATGCATTTTGAAAGAAAGCTTCAAACAGTGGTCCCTACTAAAAGACACCAGCCCCATTGAGGTGTGTGTGGTAGTATTTGCATGCATTTTAAAACATGCCTAGAAAATTCTTGGGACAATGTAAGTTTGATTTATATTGAGTAATTATACATTTTTACCACTTTATCACATGTAAAGACATTTCTTCTAATAAAATAACAGAGCTCAGGAAATAACAAAGAGCCTTCATTGAAGAAAAGAAAAGAAGACTATAATTCCCAGAGAACCTCTTCCAAAAATTGACTTTGAGGGTCAATTGTTTCTCATGTATAATTTCTGACAGAGCAATGATATGATTAAAAGCCTAACAAAATGGTGATTATTCATAGCATGAAAGACAGTTTTCTCTGAATCCCATCTTTTATTGGATTATAATCAAGGTCAGGGTTTTTTCCGGATGTTTCCGGCTAGCCTAAAGTGAATCCTTTGTTTTCTAAGGCCCCAACATTCACTGCCCACTGCTTCTCACTTCCTGAGGCTTAGCAGGTCAGAGCGAAAGCTCTCAGAGAGGGGGCCCAATGACAGCCTGCTCCTGTCTGCTGCTCACTTGAGGTGGCTGGCAATAATTTGATGTCAGATCAAGACTGGGGTCAAGAGAATTTTGAAGCATTCACAAGTTTTACAGACATGGGAGGTGAGTCAGCAACATCCGTGGTACATAGAAATTCTCCAAAAGGGAGACCAGCTCTTGTAGTTTTCAGGAGACTCCAGAGGTCACACAATTTGGACTGGTGGAAACAATGCTAGGGTGAATAGCTGCCCAGCTGCTGAGTCTGTCTTCAGTCAGGGGTGTTTGCTACATACCACACTGAGAGCGGTGGAAGAGCACTCAGCAACAGCGAAGCTCACGTTGTACGAACCTGGGATATCCCAGCTTAGGCAGGTGCACTGCTGGCTCCTCCCTGCCTCCTCAAATCATCTAACCCTAGTTTAACTGTACTCTGCACCACCCCACTGTCCTCTACATCAGCGGTTCTCAGTGGGAACTGGGAGAAAGGTTGCTCGTCGGGGGATGCTTTTGGTTGTCACAACCTGGGGTGGCAGTAGAAGAGTCGCCTTGGTATTCAGTGTATAGACCGTAGACACTGCTAAATATGCTACCGTACACACAGTAGCCCATTTGACAAAGAGTTATCTAGCTAAAATGTCAATAGAGCTGAAGTTGGAAAACCCCTCTGTAAGTCGTGTTTTTAAGCTATTTAATGCCGTTTTCATTGATATGCATGTTCTAGTATTTATTTATTTTTTTAAGAATTTTTAAACTTTATCCATTTATTTATTTATTTTAATTTGATGGGGTATGGGGAGAAAGTGAGAAAGCAAGCCACCAGGTCTAGGACTTGAACCACAGTTGACCATATGAGATTCCAGCACCCTTAACCATTATGCCACCTGCTGGCCCCCTAGTATTTAGTTTTTATGAGTGTGTATAAGGTTCAAGCCCATGCAATAATACTCTCTTAAGCATATAGATCTATAAGGTTCTTTTTGCCTTTATTCATATGTTAATTGATTAAGTATCTTTAAGTTGATGAAGATATGTACAGAATATTCTTATTATGCTTTGAATGTATCTCTCAAAGTTTATGTGTTAGAAACTTAATCCCCAAGTGTAACAGTGCTGAGAAGTGGAACCTTCAGAGGTGAGTAGGTCATAAGAGCTCTGCCTTGATAAGTGGATTAATATATATATATATTTTTTTTGGAGAGGTTTTCGCTATAGGGCGCATGCGCTCGCCAGACAGACAGAGAGAGACAGAGAGACAGAGAGAGAGAATGGGGTATGGTCACGCTGCAATCCCTTCTCCATTCTCCTCTCAGGATCTTGGGCACGCATGGACACACGCCCAGCGTTTTAAGCCACTGGGTCTGGGACACGAACCGTGGTCGTCTACATGGGAGTCCAGCGACATAGCCATTTCGCTAACTGCTGGTCCCAATAAATGGATTAATATTGTTATCATGGGAGAGTTAACTATCATGAGAGTTTATTTATTTATTTATATAAAAGAGAGTTTAGGGCCAGGAGGTAGTGTGTGGTTAAGGCACTGGATCCCACATGGCTGACTCTACTGTTTGAGTCCCAGACATGGTGGCTTGAAAACCATGCGGGGTGTATGTGCATGTGTGCCTGAAATCCCAAGAGATCACCCTTGGGGGTGAGTTCTCATTTTTCCCTCTCTCTCTCACTACCCAATGAGTGCACATGCCCTCTGTGGGGGGTGGGGGGAGGACAACTCACAAAAACCAAAAATGTGAATTTGCCCCTGACCTCCTTTCTCTCTCTTACAACGCTCTTTTGCTCTTCCACCTTCTGCCATGAAACGATGCAGCAGAACGGCAGGAAAGAAATCAGTGTTCTTGTAAATTACCCAGTCTCAGATGTTCTGTTAGGGTGGCATAACACGGACTAAGGCATTTACCCATTTAATTATCTTAATTATCTCTCAAATTCAGTGAGGCCAAGCATTCTGTTATAGCTAGGAAGACACTGAGGCAGGGAGCGGAGAGAACTTGTGTGGACTAACAGTTCCTCCTTGATGAGGTTTCCCTGTTCTAGCTTCCTCATTTGGGCTTTATCAGGAAGGTTGCTGGGTGCCGATGTTGTATTGTTTACCTATGTCACCCCGTCCTGTGTCTTCACCAAATATTTATCTTTCCTTTTCTCCCATTTATCTAAACACCTTCCCTGAGACTCAGCTTTTCCATGACAGGTTTTTATTTATTTTTTTAAATTCTAATTTAAACAACATGATTATTAAGTATATCTCACAACTTTACTTACATCGGAACTCCTTTCTTTCTCTCCCTGACCCTAAACAACCCACTGCATGCACTGATCCTAGCAGCTGGCTGAGGGCCCTTATATATAATGAACATGCTCATATTCTGGCTGCATTTGTTTTTTTTAAATTTCCTTTCTAAACTTAAAAAAAATCTAAATATGTACCTTCTCCCTCAATTGATTATAGAGTTCTTTAATATGAGTGCCATGTCATATAATTTATTATCATACTTTACAGGTTGTGGACATATAATTTATTATGATACTTTACAGGTTGTGGACATATAATTTATTATGATACTTTACAGGTTGTGGAGTTTGTGATAAGCAATGGACAACTGCTTTCCTAGTTGTTAGCAAGAGACAAAGCACTGCCAACCCACGAGGTAGTTTCTGAGTGAAAAATAAACAGGAAGGTGAAATTATCTCCATGTACTTGGCTTTTGAAATTGAAAAAATAAAATTTGTGATGCTGACACATAAAATCTGATGTTTCCTTTCTTTCTTTCTTTCTTTCTTTCTTTCTTTCTTTCTTTCTTTCTTTCTTTCTTTCTTTCTTTTTCTTCTTTCTTTCTTTCTTTCTTTCTTTCTTTCTTTCTTTCTTTCTTTCTTTAGTTTGGCTACAGGGAACAAGTGCTCACCAGAGAGAGACAGAGACAGAGAGAGAAATCGCCCTTGCAGGGGGAATGGCCACACCATAATCCTTTTTCCTCCATTTCTCCTTCACTGTTCTGTCGGCATTTGGGGGGCATACATGCATATGTGATCTTCAAGCTGGGGTCTGGGACTCGAATCAGGAAATCAGCCATGTGGGATCTGGTGCCTTAACCACCACATCACCTGCTGGCCCCATAGAATCTAATTTTAATCAACTCTGTGAATGAAAATTTAACAGATAAATTACACAAAAAAATCATTTTATTAAAATAAAAAAGCAATTTATAAGCCAACTTAAGGAAGAGATTAGACTGACATTACATAGTCCCCATTTTGTCTCCTTTATAAAAGTTCTCCAAAAAATTAAATATGTACTGAACTTCTGACAGGTTCCAAAATATCCACCAAGGCTCCTTCTAAAGATTCTCTTCTAATTACCAGTGTGAATTTTGGCAAGTCATGTGAACTCCAGCTCTCAATTCTCTCACGGATGAAGCTAAGAGAATTGAACATCATCTCTAAAATTTTTTCCTGGCTCTAAGTTTTGTTGGGTTTAAGGTTGCAGTCTCAACCTAAGCTGCATGGAGAACCCGCTGAGTAGGCTTTCAGACTCACTATGTCCAAGTGATATTCCAGACTAAGTAAATCAGAATATCCGGAGGTGGGACAAAGTCGGAGTATTTTTTAAAAATTTGCTCAGAGTGCAAATGGACAGAGACAGAGAGAAGGAAGAGAGAGAGAGAGAGAGCACACCCCAAGGGGGAATGGTCATGCCACAATCTAGTCTACTCTGTTTCTCTTTTCAGAATTTTGGGCAAACACAAACACAGGCCCCGTGTGTTTTTCAATCTACTGGGTCTGGGACTCAAACAGTGTAGTCTGCCATGTAGGACTCAGCTGCCTTAAACCCTGTGCCACTGTCTGACCTGCAACAGTCTTTCTGAAAGCTCCCCACGGAATTCCAATGTTCATCCCATACGGAGTCCCATGGAACCCCTGACTTAGAGTTATCTCAGTTTCTTAGACCAGTGACTTTCTGAATGCTTTAGAAATGGCCCACTGTCAAAAAGAGTATTTCATCCTGTATTCAATGACGCACGCATAAATATAACTCAGTGTTTCAAAAAAGTAATTTCTTGGAGCATAGCTGTTACATATTTATTAAAAATATTGCAGGCACGCTAATACTTTCTTTTACATCTTAATTCATTAGTATATAGGTATCTATTTTAATTTCACGACCCACAGATTGAAAAACACTGCTAGGGTCATCTTAGAGTTTGGCCACTAGATGGCACCCTGGCACTTAGAGAATGGCAAATGCGATTCCAAACTCTCAACTCTGTGAGGAAGAGTAAGTATGCATATTACCTACTATTAATTTTGCATTCAAAGAAAAAGGTTATTTATTTTACTAAAAAAAGGAGCATAGCTGTTGAAAAAATGAAAGTGCCATTGACAGCAGCTAGCGCCGAGGAAGGGTGTTTGCTATGACTCTTTCACCACCACACCCACCTGACATAGGCGTTATGTCCCTTTTCCAGCTGAGGAAACGAGGAGCCAGAAGAGTTTAGTCACGTGAAAGGCACTCGGGGAATGGGAATCATTGTCACTGTGTCACCAGCAGAGGAGGGGCACGGGTTTGAAATCCAGTCTCAAAGTTACAAAGAGGCAGAAGCAGAATTGAAGTCAGGTTGGGCTGGGCTCTTGTTTCTAGCTATGATAACATGCAAACGATTTAGGATTCATAACATCAGTCCACATTGAATCTGCACAACATAGAATAGATTTTTGTTCCCTTTCTTGGGCTGAAAATGTTAAGCCTATATAGTGTAAGCTTCAGAGTATCCACTTAAGGAAAACGGAATTAACAGCCCTGTAG
>NW_006206760.1:3504930-3506163 GCF_000334495.1 Tupaia belangeri chinensis
TGCATAGTCTGAAGCAGGCCTCCAATGAAAGGACTCCTAGACTAAGGAAGAATTTGTGTTTTAAATTAATGCATAGGAGTTGTACATATTTATGGGGTCCAGTGTGATGTTTCATTACATGCATATCGTGTAATAACCATGGCTTTGTTCACAGCGCAGGTAGGTTACTCTGAGGGATTTTCAACCTGGAGAGGATGTGGCATGGTTTTTGCACAGTTAACTACCTGCTTCCCTTCATTCCCTTTTAAGAAAATATATTTTTCTCAGAGAGGTCTTTCTTTCTTTCTTTCTTTTTAAAGAATTATTTTTATTTGGGAACAGCAGTTAGCATAATGGCTATGTCGCTGGACTCCCATGTAGTCGACCGCAGTTCGCATCCCAGACCCAGTGGCTTAAACTCATGCCGGGCGCGTGTGTGTGCATGTCCAAGATCCCAAGAGGAGAACGAAGGAGAAGGGATTGCGGCGTGGCCATCCCCCCGGTGGGGGGGATTTCTCGCTTTCTGTCTTTCTGTCTCTCTGTCTGTCTGGCGAGCGCACGCGCCCTATAGCAAAAATCTCTCCAAAAAAAGAAAAAAAAAAGAATTATTTTTATTTAACTTCATTTATTTACTTATTTTAATTTTGACCAGAGAGGGACAGAGAGAGAGAACAAGAGAGGGAAAATGAGAAAGCAAGTCACCATGCCCCCTGGGGTGTGTTCTCTCACTTCCTTCACTCTCTCTGTCTCTGTCCATTTGTACCCTGAACAGATTGACTCGAACTGTTGTCAGCCATGTGGGAGTCCAGCACCCTTAACCACCATGCCACCTGCCAACCCCAGAGAGGTCTTTCTTGATCATCTGTAACTCAGCGGTCTCCTTTTATCTGTGGGGTACACATTCTAAGACCGCCAGTGGGTGCCTGGAACTGCAGACCTAAGAGGGCCACTGAGTGGCCAGTGGTGGGTGCACAAAGGGATTATTTCTGGTTCAGGCAGGACACAAATTTTATCATGCTACTCAGACAGTGCTGAGAGCTGAGTCAGTCCAGGGGGATCTTTCTCAAGAACCTGCATTTAGGGAGAGTCCAGTGAACACCTGGGACCAGCCTGGGAACTTCTCCAACATTAAGAGGTTGGGTAGAAAAGGAGCCAGATAGTTCAGAAACCCAGTAAATTTCTGAGTTCAATTTTCTTTTCTTTTTTTTGGAGAGGTTTTTGCTATGGGGGGGGGGGGGACAGAAAGTGTGCTTG
>NW_006206760.1:3506626-3532258 GCF_000334495.1 Tupaia belangeri chinensis
CATGCACTTGCCAGAAAGACAGAGAGAGAGAGAGAGAGAGAGAGAGAGAGAGAGAAAGACAGAAAGCAAGAAATCACCCCCCAAGGGGATGGCCATGCCACAATCTCTTCTCCTTCATTCTCCTCTCAGAATCTTGGGCATGCATGCTCACATACCCAGCATGAGTTTAAGCCACTGGGTCCGGCGGGACTTGAAGTGCGATTGACTACATGGGAGTCCAGTGACACAGCCATTACGCCAACTGCTGGTCCCATCTGTGTTCAATTTTCTAGCTAGGGAAGTAGCTATAAATTCTTTATAGTTTCAGGTAAATATATATATTTTGGAAATTCTTTTTTTTTTTTAATTGAACTTCCTGTAGTTTATTTCAATACACTCTTAGGATTCTTTTTTTTTTAATTCTTCTAGACAACCTTGGCACAATTTAGTTGCAGAAGCAACGGAAATCAGTATGATGAACAAGAAGTGTGTAGATAAATCTCCCCAAATCCCTAAACACCCATTGTTAAGAGAAGAAATAAAGCCGCATGAGCTCTCCTGTAATAACATCTCCGTGGCAACCACCTTGGTCGAGCAACATGCTGGAGATTTTTAAAACTTCACTTACTTTCCAAATGAGGTGTTTCTTTATAGCACTCAGCTTTAAATAATAATGACTGAAAATGTAGTTAAGAGCTCAAACTGTGGTCTAGTACAAGTGAGATAATACCTGCACTTATTAGAATACCTGGCATGTGGTGAGTACTTGGTAAACGCTGTTGTTCTAGTTACTGACACCAGAGACTCCCTTTCCTGCCGTTAATGTCTATCATATTGATAGGGGTATATCACTCATAATATCATGACTTCACTTTTGTTTTTTTGAGAGGTTTTTGCTATAGGGCGCGTGCGCTTGCCAGACAGAGACAGAGACAGAGAGACAGAAAGTGAGAAATCACCCCCCAGAGGGGATGGTCACGCCGCAATCCCTTCTCCTCCATTCTGCTCTCGGGATCTTGGGCACACATGCACACGTGCCCGGTGTGAGTTTTCAGCTACTGGGTCCAGGACTCGAACTGTGGTCGACTATGTGGGAGTCCAGCGACATAGCCATTATGCTAACTGCTGGTCCCATGACTTCACTCTCGTTCTCAGGACAGCACACACTTTCCTAGAGGGTGTGTCCCTTGACTTGGTGTTCAAATGAAACTTTCTTTGTATTCCTGGCATTTCTGTGTGGAGAGACCCTCATTCACACAAACTTTTTCCCATCACGCCTCTCCAGATTGGGAGAATAGCTCTCTGGAGCCTTTGGGAGAAAAGGCATCTCTTTCTGACAAACACTTGTTGGCAGGAATTCTGCACTGAACAGGAAGCTTCATGGGGACAGGATTCTTTGTGGGATGCCTGAGGCTGTCTGGCTGTGGGCAGATAAGTCAGGGCAGTGAAATTTTAGGAAACAACTTGCTTGAAGAACCTGCTAACAGCTAGGTTCATAGGAGAGGTGAATTATTTAAATAACCACCTATTTGACTCTTGTGTTTATCTCTCAATTGGGTCTGAATTTACACAGGGCAAGAGAGGTATTATTTATAGATCTCTTAAATTCACACATCTGGTGCATTCATCTGGGAACTTTGACAAGTAGACCAAGACCAGAGAGGTTTTTTAAGGGGCCAATGGTCAGGGTCAGCAGGGAGAGGTCTTTTAATCCGGGAGGTTAGCAGGTGTCTACATCAAGCCATGCAGCTGGGTTTGGCCATTGGCTTTTAACTGTTGTGGTCAACCGAAAGGCTCTAGGCTTTGGCAAATGTGGGCCCTGAGGGATTCTAAACCTCAGTTGTGATGGCTCTATCCAGAAGTGAATGGCTGTTTGCTGTTAGGTAAGAAGATATTTATACGTAGGTAGTACTGTAGCTTCCCGCCTTGGAACTTGCCAGCAGTAAGAATGGAGGCTAAGATGCAAGAAATGTTCTTTTGGACAAAGACTTAGATATGACGGAGCTAGATGGTTTTTTGCTCCTTGTTCTCAGCTCTGCCTGGCCAGAACTCGCAAGAACAGACAGAACTGAGCTCTAAGTGCCCTGGAGAAGACCAGTAGGTTCTAACTTAAAATTACTAGCGATAAGTCCAGGGAGGCAACATTATTTTGACTGTTCCAGATTCCATGAACTATCTTCAGGGCCAAAAGAGAGAATGAATATAGCTAACCTCTTGTAATTATGTGACTTGCAAGGGTTTTCAAGAGTCATCTGAAAGGAACCAGCAGTTAGCGTAATGGCTATGTCGCTGGACTCCCACGTAGTCGACCATGGTTTGAGTCCCGAACCCGGTGGCTTAAAACTCATGCTGGGTGCGTGTGCGTGCGTGCCCAAGATCCTGAGAGGAGAATGGAGGAGAAGGGATTGTGGCGTGACCATCCCCCCCTGGGGGGTGGATTCTCGCTTTCTGTCTCTATGTCTCTCTCTGTCTATCTGGCGAGAGAGCGCATGCGCCCTATAGCGAAAAATCTCCCCCCCCCCAAAAAAAAAAGAAAAAAAAAGAGTCATCTGTGAAAGGTAGTAGATTCAAAACAAATAAAGAGAATATGTGCCATCTTCTTGGCTGAGATAGAGACAACTCAATAGAATGATCACAAACCCAAAGGCCTAACACAAGGACCAGGGAACAAAGGCAGAACTCAAGGGTTTTGAAAAACATGGCTTCCTATGGGCAATTGCATCTGGAGCCGTGGAAGACTGAAAACAGAATAAAGAAGGCAGGCAGATGCAAAGCTAAGGGAAGAAAAAACTCCTTGAGGGAAAGCTAACATCTTAGAAGACAGGCTAGAGAGACACAAAATCTTTGGAGGTCAGGGAGACATCGATGAAACAAGAGATGGGCTTACGTCCATCAGTCTGCTCTTCAAATGGGATCAGAAAGTGAAGAAACATGTGAATTGTCATTATTGAATCAGAAAGGGCAATTTGGTTCAGTGGAATCCAGCAGAGGAAACCAAAAACTCAGAAAAACAACCTGGAATCCCTCCTCTGAAGCGTACTAAAACCCAATAAACCTTAGCAAACACGTTAGAATTTGCAGGGCCCACACGTTGGGACCCACATTCTGATGATTCGGTATATTAGTCCATTATTGTGCTGTTGAACAGAAAGGCCTGAGACTGAGTAATTTATAGAGAATAGAGGGTTATCTGGCTTCTCATTCTGGTCACTGGAAAACCCAAAAGCATGAACCTGGACATCTAGCCCACCTTTGGCTGTGAGTCACAATGTGGCCAAGGGCAGAAGGCAGGCTAACAGCCACAGCAAAGAGAGAGATGGGGGAGGGGTGGAGAAGAGGCCGCAGGCTTCTCCTTTTCTTCTGTTTGTTCCTCCCACACCCCCAACGGATTGGACAGTGTCCTCCTATTAGGCTCTGCCTTAAGGTCTCACCAGTTCCTGAAGTCATTACACTGGGGACCACACTTTCAGAACATGAACCTTTGGGATTGAGGACAACTGTAGACAGCAGAGATAGTGTAATAAGAGGGTGGGAAAGGGCAGAGGGTCAGACATGGGGTTAAAAAAAAATATATATATATGAAACTAGAAATGGAATATTATTGATAACAACAAACATGATTAAGCCACTATGCAGTTTATTCTAGATGGGAAACCACATTTAGTATGTTGTGACGATGCTCAGGGATTGAATGTAAATTAATAAAAAAAAAAGTTTCAGGAGGAAAAAGAAAACACTAAAGCTGTTCTTATCGAAATTAAAAAAACGCATATTTGATGACTGCAGTAAGCTATGTAGCCCCAGCTAGATACTACTTTATAGTATGTTCATTCTACTCACTGGGGTTTATGCCTAAAGTAAGACTTGGGTTCATGTATAGGTATATATCAGCTGCGCTTGCTATTGGAAATATTTAGACTAATTAAGTTCATTAGCAAATCAATTAAATGGGGGGAAGGCATAGAAAGCAACCATGGATACTAGAGACAATGTGGGAGGAGGGTGGGACACAGCAGAGGGTGAGGGATAGGGAATCAAGGATGGCAAAAAACAAAAGGCAAAATATACAGGACATAAGAAATGGAAAATTATTTGTTGATGACATGTATGTTGATGTGCTTGGTTGAGTCAATATACAGTGCATTCTGGATGGAAAATTCATTTTGTATGCTGTAATGATGTATATAGCGAATTAATGTAAAAAAATAAATTTAAAGATAAAAAAAAAAAAAGAACATGAACCTTTGAGAGACAAATCATTATCCAAACCATAGCTGGGGGGTCCGTATACAAAGAAGTTATACAGATGTGATATGCAAAGACTGGGGAAAGCAGCATGAAATACTGAAATGAATTCCTGGAAGCTAGAGCACTGTAAGGGGCAGGTGTTGCTTGTGCCCTGAGGGATTTGTTCAAGAATTTATGAGATCAGAATCCTAAGAGAAGGTAGGAACAAGATGAGACGTCTTAGATGTGAACAAGCAGAAAAATAATGCATAAATCCAGGGATAGGTTGCATGCTGGTCTGATGGGAGGATGTCACCTAGGTGGGATGCTCTAATTTAGAGATAGGTGTAACCTGCTGAAAAGTAGAAGTCTCTGGCATATCAAGACCTACTAAGGAAATCCTTGTGTCGAAAGATCTCCATAGCCAATATTTACTGCAGCACTATTCACAAGCATAAAGATATGAAATGAACCTAAGTGTCCATAACTAAACACGTGGGTAAAGAAAATGTGGTTTGTAAGTATGATGGAATATCACTCAGCCATTAGACATTTTCTGATCTGCTAAGTCCTAACTCTTGGGATCCATCAAGATTGGGGGGAACATTTATCTTAATTAGTTTTTCATAATTAATTCATAAAAGTTTTGGTGAAACAAAATGAGATCATTTAGGCTACTTGTAGAATCCATGTTTTGGTCCTTTTTCTGTGGGTCCTTCATGTACTAGGGGTCTTCAGAAGGCTCACGACAGTATATGTATTCTGAAAAATCTATGTATGGAATTCAATTTTTTGTAATGACTGAGTGTATGTGTGCATATGAGAACAAGTACATGCAAGTGCGAGTGAACATCCTCAAGCGTTCACTCCCCTTTCCCCAGTCCTCTAGCTCCTCACGATCTTGGGTATCCACCCAAGAACCTGGCATGTCTTCAGGCCAACATGGGAATCTGAGCCTGCTATTGGCTATCCGGGCTCCGGCCCTGTAGCCCAGCCTCTGTGGATTGCATCACCTACGCTGGGCTTCAGCATTTTTCATATCAACATAAACCTGTACTTTAATTCCATTTTCCATGAACTTTAAATACCTTCCCCTCATTCCTATAACAAGCAAAGCTAGTAGTTATTTAATGTGTACTATGGGGTGGGCCCTGTGCTAAGCAGGGCCTCTGATTGTCACAAAAATGGTATAGAAAGTCCTAATATTATTCTAATTTTATAAGTGAGGCAAGTGAGTCATAGAGAGATTAAGAACACTTGCCCAAGTCATGAAGAGAAGAGCAAATATTTATCCTGACAATCTGATTTCAGAGTCTATACTCTTCAAAATAGAATCCATGTCCCCTAAAAAACATCTGTCTCTATGCCACACAGTAGGAGTTTTATCTCAGATAATGCCCCCAATTCTATGTAGGTTAAGAGCACAGACTTCATGGTAAAGCACCGTAGTTCTGAAAGCCAGCTTTGCAGTTCTGTGGTCTAGGAACCTTGGGGAAGTTACTAGGCTAAGTTGCTCAGAGCCGCCAAGTTTCAGCTATAAATCGGGGTAGCAACACCTGCAGGTCACAGGCTTGCTGTAAGGATTAAGTGACAGGATGGCCTTTTCGAGCCACTCCATACAATGCATCACCTCTTAGTCTCATTTTACAGGTGAACAGCAGGACTGAAGTTCATGCAGCTCACAGGTGGCTGAGCCATGTTCAAATCCTGATTTATAGGAAAAAAAAGCTTGCTTTTTCCTGTATGTTATTCCAGTAATTTCTGGCTTCTTCAGGGGTGATTTCCTTCTGTATCATTCAGTTCTTTCTGGAGAAACTATTCTTAGCCTTGACAAAAGATACATGGAGTGAGTGAGGCTTTCCAGTTGTGCACCGTGAGCTGTTGCAGGGCCACTAGGAGTAGAGTGGAAACAGATGCAGTAAGGAGGGAAATCCAAGAGCCCATCCACCCTGCTGCACCAGGCCCGTGCTGCCTTCATTTGTATCTTTTTATAATACTCAGTTTGAGTAAGTATTATTATTATTATTTTTGGAGAGGTTTTTGCTATAGGGCACATGCGCTCACCAGAAAGACAGAGAGAGACAGAGAGACAGAAAGCAAAAAAATCCCCCTTGGGGATGGCCATGCCACAATCCCTTCTCCTCTGTTCTCCTCTTGGGATCTTGGGCATGCACACACGTGTACCTGGTGTGAATTTAAGCCACTGGATCCGGGACTTGAACCATGGTCGACTACATAAGAGTCCAGCGACATAGCCATTATGCCAACTGCTGGTCCCAGTTTGATTAAGTATTTTATTTTATTTCATTTATTTTATTCTTTTAGATTTTTGCCATAGGGTGTAGTGCTTGCCAGTGAGAGACAGAGATAGTGAGAGGGAAAGTGAGAAATTACCCCCTCCACCACCCCTGGGGAGGACGGCCATGCTGCAATGCAATCCTTTTCCTCCATTTCCCCCTGGGCATGCATACACACACACACACACACCTGTACCAGGTGTGGTTTTCAAACCAGTTTGTGTCCAGGACACAATTGTGGTCGACCGGAGTCCAGTGCTGTAAGCACTAAGTCACCTGCTGGCCCCCTAAGTTATTGTTTAATGAAAGTGTTGCCTGGTAAAACAAATCCCAAACCACCCCGAGAGCCACAAGTGTAAAGGAAGACTATGAGGCTTGCACACAGCTGGTCTAAGACCGGGGAGGAGAGGTATGGAGTGTGGGGGATGGAGTGGGGACACTACTTCATCTTCTAGTATATGGCCTTCATCAACTCTGTTTACAATTTTGTCTCAGTTTACCCATGTGAATAGAAAGAACTAGAAAACCTTCCTATCTCCTGGGGACATGAAGATTAGACAACAACATATGTAGCAACTGCTCTGTGAAACAGGAGGCATGGCACAAGAGCGAGTGTACCCCAGCGCTGGACTGTTAGGGTTTGAATTCCAGCTCCCCTCCTTACAGTGAGACTCTAGGCGAGTTACTTAATCTCTGCACCTTGGTTTGTTCTGCGAAGCGCTGACAATAGTCTTATCCTCATTACGCTGTTGAAGGACTAAGTGGTTCAAACGTGGTAAACTCTGCTCTGGGGGTTGTTGTTTCTATTCTAAATTTTAGGTTTCATTGACCACATTAATGGCCCATCACAATCCTTCCTATGAAAACCTGCAAAACTGACCAGAAAGTGTGACCCTCTTTTGAACCCTAAATATGAAAAAACACTGGGGAAGTTCATGAAACCTGCCGTGTACTTTTCTACAGAATTACCCGGATAACCAGAATAAAAGAGGTCTTTGGGTGTGGTGGGGGCGTTGTGGAGAATGGCACCAGGAGTGTAGATTATCAAGGACTTGCCAATTTTCAATTAGCCTTAAAGTGATAAAATATGAACTGAAATTGCACTCTTAATACAAATGAAATCAAAATATTCTGTTACTTCATTGTTTCTGATGATAAAACCATAAAACAGATGTGCCCCTAGCAGCTTTGAAGCAACATCTAAGTCCCTGTGCATTTCAGCAAAATGCCCAATTCTCTACACTTCTCCGTTTTTAAAGAAATCAGTTGTTGAGTCCTGCATTACAGAGAAAGCATAGTTTATTTTTACGATTGACAAAATTACATCTAGGGAGAATGCATGGGGGTTATATTGAAAGAAACCCTTGTACAGGAGTCAAAATTATAGAGCCCTCTGACTCAAAGGTCACCCAGATTGAAAAAAAAGAAAAGAAAAGAAAAGAAAAGAAGCATATTAATGGAAATAAGGCAAAACACAAGAACCAATAGAAAGGTAACTGCCTAGCAGGCCACAGCATGTCGAGAGCCTGGCAAAAACCAGCCCAGAATCTGGCTCAGCATCAGCCACTGCTGCTCGGGAGAACAGAGTTCTTCCTCACATTGGAAATGTGGACTGTCCCCCCACATGAGTGAAATGACGCCTGTCATGTCGCTCGCTTCTTTAACCACAAGTCTCAGTAATATATGATTTCTTTTGGCCCAGGTTTCCCTTTTTTCTTTGAGTGGGCTTAGAGAGTAAAATTGAACTTATGGGGCAAGACAGTGACACAGTGGTGAAACGCGATGCTCTGTTGGGTGATCTCACATGGGAGGGTTCCTGGTTCAAGCACAAAGATCTCCCTAAGTGTGCTGGGCACCCACTTGCCCACGGTCCACGGCTGGCTGAAGGCTGGGGGGTGGTTGGAGCGTCAGGATCCTGTTGGGGGCGCTCTTTCTCTTTCTCTTTGTCTCTGTCTCTTTCACTCATGGAAGAAAGAAACTTAAAAATTTTTTAAATGATCAATTAATTTTATTATGTTAATTTGCTATAGGGCACCTGTGCTCACCAGAGGCAGACAGAAAGAGAGAGAGAGACAGAAAGCTGCTGGTTCTGGGACTTGGACTGCAGTAGGTCATGTGCGAGTCCAGAGCCTTACCCAACACGCCACTTGCTGGCCTCAACTTAAAAAAATTTAAGCCTGTCCATGATTATTGTATATCGTCTTTTATTTCAATTCAGACATTGGGATGTAAAAACATAATAACGAACATTTAACGTTTTGTAAACCGAAGTCACTGTGGGTATTTTGTGAAGTGGTTATTGATACAACATGAAGTGAACACAAACCCTAAGTTAGAAATGTAGGTTGGGGGTGAAGGGAGAGCAGAGAGACACACAGTATTTTTCTTTTTTTCTTTTGTTTTTTAGTAATCATAGCCATAATTGGGCTTAGAAATATATTTTTATTATAAAAAGATATTCTAACCTAAAATTTTTTTTTGTTATTTATTTATTTTTTAGTTTGCTGAAGAATAAGTATGCTCACTGGAGAGAGAGAGAGAAAGAGAATGAGAAATCACCCGCCTACTCCCACCCAGGGGGGAATGGCCACACTGCAATCTCTTCTCTATTCTCCTCTTGGGATTTTGGGCCACACGCACATGCGCCCAGAGTGATTTTGAAGCTGTAAGGTCTGAACCTTGAACTGCACAGTTGGCCATAGGGGAACTAGCCACACCACCTGCTGGCCCTACCATATACATTTTTTACCTTATTTAACATTTTATTTTTCATTGACAAGTGATAATTGTGTACAATTATGTAATATAATGTGATATTTTGATATATGTTTATAATATGCGATGATTAAATAAAATGTATTAAAAGTCATTCATGTCACATACTTATTTTTTTTGTGATGAAGACGTTTTTTAGACAGAGACTTTTGCTATAGGGTGCGTGTGCTCACCAGAGACACAGAAAGTGAGACATCACTCCCTAGGGGGGATGGCCATGCCACAATCCCTTCTCTTCCATTCTCCTCTTTGGATTCTGGGCACACACACACATGTGCCCATCACGTTTTAAGCCGCTGGGTCCAGGACTCGAACCACAGTCGACTAACCACTACACCATTTGCTGGTCCTGTCATGAAAACATTTATTACAAATATGTTCTAAAAATAACTAGAGGTTTCTGTTTTTTTTTTCTTTTCTGAACCGTTTTTTTTTTAAAATTTCTTTCTTTCTTCAATGAATGAGAGAGACAGAGACAGAGATAATACCGTCAACAGATCCTGAAGCCACAATCCACCTCCAACACGAACAAGCATGAGCTTGATGTACACAGAGAGGTCCCCAGATTCGAACTGGGGGGTCTTTCAGGTGGGACTGCCTCACAACAATTGCTATATTTTACTCCCGCACCAACATGTGGCTCTTCTCATGAACTTTTGTAATGACTTTGGCCCGACAGCGAAAAAAACTAAAAAAAGTTGACCTGATTTTCACAAGTCTTTATACAATCTTGTCAGTAGATTTCTTTCTTTCTCTTTCTTTCTCTCTTTCTTTCTTTCTTTCTTTCTCTCTCTCTTTCTTCTTTCTTTCTCTTTCTTTCTTTCTTTCTTTCTTTCTTTCTTTCTTTCTTTCTTTCTTTCTCTTTCTTTCTTTTTTTCCTTTTTTTTTTCCTTTTGGTGTGTGTGTGTTTTACTAAACCGAACACTGGAAAATATTTTTTAAAACATTTCTATTTCAATGGAAGAGGAAGGAAGAGAGTATGTCTCCATCCGCAGAGCCACCTCTCGACTGTGTCTTTGTTCACCAAACCCCAGTCACTGCATCTGTCCTTAGGTTTGGCTTGTATGGCACAGGGCCCATGATTGAGTTGATCCTAAAGAAAGGTGTTAGCAAATGGAGAAAACGAAACGCTGCCTTTGGAACCGAAACTGGAATATTTCTATTTAAAAATTCTGCAATAGGAAAACGATAAAACGTTTTAGAGACTAGCTGGATGGAGTCAGAAAATGTCCTTTGGAAGCACAGTAATTTTACATTCAGCCCATACAGAGATAAGTATTCCTAACACCTCACAGGCTTCCTACGGGGTCCTCGGGATGGAGAACAAAAATAAAATTCTTTCTGAGGGTTGCAGTACGGTTAAGACCCTGTCAAAAACACACCCCTCCTTCCCTCATTAAAAAAAGAAAAAAATCCACCGGAGAATTTATAATCTATTATGGGAAAAGGGTAAGTACATACAAAACTCTAATTAAACCCAAATAGAGCTCCAAATGAGTGGCATGAGGGCTTGGAGTACTATTTAAAAATAGCTATCATTTTGGGGCTATTTGGGCACTAAACACTTTGCATATTTACTGATTTAATGTTGGCAGACTGACACAATATTGTCTTCAATATTATCACTTTAAAGACGGAAATTGAGGTGCAATGAGATAAGGTTTGTGAGATCAGAATTAACCCAGATTTCTAGGAACAACTGGATAATTTTCCATGTCAGTCTCTGTGGGAGAATAATAGATCTAATATTGGGTTGTTGGGAAAATCATGATGCATTTTTGCGTAGAAAAAAAATACATCATGACTCTTCCGACAACCTGATACAATGATGTTCAATGGCTTAAAAGTTGGAAGTATTCATCTTGTTCTGCATCTTTCTCTGACAAAAAAATAAATAAGTTTTTTTTAACTCTTAGTTTTTCTTTATTTATAGTAGAACACATGTGCATGTATACAAGGGTGGGTGGGTTTCTACCACAGGGTCTGGTCACATTGCAATCCCCTCTCTCAGCCCATAGGATCTTGGTACTGGCATGCATGCCTGGTGTGTTTAGCACAACTGGACACTCCCACTTGGTCAACTGCGGTTCAAGGCCCACACCCGGTGGCTTTCTTTCTCAATTTCCCTCTCTCTCTCTGTGTGTGTGTCTCTCTCTCTGGTCAAGTTAAAATTAATGAATGAATGAATAAGTAAACAATGAAAAAAAAATAAACAGGATGGCTTCGACACCTTTGTCCATATGATGGAACAATTTATTTAGTATGGGAAATGATCCTTGAAAGCTTAGGAGAATGCATAGGCATAAAAACCATTTTTCTTATTTTGGGAAGCAAAAAGGCGCTCAGTTTTGGAAGTTGTATTTTGATAAATTGAATTTCTTATACAGCTACCAGTTTATCCAGATTTTTCTGCATCTGCTTCAGTAATTAACACTTAATCGAAAAAGTGCATCATTCAACTTACAAACTTTTTACCAGCGATGTTTTGCATGGCATTTTCTCAATTTTAAAGTTTTCTTGTAGTCTGTTAAAAGAAAGTTCTATGTATGTAACTCTTAGCTGTGTTGGCACCTAGGCAGTGCTATGTATTAGTGTTGTTGCTGTTATTTCTTTTTATTTTCTTTAAAGAATTATTTTATTGAACTTTATTTATTTATTTAATTATTTTCAATTTGACCAGAGAAGTACAGAGAAAGAGAGAGAAAGAAAGAGAGAGGGAGAGAGAGCAAAATAGAGTGAGAAATCAAGCCGCCAGGTCCAGGATTTGAACTGTGGTCAGCCATGTGGGAGTTCAGGGCCTTTAACCACCATGCGACCTGCTGGCCCCTGTTGCTGTTATTTCTATATTTGAGGTTAAATATCAACCTTGTTTTTGTTCCTAATTTTACTTCTATGTATTTCTATTAGATTCGCCAAAAATTTATATTTTTATTGCTACTATGCTAATTCTATTCTGTCTTCCTTACAATTCACCCAGCTTTCCCACCTAGCAGTCTGCATGTTATGCTGTTCTTGCCATGTGCTTTTCAACCTCAAAGGAGACTTCCACACGTTACTGAAATGCCAACAAGCTTGCTGAAGTCTATCTTCTGTAGCAAATCATTTCCAGTTACCTTCTTAGTTCATTTTTTCCTAATCTGTAAAATGTTTTCAAAAATTCTTCTTTTTAAATCCAAACTGTTAGTGAATACACAGGATGTCTGGCTTGCTCTTTTGTCCTGTCTTTGTCCTTCTAGGTGTTGGTCAGCTTTTCTCCATCTGTTGCTGGAGGACTCACTGATGCCTTCTCCTACTTGCAGAAATCAGGCATTTCCTCATTCTAGACATTTCACTGGATGAATTGGGTCTGTTGCTAATTCTTCAATAGTGTTCTAATTCTTTAAATGTCTTCACAGAGGGGTACGAGAATATTGAGAGTTCGCAAAATGCAGTGTGACTAAGCTATCCTCACCCACCAATTAGGAATACCCAAACCAAATGACAACAGACTACCAAACTTCTGTTGTCTTCCTCATTGATGGTGATGTGCAGCCCCAGAATGTGTGCTTTGATATCCCGTTTAGAAAGCTGAATATGCACAACCTGGTGCTCTTCATGGTACAACCTGGATGTTAGACAGTGCCAAGGAAATGTCTGCTACTGTCATCACTGTCCACAGTTTG
This sequence comes from Tupaia belangeri chinensis, assembly GCF_000334495.1. Taxonomy (NCBI): domain Eukaryota; kingdom Metazoa; phylum Chordata; class Mammalia; order Scandentia; family Tupaiidae; genus Tupaia; species Tupaia belangeri. The sequence continues at coordinate 3,519,567 of NW_006206760.1, forward strand.
TGACTCTTAATTTAACTCCACTCTTAGAACGAGTCGAATTTCCTCCTTGAGTTAGACTGTGTTTTAACGTTGCAAATTTTCTTTGCCTTGGATCTTCACAGTTCAGTATGAAGCCAGGAGAGGCTACGTGGACTATGACATGACTGTGAGTCATGTGGACGTATGTTATAAACACTCATAGTCCATATGGACTATAACATACGTCTGTGTCCTTTAATTCACTTTCTTCTTGGGATTAGAGGGATAATGGCTCTTAGGGGAGACAACGATGAATTCTATGGCTAGACTGATCCTTCTATAATCATGATGAGACTTTAGCCTCATTATTCTTCCTTACTTGAAAAAATGAATTTCCAGAGATAGATATGATGACTAACATAGATTTTTTTTTTAAGACTATCTCATCTGCTACATTTTGGGAAAAGTTGAGTCCAGTACTTCACTGAGACTGTTATAGGCAATTAAGATCCAATTGCTTCCCTGCTGTTGGTTAATCAGGGTCACCTCTGTATTTATAACTGATTCAAGGTGGAGACCAATTAATATTCATTTTTACAGGGACATAATTCAAAGCCTCTTACAAATGCTGTTAGTTACCTCATCCAAAGCTGGGTAAAACTCCACAAGCCTACTCCATTCTCCCATTTAGAGGGCACGAAAATAATTTAATAGTTAAGGGAAAGCACCATGATTAATCAATAAACTTATGAATACATTTTAAATTAGGTATCATATTGTTTGTGGCATATAAGCATTTGATTCTTGTACAGAAACACTAATATTTTTTTTTTTTGGAGAGGTTTTTGCTATAGGGTGCGTGCACTTGCCAGACAGACAGAGAGACACATAGAGACAGAAAGCGAGAAATCACCCCCCAGGGGGGATGGTCACACCGCAATCCCTTCTCCTCCATTCTCCTCTCGGGATCTTGGGCACGCATACACACGCCCCTGGCGGGAGTTTTAAGCCACCGGGTCCGGGACACGAACTGTGGTCGACTATGTGGGAGTCCAGTGACATAGCCATTACAGTAACTGCTGGTTCCCCAGAAACACCAATTTTAAGAATAGAATTGTTGGGATCAGCAGACGGCATAATGGTTATGTTGTTGGACTCCCAAGTAGTCAATTGCAGTTCAAGTCCTGGACCCAGTAATTTATAAAACTCATGCCGGGTATCTGAGAGTGTGTGTGTGCCCAAAATGCCAAGAGGAAAATGGAAGAGAAGGGATTGCTGTGTGGCCATCTTACACTCCCCACCCCCATGGTAATTTCTCACTTTCTGTTTCTCTTTTTCTCTCCCTATAGCAAAAATCTCCCTAAAAAAAGAAGAAGAAGAAAAGAAGAAGAAGGAGGAGGAGGAGAATTAGGAGAAGAAGAGAACTGTAAAACCGGGAGCATTTCTTAATAACACATTTTTGTATAACAACAGGCAAGGTGTAGATGCTACACTAAGCAAAAAACTAGCAGGGATTCCCTTCCCCTAAGTGAAAATAACAGTTAAAACTATTACCTCTTCCATAATCAGAGATAGTGTGTGTCGTTAAGTAAATACAAATATGGAGACATTTAGCTTTCTCAAACCATGCAGTTCAGAACTGCAGAATGGATGCTCAGAGAGTTTCACCATGCCTCAACGAAGGTGGGGAGGTTGAAGAGCAGTGATGGTCCTATTAGGTCTGCACATCTAGTGAAGAGGCTGATGAAGAAAGAGAAAGAACAGAAGAGAGGGACATCCTGGTACTTCTAAGGCTGGTGTAGAAGCTGAGAAGACAGAAAGGACCATGAAAGTAACGTCACACAAGGCTGTCCCATGTCTGTGCGTCATTCTGAACTGGAGGGGGATGGCCTTCTTTGGCCTCCACCACCTCCAGCATTGTCTTTGCATTTGATTCCAGGTATGTATTTACAGAACTGTTTCCTCCCTAATGCTTTAAGGAAAGAAAGTAAAAACCAATACAAAAAGTGCTCATAGACTTTTGATGGTCCACACTGATCGTGTGACTCTAGTCGCTCCTTATTTTTCCCTTGGTTACCAATTTTGCTCTTCTCCCATATCCCCAAAACAGAAAAGAATTAAAGACAATGCAGAGATTGTGAACATTGAGTGACACTATATCTTTAATATGTATCTTACTTTCAGCAAATAATTTTTGCAAATTGTGGATTACAGGTTATTATGTAACATGTGTTTTTGTGTGTATGTTTAAGCATCTACCTTGATGAGGTGGAAGAAAGAGATAATGACTTAGGAATTAGCATAATCACCTGTGACTCATCCTTCTCCCTCAAAATAGTCAACACCTTCCCATCCTTTCTCTGAAATGTCTCTGCTCCTTGTCTACCTCTCTAGTCACGTCTCATCATCCCTGAGTATCTTTTACCTAGCTCATGACATTAGCTGGGCTTCTTTTTAGTTAGGTCTCTCACCTCCAGCCTCTTCACCTTACTGTCTTCAGAATTTCAAATACGAATTGAACGTCTTCCCCATTGCTAATAGGTTTAAGCTGAAATCTATCTACAAGGTCTGTCCTCAGACTAAACTTTTTGCCCCGTGCTCCACAATGCACTGTTGCTAATTCTACGTTCTGCCTATATTTAGGACTGCTGACCAGTGGATAATCAAGGTATCCTCACCTCCCTGTCCCAGATCTAGAGATGGAAAGCTTTGACTCCTTCTAGCCTTAGTGCAAACAAACATCCTGCAGAGGTCTTTCTGACCTACAGAATCAGAACAAATCACTTTCTCCATTTGACTTCCATAGCCTTTGTCGAATACCACATTATCCCACTTAACAAAGAGCATCATTTGTAACCGCCCTTCTCTCTCTCTAGATGGGTGCTTAAGAGGACAGAAGTATTATGCTACTTACCTTTAGCTCAGAGAATTTAGCACTGTCTACCATATGATAGGGGCCCTACATGGCTTTGCTCATTTTGTTTTATGGAACAACAATATGAAACATGCATTTCTAGAAACATGGAGACTTTAGATTGGTGGGTATAGTTGACCTGGATCTTGTATTGTGAATAGATACTGGGGAAGTACAAGGGGAAAAAACAAGAGGAACTTTGTTGTGTTCATAATTTGCATTTATGGCTCTCTCTCTTTCTCTTTCTCTTTCTTTTTGAGAGATTTTTGTGGTAGGGTGTGTGTACTCGCCAGAGAGACAGAGAAACAGGGAGACAGAAAGTGAGAAATCTCACCCCCGAGGGGTGATGGCCACACCACAATTCCTTCTCCATTCTTCTCTTGGAACTTTGGGCATGCATGCACATGCATGTGCACCCAGCTTTAGTGTCAAGCCACTGAGTTCAGAACTCAAACTGTTGTCAGCATGTGTAAGTCTAGTGCCTTAACCACCACGCCACCTGCTGGGCCCTATTTATGGCATTTTCACATGATAAAGAGATTTGGTGTTCTTCTGTTCACTTTTTCTCTCTCTACATATATCTATATATCTATATATATGTATATATATTTACCATACAAAATTTGCTGCCTTACATTAATAAACTAGGAAACAGTGGCTGAAATTATGGAAATAGATTTTGTACTAATAAAAATTTACTATAGAAATACCTTTATATGTTAGCAATGTTCAATTAGTTCTTTTGACTCCTATCAGAGAGCTCATTACAGCTGAGAAGAAAGATCATTTTAAATTTTCCTTTGGATCGAGTCATGCACTGTGCATACTCAAACACATGGAAACTCAGTAACCTACTTCTGAATGACTTTACAACTACAGAAGAAATCAAGACTAAAATCAAAAGGTTCATAGAAACCAATGATAATGAACAAACGAATGTTTATAACTTATGAGATGCTGCAAAAGCAGTCAAAAGAGGGAAGTTTAGGGAACAGCAGTTAGCATAATGGCTATGTCGCTGGATTCCCACGTAGTCGACCGCAGTTCGAGTCCCAGACCCGGTGGCTTAAACTCATGCCTGGCGTGTGTGTGTGCGTGCCCAAGATCCCAAGAGGAGAATGGAGGAGAAGGGATTGTGGTGTGGCCATCCCCCTGGGGGGTGATTTCTAGCTTTCTGTCTCTCTGTCTCTCTCGGTCTGGTGAGCGCACATGCCCTATAGCAAAAACCTCTCTCTCAAAAAAAAAAAAAAAAAGAGGGAAGTTTATAGCAATTCGTGCCCATAAGCAAAAAGCAGAAAGGTACCACCTAAAGACATAAATCAGAGAACTGGAAAAACAACAACAAAAAAACCCCAAAAATCCAGGTGAAAAGAAATGACAAAGATCTGCAGAAATAAATGAAATAGAGAATAAAAGAACTATACAGAAAATAAATGAAACCAAGAGCTGATTCTTTGAGATAAATAGTGAGTTTGGACTTAATCATAAGCTGTCTCCCTGTTAACTGCAGTGCTGGTCAAAGTCCCTCTTTGGGAGCAGTAAAAGTTTTTCCTTAGTAAATTCCAGTAAATTCATATCTAGCAAAGTAATACACTTTTGCAAAGCTTATTAATATAAATATAAGAATGAATTTAAAAACTTATTTGTTGTGTCAATCAAATCTTAATTCTTTTTTAATATTTAAACTATCTTTGACATTTTTGTTTGTTTGTTTGAAAGGTTTTTGCTATAGGGCGTGTGTGTTTGCCAGAAAGACAGAGAAAGAGAGACAGAAAGCGAGAAATCACCTCCAGGGCGGATGGCCACACCACAATCCCTTCTCCTCCATTCTCTTTTCTAGATCTTGGGCACACATGCACAAATGTCCAGATGAGTTTAAGTCACCGGGTCCAAGACTCGAATCGTGGTCGACTACGTGAGAGTCCAGCGACATAGCCATTATGCCAACTGCTGGTCCCTATTACTGACATTTTTAAAGGGAAAAATTTTTTAATATATGTTTCATAAATATCCGGTAAGAAGAAAAACTATTATCATGTGAAAAGGACTCGAATCACACTTTAATAAGAACTAACGGCTGCATAGCTAGTTACAGTTTACAAAGAATGCATACATAGGTCATCACACAGGGTCCCTACAATGAACCTTTGGAGTTGACTCAAAAGTTTCTTTTACTTTGTCATGATTTCCCCTTATGTATGGATGAGACCCATGATTAGTGACTTGCCTTGGGAGACTAGGACTCTATCCGAGGTGCTGAAGTGAACATCTTGAGCTTTTCTGTGTGTGTTTGTCTCCCTGTACACATGGATACAAACACCGTTCCTCCTCTGGAGAGATGATGGATTCTTTGCAATGTCTCCCAAGGTAATCCTCTCAGAGTGGAACCAGACATATGTCCAGGCACCCTTACTCTAGCACCCTGTCCTCTCTGTGGTCCAAAGCATGTGTGTACAGAAGCTGTCCAGGATTAGTGTGTCAAAGGGACCTTAGGGTCTTATTCAAAATAACAACTTTTTTTTTTTGTAAGAGAATTTTGCTATAGGGCATGAGCACTTGAGAGAGAGAGAGAGAGAGAGAGAGAGAGAGAGAGAATGAGAGAGAGAGAGAGAGAGGGAGGAGAAAAAGCAAGAAGTCAGGCCCCAGTGGAGACAGCCATGCTGCAATCCCTTCTCTTCCATTCTCCTCTTGGGATTTCGGGCATGCATGCACATGCGCCTGGTGTGAGTTTCAAGCTGCTTGGTCTGGGACTTGAACCTTGGTCGATCCTGTGGGTGTTCAGTGCCTTAATTACTACACCACCTGCTGGCCCCCCAAATGACAACTCTTAAGATAAGGATGTTGAAAAGATCCAAGTATATATAATATTTAAATTCAAATTCTCTTTGGGTCTCATCTCCCCGGGTATTTAAAATGGAAGCTTTGTTTGGTCCTGAAATTTTTTTTTTTATCAAACATAAAGACTAATATTCATATAGACTTTAAAGATTGCAAAACATTTTTTTTTTCATTTAGCAATGGTGAATTTTCTTGCCAAAGACTTTAGCATGAAGAGAAGTAATATGCTAAGGTTTGCATCCCACAGGGGTCATCATGACTTCTAGAAATATCACAAGGGAGCCCTGGGCAAGGAAACTGGAGCTCCAAAGTGACACATACGTGCTCACTGTTGCCATAGTTACAACAGAAAAGGCCATCAGAGACACAGAGTATTATTTCTATAAACAATGACAGAAGCCTGGGGTGATTTAGGATCACCAGGGTGAGTAATCCTAGCTCTGCCTTCAGGGTTCATCATAGTGGTCTTGAATGTAAACATTTAACAGAGGAGTGGAAGGGACAGACGATTTGTTTATGGTCAGCGAGTTGGTGTTGATGTATTCCCAGTTAACTTTGACTCTCAGGACCTGCACAAATTGGCAAAGTCTTTTCATTTTTCTTTTCCTACCCCATTGTTGGAATGAACAACTATGAGGAACCTCAGTTAGTTCAGGCACTGGATAGGGTCATAAAAGCAGGAGAGGTTTTCTTTGTCCAGCTGAATTGACTGGTACCCAAATGTTCACTTCATAAGCTAAACAATGTCATCGAATGTATATAAAAATAAATTAATTAATTAACAAAACAAAACAAAACAAACAAACAAACAAAAAGCAGGAGACAGTCTCCTTCATTACTGAATGTCTGAGGCTGGATTAAGACAGAGGTAGGGAGATCACAGCAGATCTCCACAGTCTCAGCAGACCCTGTAGGGCATTAACCCTCATGGGTTATGCTTCCCAAAGCTGGCCTTCTACATAGGATGGACTCTGCCTAACTTGTCCTCTAATATTTCAATCTCTTCTACAGCATTCCCGCCAAGATGGATGGTGTTCTTTTCTCCGATGACAACTTTGTTGGTGATGCCCTTGTTATGATTTGAGATGTCATCTTTAGACAGTCTTGATAGAGAAGAATAATGATGGTAACCATGATAAACAACAAGCACTGTGGGTTACTATCTGAGAGATACTATACAAGTGCCCTGTAATTGCTTTGGATCCTGCGAATGAACTCATCTTACAAAGGAGGGAAGGAAGAACAGCTCTTCCTGTGCCACACATGCATCCTAAGGCAAAAAATTCTTAAAAAATATGACTCTTTCCTTTGCTGGTATTCCCTCTCCTTTTCCTCATTCTGTATTTTCTCCATAGCACTTAACACCATCTGACTTACTGTTTCTTTGATTTTTGTTTGCCCTCTCCATCTTCCTTTCCTTTTAGCTTTCTATGGAAAGTTGAAGGGGTTTTCGCTCTCTCACATTGAAGGCAAGGAAACATTTCTGAAATATTATATAGGTATTCAAAAAAGGTCTTTCATTTGTATTTATTTATTTATTTAATTTCCCAGAAAGTGTGTGCATTATCCAGAGAGATTGAGGGAGAGGGAAGAGGCAAACCCATGGGGTGTGGTCATGCTGCATCTCTACTTCTCTGCGTCTCCCTCCCTTTGAGATCTGGCATGCATGCACATGTGCCCAGCATGATTTTCAAGCTGTGGGATCTAGGACTTAAACCATGTAGTCAGCCATGTGGGATCCAATTGCCTAAACCACCAGGCCATCGGCTGGCCCAAGAAAGTCTTTTTCCTTATTTTAAAAGCCCATTTTCAGAGCTACAAACTAGTAAGAATTTCCACATTCATCCTCAATTTAATATACAGTGTTAGTTATTTTATACTCACAACGAAGCATGTACCTGAAGAAGTTTTCAAGCAATCCTCTATGGAAGAGTGCAAGCTCCAAAGTGGCCAGGCATTTTATCTTCTCCTTCAAGTCTAAAGTTGAACTATAAAAAGTGGACCCACCAAATGGCAATTTTATATGGCCAACCCACTAGAATTCTAGCACTAAGAGTAGCCTATGGCACTCAGTGAATTGTTGGTAAATAAATGAATAATTTATCCACATAAGAAATACTAAAAATAATATATTATAGCACCCTTTCTATACTTTGTTATCCTTGGTAACAACTTTATCATCACTTAGTCAGATTACTGATATAATCTCTATAGGTCTTCTTAATCCTATGTGGAGATTAATATAACTGGACCTGCAAATAATACTAAAAATTATTTTGTTAATATTTTGAGACCCCCCCCTTTTTTTTGGCTATAGTATACATGCCCTTGCTAGAGAGAGAGATGGAGAGAGAAAGTGAGAAAGCACTCCTTGAGGGGATTGGCCATGACATAATCCCTTCAGCTCCATTCTCCCTTGGGATTTTGGGCATGCACACACATGTGCCTAGTATGTTTTTCAAGCTGTTGGGTCTAGGACTCAACAAGTCGTGCAGTAGACCTTAGAGGATCTAGCTGCTTTCACTTCCACACCACCTGGCTAGCTCAAGCCTAACTTTTAATGATATTATAACATATTTTCTCATAGTATTCACTAGTAATTGTAATACTCATCCATCAGTTTCAGAGAATTCCTTGTTAAGTTTCTTCCTATCAATGAGTAGGATTTATTGAGAGCCAAGATAAGCCTCTTTCTTTAGTTAAATTAAGGCGGAGCTTTTGCAACTCCCCTGCCATACGGTACTACCACTGTGCTTCCACAAAGGAGTGGCTGTTCTTTAAAAACTACCAAAAAATCATATTCTTTTCTTTCAGAGCAAGCAAGAGAGGCTGAAAACAGCAGCCTACAATTTGTTACAGTTTCCTGTAATGAAGAATGTTTTTAAATAAAATGTCTTCATCAGAATAAAAGAAAATCACAATAAAGCAATAATGATATTTCACTTGAGTAGTCTCCGTGGATTTGTAGCTTATCATGCACATCTCACTGAAAATCATTACAGAAACGAACTTTTTCACAGGGCACCATTTCCTATGGGCAGATATGATTGACATCATATTTTTTATTTACTTTAACAGTGTTTCAGCCAGTGTGTTAAAAAACATTCCAGAAATTCGGATATTGAGAAATAAAAACACTATCATGGAATACATTATATTGGGTTGTCAGCAAAGTCAGGATGTATTTTTCTATATTTTTTCTATGCAAAAATGCATCATGACTTTTCTAACAACCCAATATTACAAGGTAAGAAAAACTAGGACAATTTTTCTAAGAATGAAACAGTCATCCTTGCTGCTGATCACGAGGTGTAAAAATTGTTGAACCTAAGTCATCCCTTCGATTACAATTTCAAATTATTCACCGTTAATTTGTAGTGCTTTCTATGGAAAGCTGAAAAAGGTTTTGTTCTCTCACTTTGAGGGGAAGGAGACAGTTTTAAACTATTAAATAGATATTTTAAAAAGTCTTTTTCCCAATTATTATTATTATGTTTTCAGAGAGTTTATGTTCTTGCCAGAAGGAAAGAGAAGGAGAAAGCACTTCTCCTCTCCATGGGGCACGGTCATGCCACAATCCCTTTTCCTTCATTTCTCAATCCTGCCAGGATTTGGGGCATGCATGTAAATATGCCTGGTGTGTTTTTCAAGTCATTGGGTCCAGGACTAGAACCACATGGTCAGCCATATGGGATTCTGCTCCGTTAACCAGCAGGCCATGGGTTGGCCCCGTATTTTCCTCCCATTTTAAAAGCCCATTTTAAGAGTTACAAATCAGCAAGAATTCTCACATTCATCTACAGTTTAATATAAAGCATTAGTTTTTTTATACCCACAACAAAACATGGACCTGCAGAAGTTTTCAAGCAATCCTCCAGCAGCTTCATGCGGGTCTTCTGGAGCTCTGGGCTGTCCCATTCATCTTCTTCAACTCCCCAGTACAGATCTATGATCTCAAAACAAAGGGACAAAGCAGCATTAATTCACCTGTGAGAACATCACCTGTGGCTTGTTCTTACAATGTCAAGCTCATGTGACTTTCAACTTTTCTCTTTGCAGCATGTTTCCCATTGGGATATAAAATGATTCTTAGGTTGCATGTAAAAAGATTTTTCTAATTATGATTCAATGATGGGTTGAAAATGAACATACTGTTGTTTTGTTTATGTGGATTTGCTGATGTCACGGGTCCAGAGATAATGAAATATTAACTGTTGGAGGCTCTAAAGCCCAGGCTTTCATTATACTGAAATAGTCAAAGGATTTCAAAACAAAAAAGTGTGAAGGCAGTGGCGATAATGTCACCACAGTATTTGAGACAATTAAATCACAGTGTAGGACGCTAATGCACACTTCAATATGAGAAGGGAACTAATCTGAAGTTGAATAGTTACATTTCTTTCTTTCTTTTGTTTTGAGAGGGATTTTTGCTCTAAGGCGTGTGTGCTCTCTGGAGACACAGAGAGAGACATAGAGACAGAAAGCAAGAAATCAGTCTCCCTTCCCCTGCCCCGCAAGGGGATGACCATGCCACAATCCCTTCTCTTCCACTCTCTTCTCGGGATTTTGGGCATGCATGCACATATACTTAGCATGTTTCAAGCCACCAGGCCCGGGACTTGAATCATGATTGGCCATGTGAGAGTCCAGTGATGTAATCATTATGCTATCTGTTGGTCTTAAACATTTACATTTCTTAAGAAAAAGGAAGAGAGAGGGGAAAAAAAGAAAGAATCCAAAAAACCCTACTCTTGGTGCCAGCAGGTGGCATGGTGGTTAAGGTGCTGGACACTCCCATATGGCTGATGATGGTTTGAGTCCTGGACCTGGTGGCTTGATTTCACCTTTCTTTCTCTCTCTGATCAAATTAAAATAAATGAGTGAATAAATAAAATTGAAATAAATAGTTCTTTTTACAAAACAACCTGTTCTTATTATACTTTATCCTATGAAGGCAGATATTTTGTAAGTCTTTTTTCCATAAGCTGTTTGGCTTTCATCAATACATATCTGAACAACATGTATTGAAAAATAAGGAAAGGTACAGCCTTACTGAGAAGTGAGAGTAATAGGATTTTCTGTCTCTCTACTTCAAAGACTATAGGGAAGATGGTGTGAGGCTGTAGAAACTTACAAGTACACTTTGAAAAGCACTACTGAGAGCAGTAAAGGCTTCATTCCCTTTACTCAACTGCTATCTGCATAAAGTAAATGTTTCCATCTGTGGCTTTGAAGATTTCTTATTTTCACTCCTTACTTCCCATAGCCGAAACAAAAACCTCCCCCTTTCCCTTGCTGCTTTCATGGCATTCAGTGAGCGTCAAGTGCAGAGTTGAGATCCTTCCTTGCAGCTCTAACAGATCCTCTGGGTCTTTGTATACCTGCTGTGGCTTCACTGTTCCCCTCTCCCCAACACATGCAGAAAGCTGTGCAGATCTTTGTCTATCTGCATTTATGCTTTCGAAGGCTCACAGATAGACGATAGCTTCTTTAAAAAATATCCTCATGGCCCATCCATTTCATGAATTTTATCATATAAAAATAACAGCACTGGTATGGGAACTCCTTTCTTTACCTCACAAGGTCTAACCACACACTATTATTAGGGAAAAGGATGTCTGAGATGATACTTCTATTGTCGAATCTGAGAGCATCTAGCTGGGCTGTGTAAAATTAAATATAAATAAATGAAAATGTAAAACTTCAGTTCCCCAGGTACTGAACAGGTATTCGATACTGGTTCTCATGCTGGACAGTGAGTTCCACTGGGCAAAGGTATAAATTACTGCGCTCCAGAGAGCACAGAAATGATCTAGTAATGAAATGATCTAATTTAGTAAACAATAAGCTATGACTTCAACAGTGTCACGCTCTCAACAAAGTGAAAGGGTGAAGAAATAATGCGCATGACTTATCGGTAATAAACATTTGCGGGGATTTAGATGTCATAGAGTGCTTTTTGTACATTAATATATTGCCACATTAGTATACTCTGCTATTTTAGAATACAAAAGGTGAAACCCTCCATCTCAGCATCATTGAGAACAAGGTCAAAGAGCTTTGGCAAGTGCTGAGAAGGTAGTTTCTCCTCAGTGGGAGAGATCTCTTGAAACACTGCTCTAATCTCTTGTCTGGAGAAGAATAATTAGAGTCTTGGTTAAATAATGGGTTAAGAAAAATAAGCTCCCACCTGTGAGAAAAAAAGGGATGACTCGATTGGTAGGTCAGAGTCTGGGATTCATGGAGTTTATTATGTCAGGGTCAGTGCCCAAGGGTAGGAGGATCTCATGTTCTCTCTGCTGCTTCTTGTGTAGGAGAGTTGGAATCAGGGCAGGTTTTTCTCTCAAACCTCTGTCTAACTTGTCCATGAAGGAGGCCATATGGCAATTTATTTAAGTGGCTGCAGCCAGTTGAATGCCATAGGACCTAGGCTATTCTGCCTCCAGCATTACAGAACCTACTCCAAAAGTTAAGAAGTGAGTACTCCATTGGCTGTCAAAAACATCAATGCAGAGACACAAGAAATAGAAAAAAGAAACAAAGAAACATATCTTCCCAAAAAGAACAATATAACTCCTCACCAACAATAGATAAAATACAAAAACCACAGAAATGTCATAAAGGGAATTCAGAATATTGATCATAACAAAACAGAGATACAAGAGAAGACAAACCATCAGTTCCAAGAGGTGAGAAAATTATTCCATGACATGAAGGAGGAACTACATAAAAAGACAGAACTCTATGGGACCAGCACTTAGCATAATGGCTATGTCACTGGACTCCCATGTTGTTGACTGTGGTTCGAGTCCTGGACTGGGTGGCTTAAACTCATGCCGGGTGCATGTGCATGAGTGCCTAAGATCCTGAGAGGAGAATGGAGGAAAAGGGATTGTGGCATGGCCATCCTCCCCGGGGGGTGATTTCTTGCTTTCTGTCTCTCTGTCGAGTGCACGCACTCTATAGCAAAAACCTCTAAAAA
>NW_006206760.1:3534287-3546453 GCF_000334495.1 Tupaia belangeri chinensis
CGCGCCCTCTTAAGAAAAACCCCTAAAAAAAAAAAAAAAAAAAGAAAAAACGAACAGTAAATATCATACTACATGGAGAAAGACTGAATACTTTCCTTCTAAGATTAGGAAGAAAAGGATATCTACTGTCACCAGTTTTATTCAACACTATACTGGAAGTGCTAGCCAGAACAATTAGACAAGACAAAGAAAATCAGGGACATAATTCTATATATTTAAATCCATTAAAAGCCTGTTAGAAGTGATAAATGAGCTGAGTAAAGTTGCTCGAGATAAATAAATAAAAATCAACTGTATTTCTGTACACTAACAAAGAAAAATCTATGATGAAATTAAGAAAACAATTCATTTTAAAAGATGATTAGAACAAATAAAAAACTCAGGAGTGAATTTAATAAGATAAATGTAAAATTTAGAATCAGAAAACTATAAAACATTGTAGAAAGAAATTAAAGAAGATTTAAATAAATGGGAAGATATTCCATGTTTATAAATTGTTAATATTGTTAAGATGGCAACACTCCCCAAATTAACCTACAGATTTAATGAATCACTATGAAACTCTCAGTTGTTTTATTTGTAGAAATTTAAAAGCTAATCCTAAAATTACCATGGTAATTCAAGGGACCCAAGCTAGAAAAAATAATCTTATAGAATAGAGAAGTTGGAGTACTCAGACTTTCAGATTTCATACTCACACAAAACTACAATAATTAAGGCAATGTGGTATTGGCAGAAGAATAGACATTGATCCGAGGAATATAACAGAATATCCATAAATAAAATCTTACACTTAAAACCATCTAATCTGGCAAGGGTACCAAAACAATTCAATGAGGAGGGATGAGTTCTTTCAAGAAAAGGTATGGGGACAACTGGATCTCCATGTGCAAAAGAATGAAGCTTAACCCCTACCTCGCAGGGTATAAAAGAGTTAAATCAGATCATAGATATAAATTTAAGAGTTAAAACTGCTAGAAGAAATTATAAGAGCAAATCTTTGTGATCTTGGACTTGACAACAGTTTCTTAGTTATACACCAAAAATAAAAGTGACCAAAGACAAAATGTAAGTGGACATCCTAAAAATAAAAAAAAGGGAGTACAATGATAATGCAACTGGAAACACATGGGAAGGTTCCAAGCTCTCATTGTGGGATCTCCATATAAGAAATTGGTTGAGACTGGGGTGGATCATGGTATTAAGATTCTGTTGGAGGTCTCAATCTTTGCTTCTGTTTCTCTCCAACTCTTAAGAAATATGCATAAAGAAAAATAAAAGAAAAACAAAATAGTGCTTCAAATGACACTATAAAGGAAGTGAAATTGCAAACACAGAATCAAAGAAGACATTTGAAAATTACATTGGGTTGTCAGAAAAGTCATGATGTATTTTTTTCTATGCAAAAATGCATCATGGGGACCAGCAGCTGGTGTAATACCTATGTCGCTGGACTCCTATGTAGTCAACCACAGTTCAAGTCCCGGACCCAGTGACTTAAACTCACGCTGGTTGCGTGTGTGTGCGTGCCCAAGATCCCAAGAGGAAAATGGAAGAGAAGGGATTGTGGCATGGCCATCAGCCCTGGTGGGGGGGTGATTTCTCTCTTTGTCTATATGTCTCTCTCTGTCTTTCTTGCAAAAGCATGTGCCCTATAGTAAAAACCTCTCCAAAAAAATGCATCATGGCTTTTCTAATGATCCAATATATGAATCTTTGTCTAGAATATATAGGAAATTCCTACAACTCAAAAATAAAAGGTAACTCAGTGATGGGAAAAGGATCTGACTAGACATTTCTTTAGAGAATATATACAAAAATTTGTAAAGATGCTCAATATTTTAATTACTAGGGACATACAAATCAAAATCAAAATGAGATAACACTTCGTACCCACTAGGGTGGCTAAAAAGATAGACTTACGTGTTGGCAAAAATGTGGAGAAACTGGAACCCTCATACATTATTGATGGAAATGTAAAATGGTTTAACCACTTCTAAAGTAGTCTAGCAGTTTCTAAAATGGTTAAACAGAGTTACCATATGACTCAGGAATGCTACTTCTAGGTGTATATCCAAGAGAAATTAAAATATGTCTACACAAATGCTAATACATGAATGCTCAGAGTAGCATTATTTATAATAATCCAAAATTAGAAACAACCTAAATGATCAATGCATAAGTCTGGCATATCCATACAATGGGATATATTCTCAAAAACAAGTAATGTAATGAAATAACTGGCATGTCCCATGAGATAGATGAACCTTGAAAATATTATCCTACGTGAAGGAAGCCAGTCACAAAGGACCACATGCTGCATGTCCTGAATAGGCAAGTCTAGAGAGACAAAAATTTGATTAGTGACTGCTTAGGATTAGCGGAGGTGGGGGAATGGAGAGACTGGGGTATGATGGCTAAAGGGAAAAAAGTTTCTTTTGGGGAGATGAAAGTGTTCTAAAATTGATTTTCTGTCACACAACTGTGAATATATTAAAAGCCATCAAGTCATAAATTTTAAATGCATGCATTTTTGGGTACACGAATTGAATTAGATCACAATAAAGCTGTTTGAAAAATGATAGACTGCACATCTACTTCTATTGCAATTTTCTATTGGTCTTTTATTCCTTGCCTACTGGGCAGTCGTATGCAAGAACTGGAGATGTTTAAATCCAGCATATTCTCTAGCATAGGAGCATATTAAGAACTAAACAATGAGATCTACCCAACTATGCAAAGAACAAATGACCAGGAAAAAAAATGCCAAAATGGAGCCTGAATGTCTTCATTTTTAAAATTCATTTTATTTATTTTGGAAGCTCAAGTTATCATATTATGGATTTGCCATTTATTAGAGCATTTGGTAGTAGTTTTCACATCAGTTGTCTCCTGCCAGCTCAGCTCGGCCACCACTGTGCTCTTCAGGCCTTTCTGACTCCATGTCCTCTTACTTCAGTAGCTTTGTTTAAATATTCTCCTGCCTCAAGCCTTTCTCCCTTCAACTGTCCTTTCTAGTATGTCTTTATGAGCAAAAAATGGTGAAAAAAGATAAAAATCAAGCAAGCATGAATACAGGGAAGGAAATAAGGAAGTGAAATATTCAACTTATGCAATACAAAATACCATTTTGGATAAACAGATATGCCATATATCTGCATGATCAATAACTGGCAGAAAAATGCTTGGAACTTAAAGTGCTCAACAAGACAAGATTTATTATATACTTACAACAAAAATTAAGTTTAGCTTTTAGGCTAATGTCCAGACACTGCAGACGCTGGAATCTAATTTACTATTTATTGGAATACTAACTTGTTGACAGCGCATTTTATGTGCCTTTACTTATTTCATCATTAAAGTATAAAAGCTCAGGAAAGTAATCTTATTTTTTTCTTCTGTGTTTTTATTTTTTTTAACGTAAAACCATATCACTTCTTTTTTTTAAAAAAAAAAAACTTAGGGAATATAATTTATCATACTTCTTATAATATGCTGAATTGGTCAGAAAACGAAATGCCAGCAAAGAAAGCCCTAACAAATCATACCCTTTGAAGTCAGAATCATTTTAATCTCGAGTACCAAGCAATAAAGCAAACTGTAAGGAACCAATAATTAACGGATGCTTAAAAACAAAGAAACAAACAAAAACCACTCCCACGAGTGCAGATGAAGAACAAGCAAACAATGAGGGCCAGTCTGTGGACTGGTGGTTAAGGTGGCTGGATCCCTCATGGCTGACTCTATGGTTTGAGTCCTAGACCCATAGGCTTGAGAAACATGGTATGTGTGTGTACCCAAAATCCTGACAGCAGGGAGAGGTACAGAAGAGATTCTGGTCTGACTGTGTCCCATAGAAGGGGCTCCCCACCCCCAAGCATCCTCTGGTGTGTAGGAATGAATGAATGAATGAATGAATAAATAAATAAATGCCAGCAGGTGGCTTGGTGGCTAAGTACTGGATCCCACATGACTGACTGTGAGATTCAAGTCCTGTACCCAGCAGGTTGAAAACCACACCAGGCATGTGTCCACCCCCACAATCCTGAGGGGAGAACGATGGTGGAGAAAGGACTGTGGCGTGGTCATCCCACCAGACGGTGATTTCTCACTTTCCCTCTCTCTGCCTTTCTCCAGAGAGCACGCTAATCCTATGGCAAACAAAACAACAACAAAATCACCAGTCCAGTATGAATTATGGCCTCATGTACTTCTTTGCAAAGAGCCTCTGAATTGAAAATACCTTCTAAAAGCCTTCTCTTTATCAATTTTCCCAAAGCATAGGCTGCTACCTGAATATAAAAGACAACTATTAACTACAGAGATAACATAACTGATTTTTAAAAACAAATCCAGGACTTAAATGAAGGCTGTTCTTTAAAGTTCATACAACAGGAGGCTATACCCCCATTCTGATGCTTCTGCCATTACTTGGGGCATTTCCTCCTTAGGATTAATCTCATTTATACTGAAAAAACTTTTGCCATTTTATAGCTGAAGTTTGTTTTGATTAGAACCAGACCTGGCGGCTTGCTTTCTCACCTTCTCTCTCTGATGAATGCATGTGCCCTGGAGCAACTTGACTAGGCCCAATAATGATAAATAAAATGAAATAAAACAAATTTTAAAAACTGGTATTTCCCATCCTCACTGGCTTTTACATATATAAGACGCCACTTCTAAAGATGGGCAGCTCTTCCAAAAATGACTCAAAAGAACACAGAGCAGGTTTGCAAAGTTTGAACGACAATAATTAGTCTGCGAGCACACTGCTTTCTCAGGTCAACACGATGGAGAACTTGCACTAATTTGAATTTGTTTTAATATTTATGTCCCATTTCTAGGATGTTCATCTCGCAGAAGAAGGTCAACAAAGAAGTGTCAAAACTCAGACCAGCTTTATTGGCTCTCTCTGATGAATGCATGTGCCCTGTAGCAACTTGACTAGGCCCAATAATGATAAATAAAATGAAATAAAACAAATTTTAAAAACTGGTATTTCCCATCCTCACTGGCTTTTACATATATAAGACGCCACTTCTAAAGATGGGCAGCTCTTCCAAAAATGACTCAAAAGAACACAGAGCAGGTTTGCAAAGTTTGAACGACAATAATTAGTCTGCGAGCACACTGCTTTCTCAGGTCAACACGATGGAGAACTTGCACTAATTTGAATTTGTTTTAATATTTATGTCCCATTTCTAGGATGTTCATCTCGCAGAAGAAGGTCAACAAAGAAGTGTCAAAACTCAGACCAGCTTTATTGGCTGCCGTTTACCAATGGTGATTGGTTTGTATATTCTATCTCTGGTAGAATGACACGTCCCAGACATTTGTATAACAGGAATAACAGGAAAAACTCCAGGTCCACACCATCAACAACTACATTTTTTGACTAGAACTATTGTGAATGTTGACTTTGTGTCACCTGCAATTACTCTCTTGGTCATAAGATGGATGACCAGGAGATACATGGGAGCATGACTGAAACGAGCAATTCTGGGAAAAAAAAGATATTAAATCAAGCTCAGTCTGACCACTGGCTGCCCCCAGGGGTCAAACATGACCATCACAAAGAGACAGAATCCAACACTGTGAAGTTGGGTGGTGTTGCATGGGAAGCCTCATGAAGACTCCTAACTGCTGAGAACTGATATCCGGAGAGATTTAGACTCTGGACAGTCTGAACTATTCCAACAGGATAGTGAGGAAGTACTAAGCTGTGAATGAAGGCAAGACCTCTGACTCTCAGGGCTTTGTGGACATGGAGACAGAGAGGAGGGATCAGAGGAGGAGACTCAAGAAAGAAGGTGCTAGACATCTGTGGTGAGAAGATGGCTCTACCTTCACTGGCCACAGGAACATGCCTGAGTGAAAAAAACCCAAAATTGGCTCTATTCTTGCCTGTCACAGGGATTCAAGCAACCTTTGTATCCGAGTGACCCTCTGAGTGTACATGTACTTGGGCTACGACTCCGACCCCTTCAATTCTCTTCAGTTCTGTTCCTGCTTCCTCCAATCCATTAACCGTGCTGCAAGCAGAGGGATCTTTTAAAAAACACAAATCTAATTACCATACCTGATTTTCTTTTCCTTGGCAAGACACTACACAGAGCAACTTCTTTATTCCACAAACAAACTTACAAAGTAGACCTGTTGTCCCGGGTTTACAGATGAAACCAAGGTGCAGAGAAATAACATGCCCAAGGTCACCCGGGCGACAATAAATAGAACTGGGGGCTTGAATCTGGGCTCATAACCCTGTTTTACAGTTTCTATGCTGGAGCTTCCTGTCACCCTAAAGACCGTATCTAGAACCCATGACCCGCTCTATGAGCTGCTCTGTGATCTTCTCCCTGATTCTCCCACCTCACTTCACATCATGCGCTCCCTCATTGCACAAGCTCCAACTATGGATATGTCTCACCTACAAATTGTTTCTGCTGCTTGATCTTTAAATTTCTCTTCAGTTCTCAAAATTGATGATGCTGTAACCTAATCTTCGCATGAGCAGGCTGTGCCACGTTTCTGGCTTTGCAGTGCAGTGCGATGTATGCTAAAGGTCCCCATTTTGGGTGCATACAACAGTTTATGTATGTGAATATACTGGATCATTTTAATGCATCATGACTTTTCCAATGACCCAATATACTGAGACACTTACATGCATACATGAGCGTGTTTACATGTATACACTTGTACTTGTGTTTACATATCTATCACACATAAATTTCCACCAATCTGAGAATGTAAGAGGTTGTACAGTACAGTATAGATTTTAATTTTTTTTTAGGTTTTTACCAGAGAGAGAGAGAGAGACAGTAAAAGGGAAAGTAAGAAATCATTCCCCAAGGGAGATGGCCACATCGTAGTCCCTTCTCTTCCATTCTCCTCTTGGGATTTTGAGTACTCATGCACAGGTTCAGTGCGATTTTCAAGCCACTGGGTCTGGGACTTGAACTGAGGTTGGCCACATGGGAGTCCAGTGCCCTAACACCACACCGCCTGCTGACCCCAGTGCAGGTTTTACAAACACAGACATTGAAGCCAAACTGTTCGGCCAAATCCTCACTGCCGCTTATTTGTTGTGCGATCTCCAGGGGTTATTTATGTCTGTATTTGTGGTTTGTGACTAACGCTCTGTGAGACTAAGTCCATGGGAGCAGAGACATGTTTTTTTTGTCATAGTGACAACTCGGCATGGTGCAGAGTCAAGGCTCAATAAATGCCTGTAAATAAATGGAAGAAATTCAGGGAACTAAGCATCTGAATTTGCCCTGTGGATCTGAGGTGGGTGTCAGTGAGGATATAAAATGTGAGCCTGGACTGGAAGGATGTGTGTACATGATAGACTTCTTCAGTGAGGACGGGGGCCTGTGGGATACACACAACTGTAAGGCAAAGCCAGAAATGTGACATGACCCACTGATATACAGACAGACAGTAAGGTCCCGGCATCATAAACTTTGGGAGCTGCAAGGCAATTTCAAGAGGAGGTAGAAGAAACACTTCATAATGAGAAAACAGAAGCTAAGTTTCTCAAGGGCCTATAATTATTGGCAAAGTCTCTCTCTTCACTGTGTGCTCTTTTTACTGTAGAAAGATTTGTCAAAAGCCCCCCTCTTCTACTGTTGTGTAAGGAATAGAAAATGAAGACGGGAAGAATAGCTACTGTGTGTTCGGAATTTGAGAATGGTTTCATGGTGACTGAATTCAATTGGGACACGTAAATGTCACCTGCAAATAGGGGACAATTTTTCATTCTGTTTATTGAAGGACTAAGTCTCCTGGGTGATTTCCTGTGTTTGGGTAATCAGACAGCCATGATTTAGCAGAAATAAATCCTCAGCAAAGTACAGCTCCTCCAGTAAATTCTGGAGCCTCCCATGATGTCACTGTTCTATATTTAGGAGAAATATTAGGTAGAAGACGGCCTCTGAGTAAAGGGGAAACAATCGTACTGCCTTGGGAAGTCAGGTGGGAGAACCATGGATGAGTTCTTCATGCTGCAGAGACAGTAGGCTGAGGCTGACCATTAAACTGGAGCAGTGAAGGTCAGCAACAACTGACTGCTTCCTTCCCCTTTCCTCTTATCAGCTTCATTTTTCTTTCTTCCTTCTGTTTATAAACTGGTTTACTCACATGGATGAGAGAAGGCTTCTGTAACACACTCATAATCACCTTGGTAAGGCCCTGCCAGGCTCTGATGGGCAGGGCTGGGATGTGAAGTGACCTGAAGTGAGTGGAGGCTCCGGCCCGAGTGAGACGATGTGTGATTCAGAGAAGAGAGATACATTTCGCTGGAGAAAGCAGCATCCATGTGATGAGCAGAAAATGGAAAGGAGTGATGAGCTGACCATGTGGAGAAAAGACCGAACACCACGGGCATTTGACTCTGCCAGTTATAAAGCCTGTGATGTGTTTTGGTAACTTGGGGTGCAAAATGCTTTGCCAGAAGAAAAAAAAGGATGCATATAAAGGGGTCAGAACTTGATGGCATAGGAGGGTTGTGCTGAGGGGAGTGAGGAACGGTGCAAGACAGGAGCATGCACAGCTAACAATGGTCCTTCGGCAGGGGAGTGACTGTTCAACTCGTAACTACTAGTAAGGCCAAATTACTGTGAGATGTCCCACGTATCTGATGGGGACAGAGAACGTAGCTTATTTTGTCTAAACTAGTCTGGACTTGGTGCCCAAGTCTTGATTGTCTGGGTAGCAGAAAAATGAACCTCTACTTCTATCCCATTGAAACTAGTTAAAATTGGTGGTTCACAGATTTTTTTTCAAGAATTCTTTTTCTTTCTTTCTTTCTTTTCTTTCCTTCCTTCTTTCCCTCTCCCTTCTTTTCTTTTCCTTTCTTCTTTTTTGTTTTTCTTTTTCTTTCAATTTGACCAGAGAGGGACAGAGTGAGAGAGAGAGAATGTAAGAAAGCAAGCCACCAGGTCTGGGATTCAAACCATGGTCAGCCATATGGGAGCCCAAAACCCTTATCCATGATGCCACCTTATTCTCATCAAAGCCTGGGGCTCCCCATTCCTTTGCTTCTTTTTTTCTAAGAGGATATCTAAGCAACCTCACATCCTGAAGGGACAAAAGGAGCTCCTGGCCACATCCCCCAGGTGATGCCACTGATTGCCTGATTACACCTAGTGTATTGTTATCATTTCTTCTGTATTCCATAGGGACTGACAGTGGCTTTCAACCCAGTACATATGATACACAGTAACTGAAGCAGCTTGTGAAAGTTATGCCTCAGGGTCTTTTGCCACTGTGAGCATGATGGGCCATACCCAGCTTTGGGGGACATGCTACCCAAACATTTTGCTGCCCATAGGCTCAAGACTTGGGCACCTGGAGCTGGCAGGTGGCATGGTGGTTGGGAGTGCTGGATTCCTGCATGGCCAACTGCGGTTCAAATCCTGAACCTGGAGGCTTGTTTGATCGCTTTCCCTCTGTCTCTCACTCTGTCCCTCTCTGGTCAAATTGAAAGAAATTAATGAATAAATAAAGTTAAATAAAATAATTCTTAAAATAAAAAATATCTTGAGTTCCAAGTCCAGATAAGTCCAGAGAAAGGAAACAGAACTAGACTGTGGCACTCTGCCTCTGTCTCTGCCCCTTCCACCATTCTCCTGGAGACTACACATGGCAGGACCTGGCTATGCCATAACGAATTGGAGCCTTTTCTCCACATATGAAATCTCGAGAGACAGAGCCCTACACAGTTGGTAGATAAACCAGAGAAGTGATTAGAAGAACTTAGAAAACTCTTCTCTCAAACCAACAGCCTGGCCTCAGAGATTTTTGTGTCCTGCTGCATCATCTCCTGACATGTCAGACAATAAATATTTCCTGAATATTCTTCCCATTCACATTCCTTTTGTATCAGACACGAAGCACACCTCAGACAAATAGATGGCCTGGAATAACCAGAGCAAAGATCTTTTACTATACAAAGAAGGCAAAAAGAAAACATATACATAAATAATTTTGTTGTACTATATGTTTTTCTTTTCTTTCTTCTTTTTGCTACAGGGCACATGGGATTGCCAGAGAGGGAGACGGAAAGTGAGAAATAATTCCCTGGCGGGGGGAGATGGGACACGGGGGTGGGGGGAGCATGGTTATACAGCAATCCCATCTCCTCCAGTCTCCTTTTGGGATTTTGGGTACATACGCACATGTGCCTGGTGAAATTTTCAAGCCACTGGGTCCAGGATTCAAACCTGGATCTAGGACTTAAGTTGTACAATCAGCAATGTGGAATCCAGCACTCCCACCTCTATGCCACCTGCTGGTGTGCATTAGGTTCTTTTTTTTTTTTTTTTTTGAGAGGTTTTCGCTATAGGGCGCGTGCGCTCGCCAGACAGACAGAGAGAGACATAAAGACAGAAAGCGAGAAATCACCCCCCAGGGGGGATGGTCACGCCGCAATCCCTTCTCCTCCATTCTCCTCTCGGGATCTTGGGCACGCACGCACACGCGCCCGGCGTGAGATTTAAGCCACCGGGTCCGAGACGCGAACCGCGGTCGACTACGTGGGAGTCCAGCGACATAGCCATTACGCTAACTGCTGGTTCCCTGCATTAGGTTCTTAATCAGGAAAAAAGAATTAAAAAAATGAAAGCCAGAAAGAAAATAACATTGGTTAAGTTCCTTCCATGTGCCAGGCACTTTGTATTATCTCATTCGATGCTTACGACAATCCTGGAGGAGATTTGTTTTACCATTCATTGTACAGAGGAGTCATCTATGTGTCGTACAGATCAGTGCTCAGAGTCACAGAACTAGTAATCTGCACACCCAGGATTTGAACTCTAATCTTTCTAACAAAAATACATGCTGTTTCTTCCACTATGCTCCATAAATAACATGCTGCATCGTATCAAATCTAAAATCTCCTCAGTGTAGGTGGCTCCAATATCATTCATACTACTAACAGAAATGCATAGCCAGCTGCATGATGACACGCTATTTACTTGTAAGATGAATCTTGATTTCAGAGATGTAAAAAAATGTGAAGACCTTGCCTCTTAGAATCAATGAAATCGAGTAAACACTCTTCGAGGAAGCTTGTTTGAGCAGCTGTGTATAGTCTGAACCAGAACACAACATCACCACGGGTAGAAAAAGATCAGGAAGATGCTGCTTCAGTTAATCAGCTACTAAGAAATGACAACCTGTGACTGAGGGTAAGAGGGAGGGAAATTAAGGTGGGGGTGGGGAGAAAAACCTATAAGAAACACAACGTGGAAAATTATCTCTGGAAGATCCATATTGTAGAATCTTCGAGCCAATATACAGTGTATTTGAGATGGGAAAATTCGTTTTGGGTGCTGTAATGATATACAGTGAATGAATGTAAGCAAAAAAGAAAGTGAAAGCCTAAGCATGAAAGGACACTTGCAAAATGGAAAGGAGAGGTGAGCTTCTAAGAAGCATTGTCATAGATGAATCAACAAGAAGGCAGCAACCTGGATTGAGGTCATAAAGGGTGAAAGGAGGAAGGAGTAGCCAAGAAGTTAAAGCCCCAGTGATGAGGAAACAGTACTTGGAAAACTAGGGAAGTGGAAAGAAGTATGAGTTCCATTTTAAACACACTAACATTCCAAACACAGAGAATTGTCCTCAGTCAATCACGGAGGGGAGAGAGCTGGAGACACAGACACCAGGATGACTCACATGTAGGCAATGGCTTAATGAGAAGGCAGTGCTGTAATTAGGGTTTTAGGGAGAAAGAGAACCTGGTGAGCTGGTCTGGGTCTGCTCTGCCAAAGGAAACACAGAGATAAACTTAGTGAAGGAGAGAAGCCCAAACCCAGCCCAATGGGGTGCCATGGGGCATCAAACCGTAGGATGAGCAGCCAACTCTTGGGTGACTTCAGGAGGTATCAAATTGTCTTCCTCAGGCAGAAAGCAGGTACAGAGAAGATGCTTCTCTTGGCAAAAGCTGCAGATTTAATTCCCACACTTCTCTACATGAGTAGGAGAGACATTTTTCTACTCATTTGCCTGGAAGGTCATTTAAGGGCACTCCAGCCAGAAATCACAGTGGGTTTAAAGGGAAGAATATGTCTGGGGAACATAATGTAGTTCAGAAAATCGAGACCAGGCTTCCTGCTGCTATTTCCTCAGAGGCAGTGGCAGATAAGACCTCAATGATCAG
>NW_006206760.1:3546630-3563382 GCF_000334495.1 Tupaia belangeri chinensis
CAGGAATAGAAAAAAGAACCCTGTCTGGCATGCTAAGAATAGATTATGTTTTGTAGATGACAGAGGCCGATCTATGCTTCATAAAGATCACTGTAGCAATATTGTGGAGGACTGACTGGGGATAGGGTGGGCAGAGGGTTGGTCTGAGGGAGGAGAAGGAAGAGATGAAGTGAAATAGACCACTTAGGGTATCTATGGCAACCATCAAGATGACACCGGTACACACCTGAAAAAGTGGACAGATAGGAGAAGTGTTTAGGCAGGTAGAATCAGTGGGTCTTTGGGATTTACCTGATGCTGGAAATAAAGAAAAGGGAGAGTTATGAGTTACGGTAACTAAGATGAAATGAGATATATACAAGTTGTTCATGAAAGAAGTTGACTAAGAGGAGGTATTCTGAAGGAGTGAGTGGACTCACATGAAAACTGCTTTGACAATGGAAATGCCTGAAGCATGCAGGTCACTTGAATATCCCTTTTAAAGACCCCTGCCCTAACTATGTTTATTTTTGGCTCAGAATACCAGCAGAGCTATGAGGGGCCACCATTTAATTATGACAACACAGCACAGAAGGGGATATTTGGGAATGGCAAACATGGAAAGCTGGGGGTTGAACCGGATTATGAAGGATGGTGTGTAAGTTGGATGAGGGTGAAGACAGGGCATTTCTGGGAGGCATAATTGAGATATTTGGTCATCATGACTTTTCTGTCGACCAAATAGATATAGCGAGTGAGATTTCAGAGTCAGAAATGAATGGTCAGCAAGATGGGCTCAAGAACAGGCTACGATTGGGATCAGCAGTTGGCATCATGGCTATGTTACTGGACTCCCATGTAGTCGACCATGGTTTGAGTCCCAGACCCAGTGGCTTAAAGTCACGCCGGGCACATGTGCGTGCATGCCCAAGATCCCGAGAGGAAAATGGAGGAGAAGTTATTGTGGTGTGGCCATGTCCCCTGGGGGGTGATTTCTCGCTGTCTCTCTCAGTCTTTCTGGTGGGCACACGTGCCCTATAGCAAAAATCTCTCAAAAAACAAAAAAAACCAAAAAACAAAAACCAAACCAAAACACAAAAACAAAAAAAGAACAGGCTGTGAATGGCATGGACCACTTATGCTGGGAGAGTGGGGGATGAAGCAGAGTGACTGCTGGGGTCACATTATGGGAGACCTCCAAGGTAGCAGGGAACAAGGAAAACCTCTTAAGCAAAAGAATTGACAACATGACATTTAAATAAGATTAGTCTGGAGGGGTGAAGTGTAGGCATTTCCATTACCTACCCTGCTGACACCTCACTAAAGGCTGAACTCTGCTGCAGACTGTGTGAACTTAAAAACAGACGAAAAATAGTCTCTTTCTCAAGTGTTAGCAACTTTTGAGAGTGAAAAGAAAAAGAGACCATTGAAGATGATCTTTGTTCATCCAATATTTGAAGGAATGAGGGTTTTAACCCAGGGTTCTGGTGGTGGGGATGGAGAGGAGAATGGGTAATATCTGTGGGAGAAATCACAGGCCCGATAGTTCCTGGGTCCTGAGGCATCTGCTTTTACCTCAGTCTTTACTCTCCCTTTTCATTTCCCTTCTTCTTTCTAGCCTCTGTAACCAAGGGCATTTAATGAACATTGGCAAATCAAACAACATATTATTTAAATTCAATTTCTATTTCTGAAGTTACAGGTGTTCAGGTGTTCTTTGATCTGAGTAGGCTTGATGTTCTTTCCACTCAGCTGTTTCCATTCCATTGTGTGTATTTTTTTTTTTTTTTTTTTTTGCTATGGGGCACATGTGCTTGCCAGATACAGAGCATGAGAGAAAGTGATTAATTACCCCCTAGGGGATGGCCATTCTACAATCTTTTCTCCTCCACTCTCCTCTCTTGATTTTAGGCATGCATGCACATGTGCCTGGCATGATTTTCTTTTCTTTTGAGAGAGATTTTTTGCTCTAGGGCATGTGTGCTTGCTGGAGAGACAGAGAGACAAAAAGTGAGAAATAATCCCCAGGGGCAGGTGGCCATGCCACAATCCCTCTCCTTCCATTCTCTTCTTGGGGTTTTGGGCATGCACACACATATGCCTAGTGCGAGTTTGAAGCCACTGGGTCCAGGACTTGAAGCAGGGTCAACTGTGTGGGAGTCCAATGATGTAATCATTATACTATCTGGTGGTCCCAACCTGGCATGATTTTCAAGCCACCAGGTCCAGGACATGAACTTGACATGGACGTGAAGTTGGCTATGTGGGATCCAGCCACCCTAACCACCATGCCACTGGAGAGCCCCATGTATATCTTAATGTCGGATCTTTGCAAAAGTGAAGATGCATTTTTTGCATAGAAAAATACATCATGACCTTTCCAATGACCCAGTATATAGCATATTGAAACTCACAGAATTAGAGTTTGGTGCATTTTCATTAAATTTCTTAGAAATGAAAAAATAAAGGAAATTCTACACTATAGTCTGCTGAATAAACACATAGATCAAAGGCATGTGGGTATGCTTAAAATTTAGCTGTACATTCTATCAACAAATTGGATCGTCAGAAAAGTCATGATGCATTTTTGCATAGGAAAACATAAAAATACATCATGACTTTTGTGATGACCCAATATTTTAATAAAAGTTTACCTAACTGACTTACTATGTGCCAGCTACTTGACTAACCCCAGAGATAAGTTGAATGAGACACAAGTTTAGTCCTGAGAACTTTTAAACCTTATAGACAGATAATGAAAACTGTCCCTAACCAGATAATGTCTCATGGTCTCCAACACACACTATAGATTCTGCCACAATCACATCTTGCTTACACTATCTTCCTGCTTCTACATTACTCCGCCATACTAATCTACTCATAGCACCTGAGCAAACCTCTTAAAGGTAAGTCACATCACCATCGCTCTCTCCCTTCTTGTTTAGTAAAATTCTTAGTCTTAATCTTGACCCACGAGGTCCCACGTATGACTTGGATGTCATCTATAATTATTTCCCTGACTCTCTTCACCCCCACTTGTCTTCTTTATTGTTTATAGAATGTTAAAAACATGCTCCCCATCTCAGATTCTATTCCATGGTCCTGGAGCCTGGTCTCCTCCTCTCCTAGACATCTGCATGACTTGCTCTGTCATCTTCTTTCTGAAGATCTCCGCTCAAAGGTCATCTTATCACTGAGTTTTCTTTGACGACCCTTCCTTAACCCTCCTTACTCTGCTTGATTTTTTGTAAAAGCATTTATTTCGATAAAGTGCAGAAATTGCCTCTGTTATTTGTGGTAACACCAAATCTGTGTTCCTTCTGCCTCCTCCAAGGATACTGGAAGCTCTATAGAGGAGAGCCTATTTGGTTTGTATTCTCAGCACTGTGAATACTGACTGACATGTGGTCAGTACTCAACAAAATACTTGTTGAGTAAGTTGGATAAATGATTTGGAGTTACGTATTGAATTTTAGGGGGACAAAGCAGAGGTTATTTAGCCTATCCTAGGAGGGATGGGAAGGTGGAGATCAAGGAAGGCTTTCTTAAGCAAGTAATGTTTGAGTCCTCATTTTTTGCAGGTATTTGTTAATACCGTTACCAAATTCTTATGGCATTTTTCTACATACCAGACACTATTCTAAGACCAGAAATGTAGTTGTTACGAAGACAGACAAACTGCTGTTCTTATGGAACTTCCTAGTCAATGGGAGAAGGACAATAAGCAAGCCTATGAATAAGGAAACTGCCTGATGCTGACACAGCCCATGTGAGAAACTAAAATGGTGTGACTTATAAGAGAGCACCACGGGAGGTAGTTTGAACTGGGAGAGAAGGTAAGCATCAATAAGAAGTGACATTTCCATGGAGACCGGAGGTACAATAAGAAATGGTTATGGATACTGAAGACAGTGTGGGAAGAGGGTGGGAGAAGAGGGAGAACATGAGGAAAGAAATTAAGGAGAAAAATAGAGTGGTAAGACATTGAGGGGACACAGAAAGGAATTATTATCTGTTGATAATTACATGTATAGAATTCTCCATTGGACTGGTGTGAATTACATTCATGTTGGGTAAATTCACTGTACAAGCTAAGTGATATATAGTGATGAATGTATAAAATAAATTAAAATAAAAAATATAAACAAACCCCCGAGAGAGAGAGAGAGAGAGAAAGGGAGGGAGGGAGAGAGAAAGAGAGAGAGAGAGCAAGCAACCCTATGAAGATGAAGGGGTGAGTATCCCTGGCAGAGAGAATACCAAGGCAACACCCTCATGTGGGAATGGCTGGGAGTATTCAGGGAAGCAAAAGAAGCACATGTAGCTCTAGGGCAATGAGCAAGGGGGAGAGGAGATAAGACTGAATAGGATCCAGGAGGTGAAACAGGAAGAATGAACTGAATATATTTGTGTTCCTCTAGGGAATTCATTTCTTCATAGTTCAATGCACAAGCAAAGACGGAATCGGAATACCATGTGGGTAAACTGACTTTTCATGAAGCCCACCATATTTTGTTGAGAAAAGAGAACTCTCTCTGGAAAACATATCCTCAAGGAAGTGATCTATAATTAACGTACCATAAAAGACTATATCAAAAGTATATTCTTAGAAGATTTAGATACTATATATTTGCAGTCCTGTTCAGTTTAACAGCTGGGAAGCAAATGCAACCTTGCATATTTAACTTTAGAATCACAACCTGCTGTAGTTTGACTATGTCCCATGGAAACTGATGTGGATTAAAAGTATAAAAACTTGATCCAATTATGGTGTTGAAAGGTGGGGTTTTGGCAACTACATTAGGATGAAAGTCATCAGGGTGGGTTCCCAGGGACCCCTGGTGGGTTTATAAAGAGAGAGACCCACATGGAACTCAGACCACACTGTCCTGCACACTACCAGGCTGTGAAGTAGCCAGAGAAATCCCATCAGAGGAGACTCATAGACCTCCAAAATGTGAGCTGAGTAAATCTGTATTTGTATACTCATAAATCAATCACTTTGGTTATTTTCTGCTATTATACACAAAACGAACTAGACACAACCTTGGACATATAAGCTGTTGCCATGCCTATTTTAGACACTGAACTGAAGGATGGGCAGGTCATGTCACTCCTAGGGCAGTTCCACATCTTCCACAGTCACCGCTGTCTCCACGACTGTCCAGCATCTCATTGATTCAGTGTGCCTGCTCACCACGATCCCCGTCATTCATGTATTTGATGGGCCTTGCTTTCTACAGCGTCCCTTTGGCTATATCTCTTGTTCTGTGCCTACCTCATAACAGAAAAATATACTTTTCTCTTCCTTCTTTCAGCCAATA
This sequence comes from Tupaia belangeri chinensis, assembly GCF_000334495.1. Taxonomy (NCBI): domain Eukaryota; kingdom Metazoa; phylum Chordata; class Mammalia; order Scandentia; family Tupaiidae; genus Tupaia; species Tupaia belangeri. The sequence continues at coordinate 3,551,934 of NW_006206760.1, forward strand.
AGATGTTTATGGAGGTTGTTCTGCAGCTCAACAACTTCCTCCCTCTACCGACAAAACTGCTGTTAAATGGAACAACTCAAAGATGGGATTAATGTGTTCAAACATGTTTCTTCCTCTATGGTAATTGAGTCCCCAAGGAACGTACCAGTCTTTGGGAATCTTGACAGATTGGAAGTTTTGTTAACAATTGAGACTCTGTTATCGGTGGAACCAGACTCTTTGGAAAAGGTAGTGCTGAATTCATGACAAGGAATTTAATTTAGGTTCACAATTGATCAAGTAAATGGTGACTTATGAGTAACTATTCAATGTGTGTGTCACAGTGGCCTGCTGCTGGCTGACATTGTGCAATGAGAGAGAAGCCATTACTGAGTTCCTGAGGACTATTTCTGTATCCATCATATTGAAGGCATCCTGAGACACACTGAGGTAAAATACTTATCCAGGAGAAAACAAAAAGGGGGAATTTTTCTTCCACTAACAAAGGGGCGCTTTGCACTCCTGCACCACCAATGGTTATTACATGTGCATTACTTGACAATGTTGATGTGCAGTTTAGATAGCACTGGAGTTAAGATTTCTATTGTAAAGGAGGATAAAAAAAATTCTGACTGAATAATGTTATCAGGTGGAGGAGCCATTTCTTTTTTCAAATTTTAGATATCCAAGTTACATCTAATGTTTTCAAGTACTTTTTTAAAAATTAGATTTCAAAATCAATGGTGTATAAAAATGTCAGGTATTCGCAAAACCTAGCAACGACATGTACTATCAATGAAAGGCTGATTTTTTTTTTTTTTTGTAAATGGGAAAACCCTGAAATGCATACCAAAAAGGATATATATATATATTTTTTTTAATAGAGATTTTTTGCTATAGGGCGTGTGTGCTTACCAGAAAGACTGAGAGAGACAGGAAGACAGAAAGTGAGAAATCACCCCCAAGAGGGGGATGACCACACAGTAATCCCTTCTCCTCTATTCTCCTCTCGGATTTTGGGCATGCATGCACATATGCCATGCGTGAGTTTTAAGCCACTGGGTCTTGGACTCAAATGGTGGTAGACTACGTGGGAGTCCAGTGACATAACCGTTATGCCATCTGTTGGTCCTGGAAAAAGGATATTCTACAATATGTATAAAAACTAAAAGGCAGGACCAGCAGTTGGTGTAATGGCTATGTCACTGGATTCCCATGTAGTTGAACCAGATTTGAGTTCTGAATCAGTGGCTTAAACTCATGCCAGGTGCATGTGTGTGCATGCCCAAGGTCCCGAGAGGAGAATGGAAGAGAAGGGTCTGAGACATGGTCATCCCCCCCGGGGGGGGGGGGATTTCTCGCTTTCTGTCTCTCCTTCTCTGTCTTTCTGGCGAGTGCATGCACCCTATAGCAAAAACCTCTAACCCTCCCCCCCAAAACAAACAAACAAACAAACAAAAACCACAAAAACTAAAAGGCATGGACTGGCCAGTCTACTGAAAGAAAGTAGTATATAAAAATTTGTTCTGATTTTCAGATGCAAAACATTTCTGGAGACATAGCTTCAAGGCAGGTGCTCAGCAACCTTCACCTTTTTGAAAACAGTGGAGACTGTCAAAAAGGCAAATAAATGCAGTTTAAAGAAAAAAATGAGCAAATACCAGGCAGAGGCCCCAAATGTACAACATAAAAAGTACAATATATCAAAAATGACTAAATATTTTATTTCTACTTTCCATTTTTTTTTAAACTCATGCTCAAAGAAATGAAAATGTTCAGGATCTGAAACTTGTCATGACTTGGATGTTATAAAAGTCAAGAAACAAACACTAGTTACTTAGCTGACATAATTAAAAATGAGATGAGTATTAGAATTACCTGAAATTCCAATCCATAGTTTTCTCTGCAGAATTCCCTCAGTTTAGGATACACATTTTCTTTTAGTGCCTGCCTTTCTGCTCCTGTGTCTGTGGTAGAAAAACAAACATAAAGAGAGTGAATATATCTGAACACATAGTTCTGGAAAAAAATTAAAAGTTAAAAATACATATTAACAAACATAATCAAGTTGGGGTTCTGAACTGTGAATGGACAGGCTCTTTGCTGAAACAGACCTGCTCTTAATTCCAAAGGGCCTCCCCATCAGGCATGCCTAAGATGACTGGAGGGTAGACAGGAGCCCCACTGGTCAGTTCTGAGTGTGCTTGTGGGCCTCAGAATTCATGATTGATTCTTTATGGCCAGGTAGGCCTTCACATTGAGCTCTTAAATAGCTATGACCACAGTATCTCTGAATGAGCTAGAAGGAAGCATCATAGAGCTGTCAGGTGTTTTAACTCCACAAAATATAAAAGCTCCCCTCGACCCCACACACAGATTATAGTAGTTCTTGATTTCCAAGAATCTCCAGACTATATTGTTATCTCAATATTAAAAATGTGACTTTCACAAAATCCACCCAGTAGCTATGCAATCAGCACAGTAAATAAGAGTAAATTGTGTATGGGGCCAGCAGGTGGTATGGTGGTCAAAGGCGCTGGATTCCGACATGTCTGACTGCAGTTCCAGTCTTGGACCTAGTGGCTTGCTTTCTCACTTTCCCTTTCGCTCTATCTCTCTCTGATCAAATTAAAAAGTAATAGTAACCAATGGAATAAAATAAATAAATCTTTTTTTAAAAAAGAGTGTGACAAATTGTGGAAGCAAGCATCACAAACTGCAAGATCCCAACCACTCTAGATTCAGTCAACCAGAAGTTTAACAGAGTAATTATCCCCACCCAGGCACTGGATTTATTGTTACATCAGAGATGGGAAGGAATAGGCTTGGAAATAAAAGATTATCTCCTGTTATTAAAAAAACACAAGAAGAAACAGAGAAACCCAAGCCAGAAGACTCATAGAATGGGCATGTATTTAATACTGAATGTTTTACATGGGAAAGGGTTCCAAAGCCACCTGGCTGAACAGAGCCGCAACGACAGCATTGACTATCACAGCGAAGGGAAGTGGTTCTTTGCCCAAGTAACTTCAGTGAGCATAAGAAGGAGTTTTCAAAAATTAGGTTAATGTGTTATCTCATGAAAAGCATCATTTGCTAAATGTACCTCAATCCCAGCTGTAACTAGGAAACATTTGCATACCACATTTATAACAAAGGCGACAATTGGAAAGAGTTTCCTTGTTATTCTCAAACACATCTGTCCATGAGAACTCAACCATATGCTATGTTGACCTACTCTATTTTCCTACTGTGCTCAAGCCTATTTTGAGAAGCAAATAACCCATCATGAGGGTCTGAAACACAGCTGCAGCCTGGCAGAATGACAGGAACCAGTGTTTACAGGGAAAGCAAAGATTCAGACATACAAGTTCTTCTAGATTACCCTGTGATCTCAACAAATAGGATCTTTTTCAGTCTTAAACCCAATATGGTTCTAAGCCCCAAGGGAAAACAGGCTACCCAGCTGTAGACGGTACATTCCAATAGGGCCCACGTGGTGTCATTCATGCTGGTAGAGGCAGTCTATTAATCTTTCATGTAATTTATATAATCTTGAGATCAGATTCCTAACATCCTTCCCTCTATTTTAAGAGCCGGAAATGCTAAATTCACAATAAAGCTGATAATATTCAATCAATCTCTCAAAAAGCCCTTAACAGATTGTAAAACCCAAATAACAAAATCACTTGAAAACAAAAGATATTACCAGATGCGGAAGTTGGGGATATATTAAAAGTCCTGAGACTGATTGCACTATAGTAAGTAAAGTAGGGTGGAAACACTGCACTTAACCGTCCATATTTGCTGAATGCTTCCTGCAGTCTAGCATTACCTATGCATTTCTGTTTATGTTTTCTTAGTCATTCTGACAATAATCCTATGAAACTGATAAAATTAGTACCATTTTTTTTTTTTTAATGAGGAAACTCAAAGGTTAAAAAGGTTGAGAAAAACTCCTAAGATCACACAGTCCCCTGGTTGGAAACCCCAGATCTGAATTTAGGAAGTCACACTGTGGTCTGCTCTAGCCATGGAAATAGGCAGCTATAAAGAAAAGCAACTTGTAGAAATGACCAAAGAAACAACTTAAGAGAGGATGAAGTTCTAAAGCTTCTGAAACAAAAGGAAATCTGAATTATCTTTGGTGGATTCTTCTCTTTTTTCAAAACACACCCTTTCAACAGCCAACCCATCAGTAAGTTCCCTCTCTCTGCCTCTAAGCAAATCCTGAATTAATCTGCTTCTCACACCTGTGCTTCTAGATGGACGCCCAAATCATCCTCATCCAGCCTCCATTTCCCTGGACCTATACCTGCTCCCTTTAATCCATCCTCCACAAAGCAGCCAGACTAAGCATTTCTCAATCAACCTGCTCACATCATTACCTAGTTTAAAACATTCCAGTAGCTCCTCATGGAACTTGGAATTAAATCCACACCCCTCCTGTAGAATGGTCTGTTTCCCCAGTGCTTAATCCTTACCACTTGCCTTGTTCTCACCACTCCAGCAGCACGGGCCTTCATTTGGCTCCTGGATTACTTTTCCACTTCTGGGCCTTTGCTCAAGCTGTGACCGCTTCTTGGCACACTTAGCTTTGTGGTCATCTCTTGTCATTCAACTTTTAGATTTAATGCTACCTCCTCCGAGAAGCCTTCTTTGAGCACTTCAGCGACAGAAGTCACTGAGCCATCTTCCATCATCTTATTTTAAATCTCTAACATGATTTGTCACAACTGTTGTTTATTTGTTGACAATCTATGGACCCCACAACATGCGAGCTCAATGAGAGCTGGAACACTCTTTTGTCTCATTCAGTGCTGCATCCCCAGTGATTAGTCATGCTCAATGAATGAATGAGTGAATAACAACAAAAAATTCCCACACTGGCCCCTGTGACAGAGACGAGCTGACAGAGACAAGCTGACAAGCATTGCTGCCCCACAATTACCTCCAAAATGCAGACTTCCTATGCTATCATTCGCCATTGGATGGATTTAAAAGCGACTATGGGAAATTCTGGGAAATGAATGATGGGGTTTAGAAAGTCGGTGTTGGGAGATAAATGAATGAACTGATGCATCAAATTATTTCCTGGTTTCTGTGTTTCTGGCAAAATACAAATCATCTTAATTTTGACTCTTCCTACCTCTGTGAAGGCAGTCCGATGGGCATTCTGTGTTCCTACCTATATTACAAAGATGACTCAGATTTTCCTGTATTTGCATTAATAGATGATGATTGGCTCTGGAAATGGAAAAGTAATTAAAATAGAATGGATTAATTATGATGAGTGACAGATAAGTTAGCTTAATTAAATTTAAAGAATCTGATTCATACCGGTGACAAATCTGGATAGTTGGCAATGAAAAACATTAGAATGTCACAGACAGGAAAACATAACTCGCAGAATCTCAAACAAAAAGGGGACCTCCTAAAAAGTGTGGATCAGAGACAAAGTACATCATTGTTTAATTTTTATACATAGTCATTACATCCATGTGTATCTACCCAGCTCCTTAATGCTTAGAAAAGGTGCATTAACACTTTGGCAGCACTATTAGATTCATAAGGGGTTGCTTTCTAAACAAATCCTTGGTGGTTTCAGAGTTAATGAAGGTCTCTGTGCATTGTTTGAGTTATTCACAGGAAATACATTAGTTGGGGAGAATTATTAATCAATGCCATTATCCTTGAAACATCTTGATCTTAATTCAAACACAAGGATTTAGATTAATTCCAAATTATTACCAAAAATAAGAGTGTTGAAGTGACTCACTAGATTGAAACTTTGTGTAGCTCTTGCCTCACCTGAAGTTAAAGCCAAAGATATAAAGGTATCTTTCTGTTTTAGAGAGGTTAGAGGCTGCATGCGCTTGCCAGAAAGACAGAGAGAGACAGAGAGACAGAAAGTGAGAAATCACACCCCAAGGGGGATGATTCATATGAACAGCCTTCCTGGCTTTTTTTTGCTTTTTTTAAAAAATTATTGTTTAGGTTAATTTCTTGTTTGGGTAGCTTCCTAAGATGTGGTCTACTTTCCATGGCCCTCTGAATCCAATTAGCCTCATTTATCCTGCCTTCTTTGAATGACACAAAATCTTGTCAATTCTATGTCACAGCCACTTTGGATTGACCACTCTATTTCTACACTTATCTTCTGCTATGATTTGGATAATGGTTTGTCCCTCAATGGTTCATTAGAATCTGGTCTCCAAAGTAACAGCACTGAGAGGTGGTGAGAACTTTTAGAGCTAAGGCTTAGTTGGAGTGGTTTAGTCTCTAGAGGTGTCTTGGATTAGTGTTGTTAATGAGGTAGAGTTCTAGCTCTCATAAGAAAAGAGAAGAGGTTAGTTCCAGTGGGAGTGGACTGCTCCCAAGTCTCCCTCTTGACATGTACCTGCTTATCTTTCTTGACCTTTTTGCTTCTCTCCACCATATTGTGATGCTGGTTCCATGCTTTGAACTTTCCAGCTGCCACTGAATCATGAGCCAAGGAAACATCTACTTGCTGTAAATCACCCAGTCTAGGTATTTGTGTTTAGCAACACAACAGCAGAATAAGACATCTTTTTTTTGACCTGAAAAGCTCAAAGTCTCCTCCTACCTGACTGACTTGCTATTTGTCCCTTCTTTAACATAGTCTAATTATTATTTTTAGTTTGTTTCCACTGTATGACTGAATTCCCAGAGGGCTGGGACTTTCTTAGACATCTTTATATCATAGAAACTGGAGCAAATCCGAGAATATAAGTACTCAATAAGTAAGTGAGTAAATAGATGCTATTATAATGGAAATATTAATTAAACCAAATTAAAAAATAATCTCCACAAAGCTGTTAACATATATCAAAATAGTTGACTGTGTTTGCTGCATTAATAGTCATTCGTGAATCTGGTTGTAAAATATATGATGGACTATGACATTGTGAAGAGGTTGTTGGATTCTCTTCCTGATAACCAATCATTAAATTTGACAAAATTGTAAATATAACCGTTTTAAAGCTCTCTAAATCAACCAAAGACCAAAGGTATCAAGTAAGTTGAGAAGTGATTTTTCATTAAAAAAAATAGCTGAAATTTGGGTAAGACGAGTGAAAGTTGAGGGAAGTCTTGCCTGAGATTTCTCCCATTCCCTTTTAACTCAAACTCTTCACCTCTATTCTCCAGCTCAAAAAGAGTCTCGTTGCTCGACAAGGGCTCCCTTGATCAGTAGTTGAACTTGGAAAAATCCCATGCCCAGCACAGTGGCAGTCGTAGTTTCAGAAGTAATGAAATAGGTAAAGCCAGCGAGCCTGTGACTTCTTCCAAATTTCATAAGGAGATCAGGGAAATGAACAGTCATTTCCTGGAGAGCAGCAAATTCCTGAATGACAGAAAGGTGAAAGTTCTACACATTCCTGGCTGACTAAGTCTATTTCCAAGGGCAGTAGACACATGAAAGTAAAAGCTGGGGAGACTTAAACACTGTTTAAACTTTGAATGTGTTATCCAACCTACACAGATCCACTGAGAGAGGGGAAGTCTTATAGGTTAAAGGTATTTGATAAGAAATTACTGACTTGTACTAAGCTAGACCAGTAGGTTACTCATAGAAAGTTAGGTTTAATAATGGGAATTATGAAAATAATAAAATAACTGTGTCAGACAATCAGCAATACACATAAAGGGAAAAAGATTCTACAGATGTAGGGTAGGTAAGTTACTATACAACCAGAAAAACACACAAAGAAACACATTTAAAAACAATACCTAGAAGTAAAACATCAGGATGTATTATTTTATAGAGCTTGTGGAACATTTCCCATGATATGAATATGTGGTCATATTCTAGACCACAAATAAGACTCATAAATTTAAGAGTATCAGAAATGGCTATGGTCCTATCTCTGGCATAATTAAATTAGAAATCAACATAAATTTTGGGAAATTTCCAGACATTTGGAAATTGAACAATGTACCTCTAATATAGTGATAGTCTAATATACTTCTAAATATCTGGTGTTATTACTCATGCAAAGAACCATACACAAAGAAAAACAATTTTTTAATTGAATGAAATAAAAACACATTAAATCTATGAAATACAGTCAAAGTAGCTGTAAAAAATAATTTGGATATTTTAATATCTATGGCAGGAAAGCCTCAAATCAGTAATTTAAGATTCTACCTTGAGGAACTAGAAAAAGAAAAACAAACTGAACCCAACGAAAGGAAAATAAGGAAAAAAAATGAGTAGAGTGAAAAATCAATGAACTACAAGCAGAAAAAAACAACACCAAAACCAAAGCACAATTAAGCCAAAATTGGTTTCTTGAAAGATCAATAAAATTATACACTAGAGGCTAAGTTAACCAAGAGGAAAAGTAGAAAGACAAAGCAAAATCAGGAATGAAAGAGGAGTCATAACTATTGATGCTACCAAAGTTGAAAATTATTAGTATACCATGAATACATTATTTCTAACAAATTAGGTAAGTTAAATGAAACAAATTCCTAGAAATGTACAAACTACTGAAACTTATAAAAGAAAAAAAAGAAAATATGAACTTTTTTTATTTTTGGAGAGGTTTTTGCTATAGGATGTGAGCACTCGCCAGAAAGACAGAGCAACAGAAAGCAAAATCACCCCCCAGGAAGGATGGCCATACTGCAAACCCTTCTCCTCAATTTTCCTCTCGGGATCTTGGACATGTACACACACCTGTGTGGTGTGAGTATAAGTCCCAGGTCTGGGACTCGAGCCACAATCGATTACATGGGAGTCCAGTGACACAGCCATTATGCCAGCTGCTGGTCCCAATATGAACATATTTTAACAAGTGTAAAATCCTCCCACAGAGAAAATTCCAATTCCAGAGTATATAACTGGTAAATATATATTATTAAAAGCAGTAATTCTTCACAAGCCCTTTCAAAAAACAAGAGAAAAGAACACTTATCAACTCATTCTGTAAGTTTCTATTATCCTAAACCCAAAGCCAAAGGTATCAGAAAGAAAACACACACACACACACACACACACGCACACACAGAGAAAAAGTATAGACCAATACATCCTTCATGAATATAGATGCAAAAATCCTTCTGAATCCAGCAATAAACATACTATCATCAAGTGAGATTTATTATAGAAATGCAAGGTTAGTTTAACATCTGAAAATCGACTTCTGCAATATATTGTATCAGTAGAACAAGGAATATAACAATATCACTCAACAGATGTGGAGAAAACACTTGACAAAACTGAATACCTATCCTAGACTAAAAACTCAGTAATGAGAAACAGAAACAAACCTCTTCAACTTAATAAAGGGCATCTTAAAGATATAAGACCAAATGTTTTCCACCTACTACGAAAGGGAACACTTTCTTGACGCTTCTACTAAACATTTTACTGGAGATTTTGGTAAATACCATGAAGAAAATACGTAAGTGCCCTTATTTTTTTCATATCATTACTTTAAGCAAATAATCTCAGAAATTTCTAGTACGAATTCACTATTATTTTTATACCTTAACCCATTTTAGGGGGAAAAAATAGAGTAAGTTACAAAAGATAACAATGTTGGACTTCTGATTTTGGCAATACCGAGGAAAAGAAACTTGTACAAAAATCACAGAAGAAACTAAAATTTGGTATAAAATATCTTAAAATCTATTTTTTTCCCAAATGTTTTGCACAGGTGAAATAAAACTAAGATTGAATAATGGCTGAAGCATAGTGACAGCAAAAATCCTGGAATGTTAAGAATCCCTAATTCAGCTTCTTTTAAATTCTGGTGACCTGGAAGTGCATTTTCTCATCTGCAGAAGATAGAAGACAAAATATGGGGCCCCATTCAGAGTGATAATAGGATTACAAGTTTTCTAACTGGAAAACTTAGCAAGAAGTTGTGACCCCAAAGATGTGTATCTTCAGTCTGAGGTGATACCATAACACTTGGCCTTAGGTGGAAGAAAATACAATCTTCCTGATATTTGTACTCACAGGCTAGGTTTCATGCAAGCTTGCAGGATGAATTTGTCATATCGTTAAGGCCTAACAAATCTCAAGTCAATAATTTATTTTAAGATAGTACTGTTTTGGTATTGACAACTGCTGTCTGAGAACTATACTTTCCAACAATGCCTTAACAAACTTCAGCAAACAAATATTCTAAGGAATAATGCCCCTCCACAATCAATAAACTGGCAAGGAAATAAGACACCATGAGTGAAAGCCAGTTTAAACAATAAAAAAACCTAGTTGACTCAGAGTCACACAGAACAACCAAAAAGATTTTGTTAGAAAAACAGAATGTGAGAGTTTATTTTGACACAAATTTTTTTGAAATCCATACATAGTTTTTTCATAAAATGTATTTTCATGAACTCTCAGAAGAGTATAAAAATTTCCAGGGCCAGTCAGTGGCTAGATTCTACATAGCTGACCATATGGTTCAAGTTCCAGATCTAGTAGCTTGAATAATACACTAGATATGCCCAAAATACTGGAAAGAGGGAGAAAGGGAGGAGAAGGGATTGTAGCCTGAGCTACAACAGCACCCACATGGGGGGGGGCACTTTCTCACTTTTTCCTCTCTCTTTCATTCTCTTTCTGGCAACTGCACACACCCTTTGGAAAATAAAAAAAATTTAATATAAATACAGAAATTCCATTTCATAGTAAAAATAAAGAACATGAAAAACAATAGAACATCAAAAACAGCCAGAAAGATTACCTATAGCATAATATTTATATTTTCAGCTGACTTTGCATAAACAAAATAGAAGCCCAAAGACTGTGGAATATTATCTTCATTCCACCAAGAAAGTCAACTGTCAGCCTAGAATTAGGTAACTAACAAAATTATTTTTCAAGAAAAGGTCCAAAAAGGATATTTTAGTCTCAGCCTAGTAGTTTAGTCAGTAGTAAACTGAACTACAGTGCTGGCAGCTGTATGACCAGCTGCAGTGTTGGAGCCCCAGGTTGGCTTGAAAATATGCTTGAATGCATGAGCTCATGCCCAAGATCCTGAGGAGTTGGAGGGTTTGGAAAAGAAGGTTTGCCATGGGATGAAACCTTGCCAAGGATGCTTTTTCTCCCTAGTGCATGCACATACACTATCACAAATAAAATAAGCCAAAAGCAAGTTTTTAGCTGTCTTTTTTTAGAAAGTAGAAGAAAAACTATCTGTAATATAAAGATTGAAATGCAAGTAGTAGTCACATACAAATACATGGAAAATGTATTCAGGTACGCCTGAATAAATATTAGCTGCCAAAAATAATGTCTTATTTATGAGATTAATAAAAGAGAGAAACAAATCCTAAATAAGACTAGCATATCAATCAGGTTGATAAGAATGAAAACCTCCTAAGTTCCCCAGGAGAATAATATTTTTGAGTCTATTCTTTGTTCATGCTGCTTGTTAAAATTTCTAGGGTAGCCCAATAAAACAGATATAAATATTACAACCAGGCATCC
>NW_006206760.1:3563413-3586289 GCF_000334495.1 Tupaia belangeri chinensis
AAGAAACTAAAAATGTCTTTGTACTTTATTATAATGTACTTTTCCTTTCGAAAATAGTTCTTTTATTTTTTTTTAACAAAGTGACTAATAGTAAATGAAGTTATCACAGAATCAGTGATTGTAGAGTTTTGAGTTTCTTTGCTAAGAAGAAAAGTCTCTTCAAATGAACATAACTTACCTTTAGTTCTCCTCTTCATTTCATGTTAAAGTCTACTTAAAGACCACTTGGTGAGATCTCTATGTGGCACCTAAGATGTATGCACTCAAACAATATAGAATTTTAATTTCACTCCAGTAATTTGACTTAATACCGAGAGTTCTCAAGAGACTTGTCACATTAAAATTGATTGCTATGAGCCAGCAGATGGCGTGGAGTTTAAGGTGCTGGATCCCATGTCACCAACTGTGTAGTTTGAGTCATGAACCCAGTGACTTGAGAATCATGCTGGGTGCGTGTGTGTGCCCAAAATCCCAAGAGGAGAATTGAGGAGAAGGAATTGCAGCATGGCCATCTTTCCCTGGGGTGGTAGTGGAGGAGATTTTCGTTTTCTCTCTGTTAACAGAAGGAGTCCTAGTAATGCATAGCAAGATCTGAGTAAAAGTAGAAGTAAATTGCTACTAAAGTACTGAGAAGAGAATATTTTTCATTTTGGCATTGATTTCTTTTTTTTTTTTTTAGAGAGAGAGAGAGATAGAAAGTGCAAAATCATCCCCCCAGGGAATGGCCATGTCACAATCCCTTCTCTTCCACTCTCTTCAGTTCTCCTCCTGGGATCTTGGACATGCACATACATGCACCCAGTATGAGTTTTAAGCCACTGGGTGTGGGCTTTGAACCACGATCAGCCATGTGAGAGTCCAGTGATGTAACCACTACACCAGTATGCTGGTCCCCATTTTGGCATTGATTGTTAAGATACATATGCTAAGCTATGGAGCAGCATTAGACAGATTTTGATTTAAAGTAAGAAAAATTTTAGGTCTTTAAGAGTTTTCCAGATGGAATGAGCACCTTTTAAAAGTTTTTATGTTTATTTATTTATTTATTTCTTCCATGAGAGAGAGAGAAAAATGGATGGCCATCTCAGGGACAGTCACGCCACGATCACTTCTCGTCCATTATCCTCTCTGGATTTTGGTCACAAATTCACACATACCTGGAATGAGTTTTAAGCTGCCAGGTCCAGGATTCAAACCACAATCGACTACATGGGAGGCCAGTACTGTAACCATTAAGCCATCTGCTGGTCCCATATACTTGATTCTTTTTGTGTAGTGCTGGAACTGGTACCTACTAACTCACTCTGTTATGATTCCCCTTTTCTCTCACCCTTTCCCTTACTACTGTCTCTATTCTCTGTATATCTACCTTCAAACTGGAAAAAATGTCAAAACATTGCCCACCTCAACTTAATTCATCATGTAGGCATTCAGATCTCCCCCAAACAAATTCCCCAGATAGTCAACTCAGACACACAGGCACTTCAACAGGGTCTTTGTGCCATGATCCATTCCCAGCCAGTCTAGATTATGGACATGTGCACACATGTGCCCAACATGTACAGGGAGTCCTCAAGAAGCAAACTGGGACAATCTCGTGTGAGGCTTGTCCCAAAGAGTACAGTGGACATCTTTAAGAGATGAAGTTGCTGCCACTGTGGGTTCAAACACAAGGTACAGGACCATGCACTGAGATGGAAGAATCAGAGGGAGACTTTGCATGAACTTTTTCTGACTGTAATATCCTATGATTGATTTCATTGACTTTTTTCATTGGTGTCTTAACACATGGTTTCTGCACATTTCATCGATCATGAAGGCAGCCTGACCTTATCCTTAAAAACAGTCAAATCTGGGAACCAGCAGTTAGCGTAATGGCTATGTCACTGGACTCCCACGTAGTCGACCGCGGTTCGCGTCCCGGACCCGGTGGCTTAAAACTCATGCCGGGCGCGTGTGCGTGCGTGCCCAAGATCCCGAGAGGAGAATGGAGGAGAAGGGATTGCGGCGTGACCATCCCCCCTGGGGGGTGATTTCTCACTTTCTGTCTCTATGTCTCTCTCTGTCTGTCTGGCGAGTGCACGCGCCCTATAGCAAAAACCTCTCAAAAAAAAAAAAAAAACCAGTCAAATCTCACATGTTGGAATATTCACTTTGCAAGCTAAGTAACATGTGATTGAATGTATAAAAGAAATTGGAATAAAAATTAAAGAAAAAAACCCAGTCAAATCTATCAAATTAAGTTTTTTCCAAAAAAACACTTCTCATATGCAAAACCACATCTATTTCATTGGAATATCTAGATCTTTGAGAAAAAGGCAGAAGTTCTATCATCCTCACCAATATTTTCCACCATCTCCCTTAGTTCGCTGCTATCTTTTTTTTTTTTTTTTGAGAGGTTTTTGCTATAGGGCGCGTGTGTTCGCCAGACAGAGAGAGACAGACAGAGACAGAAAGCGAGAAATCACCCCCCAGGGGGGATGGCCATGTCACAATCCCTTCTCCTCCATTCTCCTCTCGGGATCTTGGGCACGCACACACATGTGCCCGGTGTGAGTTTAAGCCACTGGGTCTGGGACTCAAAACGCAGTTAACTACATGAGAGTCCAGCGACATAGCCATTACACCAACTGCTGGTCCCATTTGCTCCTATCTCATGAACAAGAAACCGGAGGATGGACATTTGGGGCCTGCAAGCCTCCCTCTTAGTTGCTGTTATGGCAGGTCAGCACATGGTCCTGTAGGCAGGAGTGGAGTACTTGGGGCTTGGGGGAAAGGGGCATGTGAAAACATGCAGTCTTGGGAAATCCACAGTAGGTTGTAGTTGTCGATACTTAAGATTTCTCTGACATAACCTGAAATCAACTGCCAACTGGTGGTATTCTGAAGACAGAATGTCAAAGAATACTAGTAATTCTCAAACCATTGCCTGCCTACTCTCCCAGTGGAGTGTGGAAGCCCACCAAAAACCATTAGAAAATTCGGAAGCCCTTGCATCTGTCTCACTGCATCAACTCGAAGGTTCCCTTCTATCATTTTCCCTCACCTGACAACACAGAAAGCCTTCTTCTTCATAGAGGTATAAAGGGGTAGGAACTTTTTATGATTCAGAGACTCCCCTCTTCACCTGTCCTCTGATATTTACCTGTAACACTTCAACTGAACTTTTGATTAGTTTAAATCAGAGAAGAACATTCGGTAGCAGTCCTCCTGTGATTTTTCTAAAGTCTGAATATTTTTCTTTTCAAATTCAGTATCCTTAGTTTATCGTTGTTAAGTGCTAACCAATACTGCATCATTCGCCACAGTAACAATAAATGAAGGTTTATTCCCATTAATAAGAAAGCACGTTAATCCTCAGCATTGTTAGTAAAAACAAATATTCATTACACACTGTCAACACAATCCAACAAATGAAAATATAATCCACCATCTGGTTACCAAAACCCTAAATGTACAAATAATTTATAAAGTGATAAGCTTTAAAGAGAGTTACTGTAATGTACTGTACGCAGCTAGAGAGGAAGATAATTTTGGCAACAAAAGAAATGTGAAAGTGGTAAACATTCATATGTCAGAGTGGATATTTATCAACGGATTGCCAAATTAGATTACACTGAAGTTGACATTCTTGTTCTGAAAAACGTCCTGATGAACACGCAAAATAAGTATTAAAGTAATTTCAGTAATAACTGCTTTTGGAAACAAACATGATTTTGATTTCTTAGATACTACCAATGAGTGAAATTATTAGCAAAATATATGGCGTGATTGCCACATGCAAAGCGCTGTCCCATGAGATAAAGAGAATATGAAGAAACTGTCTCCACTCTTGATGTTAGGCAGTTTGACATCTAATTGGCAAATAGACAATGATACAATTTTCCATAAATCAAGAGAGCATGTGGTGCTGAAGGCTTATTTTTTTTTCTTATGGAAAAAGACAAAGATTGAGAGGATAAGATTGATTTTGATTAATTGATTCCTTATGGAAATTGAGGGACAACAAAAAATAAAAACAATAATTACGTGTTCAAACAAACCATTTTGTTGAAAGGGAAGTGTTAACATTAATTCCAATGTTCGACTACTGACAACTGATTGGACAATGACTGGTTGATGACATTTCCACAAGGTAGGTTTCATCTATTTAATAGATACCACTATTTTAGAGAATGCAGACTGCATCTCCAAGAATGTCAGGATACGTCCGTGAACTGACACCTAGTTGGATGGGAGCCTGGGGCAGGAGGTGAGCAGGTTAAAATGCTGAGTATGTTCAGGCTGCTATAATAATATACAAGACAGGAACATAGGATATAAAGTACTTCTTACGGTTCTGGAAGCTGGAAAGTCTAAGATCAAGGTACCAACAAATTCTGTATCTGGTGAAGGCTTGAGGTCTGCTTCACAGATAGTGCCTCTTGCTGTGTCCGCACATGGGAAGAGGTCTCCTTTCAACCTCTGTTAGTGAGATCACTAATCACATTCATGAGAGCAGAGCCCTCAGGTTTTAATCACTCCCAACCTCTTAATATTATCATGCTAGCAACTAAGTTTCAACATATGAATTTGGGGTAACACATTCAGACTGTAGTAGATTCTCCGGTCCCAATTCCTTGCATGAATCTCTGTAGTTCCTACCTCCGACAATGTGAGATACACTTCACAAGTGGGTCTATTGGGAAAATTCATCAAATGTATAAAGGCCCTTTGAAATATTTGAGGATCATTAAGTTAGGTTTTAGAAACTTGTCTTTTTTTTTTTTTTTTTTTTAATCTAAGGCTGTATAATCCTGTTCAGATAATTAACCCAGTCAAAGAGACCTTTGGTTGGAAGCACTTCCATACCTGGGAGTCAGTTCACATTCAGACAATGTTTCCCAAATTTTCCAGAAATGGCAAAAAAACTGCAGTAAAGAGGTGAAGGCATGGTCTAATATCAAAGGTGTATGATAGATGGTGCTTTAATTTTAATGTTTTGGCATAAGTTTAAATACCTTGATTGTTGTATGTTTATGGATGTATTTATCTGTTCTCATCCCTGAAAATATTAGTTATCTTAGTTTTATTGCATCATATGGAGAACACTGATATAGTTTTTACATAAGAACAAAGAGCAAAACAAAATTGTAAAACTATCCTTTCACTCCAATGCATTTATAAATAATATATTATTATCAATAGCATAAATTCTAAATACTACTCACAGCGAAAGGTTGTGAAAATTTCCTTTCAAATCCATTAAAAGGTGTTTTTACTTTACTTTTTCCCTAAGTATCAATATTGAATGTTATAAAAATACTTTCAGCCTTTACTTTCAAATAAAATATTCAACGCTCAATGCTTTCATGGAGCATTTTCCCTTAAAAATCCATTACGCTAAAAGTAAATATCTACATGGAGCCCACTAGGCTGATGTAATTAAAATTAAATTTACCAAAAGGTAAAGGAGATTGTCTCAGCAATAGCATGCCATGCAACACAGCAGCTGAATCACTGTGTATTTTTCCTGTATAATCTTATCCGGGATGAACAAAATATTGTATTTAAGGTACTGTTTTAAATTCCAGAATAATCCTTAGACTGGACTATTGTTTCTCTTATGGCTGCTTATCGTTTTATTGCAAAGAATGAAATAATGCAAGAGGATACAAAGGTAATAAATAACTTGGCCTTATTTATTATTATTATTATTATTATTATTAAATACAATGTAATAAAATGTGATAACTCACATCAGTGTGTTTAATACAATGTAATAAAATAAAATGTGATAACTCACATCAGTGTGTTTATGGAGCTACTGGGATTCAAACTGTAGTCAGTCATGTGGGATCAGCTCCCTTGATGGCTAGACTACAAGGCAGGCCCTAGATATTTTTAAATCGTGAACTAACTACGAATGTGAGCAGTTATCACTGCAGCATGTTCCTGGGCTGATTTCAGGCCTCTGAAGTCAAAGGCTAAATTCAGGTTTTTCAATTTTTTATTTTGTAGGTGGTTGTCATAGGGCAACATGGTACATGCACTCGGCAGAGAGAGAAAGAAAGTGAAAAATCACCTCCCCTTCCCTGGGGGGATGGTCTGCCACAATCCCTTCTTCATTCTTCCCTCAGGATTTTGGGCATGCATGCACACTCACCCGGTGTGAATTTCAAGCCACTAGGTCCGGGACTAGAACTGCGGTCAGCCATGTGGGAGTTCAGTACCTTAACCATCACACCACCTGCTGGCCCCTAAATTCAGGTTTTTAAGTCAAAGAGTGAATGAAGTCTGTTTTAGGTTTGTTGCCAAGGGTAACCGACTAGACAGAGCTGCTTATTTGACCAAGTCTGCATAAGCCATAATCTTGTCATATCATTCCTAACTCTAGGACTCTCTAACTCTACCTGTGAGAATTGCTTCTTTCTGAAACAACAGGATGGCTAATTTCAGGTGGAAGCTAAGCCAAAAAGTTAGTAATTTCTCAGGGAGGGGAAGAGTGAAGATGATGATGGCTCCATCTGACAGATAGCCTTCACTCTTGGTGACAGATGTTACAGGGACCTACTTGACGGAGCCCATTTTCCCCATAGCCACCTTCCTGTTTCTCCACTCTGTCTCCATTCTCCCAACAAGCTCTTTTCCTCAGTTTTTCCAAGTGTATGTAGTCTAATATCTGTGTGCCCCCTTCATCCCAGCTCATTCCTACTTTTCATTTAGACTCGGCTTAAACACACTTTTTTTTTTCCCCAGGAAGACTTTTCTGACCATCAACAGCCTCTTGAAAGGCTCAAGACGCTCCCATAACTCTGTGTTTCTAGTTGGTGACACACAGACTCACTCAACAATTCCTTTTCCCTCTGGATGGAAGCCACGGGCAGGAACCATCTATCTAGTTCAGAGCTGTATTCTCATTGTCTGTCCCAGGGCTGGCCTTAGAGTAGCAGCTCAGTAACTATTTTTGGAACATAATGAATGAGAGATACTGGTTTATATGTCAATCTCCTTTCCTGAGACATCTACATGTTGTATTCTTAATATATCTTCTACGTCTAGTCCAATGCTTGGTGCAAAGTAGGGGCTGAGTAAATGTTGGTTGAATTTATTTCTGAAGTGGTGCTCACATCTAACTTCTCAAGGACAGTTCTGTGTGAAGACGCCTGAGGGCTTCCTTTGCCTTTAGCTTACCTGCAGCTATGAGATAGGGCTTTGAAAATGGTTGGGCTTTTAGGTAGAAGGGCACAGGAGCCTTCAGGAGAGAAGCACAAATAGCCTCTGGACGTTGTACCAATGTGAAAATGGGAACTAGGTTGCTCATTCAGGCTTCAGGCAGGGTACCTAGGCATGGGGTCAAATCCAACCAACAAATCTGGGGAAAAAACATTTACTGATAACTGCTTGCTTGGAACTAATCTACATTGGAAAAAAACCAGAGCAGTGGTTGCCTTTGGGGGTGAGGACAGGGCTCAGTGGGCATGACATGAGGGAAGTTTCAGAGTGATGAAAATGTTCTATATTTAGCTGAAGATTTGGGTTATACTGATGTAGACATTTGGCAAAACTCAGTGAATGACATACTTAGGATCTGTATTTTTCACTGTATGTAAATTTAATCTCAAAGGACAAATGAGAAGAAAACAAGTAACTTTATTTAATGATATGCATGCTGAGGTGTTAAGGGTGGAGTGTAATGATAACTGCATTTGATATCTATCTGTCTCTCTATATATATGCACACAAACACACATATATATATATATAAATGTATATGTATGTGTGTGTATATATATATATATATATATATGTCTATAGATATAGACAGATGGAGAAAAACATGATAAAGCAACTATGCAAAACATTAATTGTAGGATCTAGGTGGTGGGTATATAAATACATATGATTCTTCCAAAATTTCTGTGTCCTTAAAAATTTTCACCATAAAATGGTATGAAAAAATAGGTTTCTTGCCCCCATTTATTTTAGGTGCATTAGCATCTAAGCTGTAAGTACTGAGTTGTTTCCTAAGAGTTCTTTAGCTATAAGAAGTGAGAAATTAAGATGATGAATAAGAGGTTAGGATGGAGTGGGCCGGTCCAAGCACAATGGCCAACCATGGTTGAATCTTGGCCCCGGTGGCTTAAAAAACAAGTCTGGTGCATGTACATGTGTGACCCAAATCTTGATGAAATGGAGAAATAAAGGATAAAGGATTATAGCATGACCACAGCCCTCTGGGGAGGTGCCTTCTCTCTCTCTCTGGCTAGTGTGTGTACCCTCTGGCCAATAAAAAAAAGTTAAGATGGAGTAAGGAAGAAATTCTAAAAATCTGAGGAAAATGGGAACAGTTCTTATGCTACTATTGATTAATTCACTCAGTACATGTTTATAGAATTCCTAGTATGTACAGAAAGTGGTTTGACACATGAGACAAGGTATTAATAGAAGTACAGATATTCACGGAATTTAGAGTTTCCTTCTGATTTCAAGGGAGTGGATCAAAGCCTTATGAACCACAATATACCGCAATCCACTTACCATACCAGCACCTTTATTTGAGACCACAGTTAGTTCATGGAGGTGAACTGACGTAGCTTCCAATGTCTAGGGAATCCCTGTGTTTGATTTTTGTAAGTCACCATTACGTCTTCTCTGGCAGGATGTATGATGCACAGAACCCCTCTACGGTGCAACCTTTGACAACTCGGTAAAACTACACCAAATACAAAGTACTGCTCCGCGCCCTCCAGGGACGGAGGATGAGATTAGCAGTCGGAATTGTAACTGCATGAGCACAGGCTTATTTCTTCAGAAAAAGTATCTGAAGCACACATGGTAAAACGTTGGTTAAATTTGGGAGGTGCACTTTCTACATGTTTTAAATATGTTCAGAATTTTTGCACCAGCAGGTGGCATGTTGGCTTAAGTGCCTGATCCCACATGGCTGACTTGGTTTGAGTCCTGGACATGGTGGCTTGAAAAACACACTGGGTGTGTGTGTGTGTGTGTGTGTGTGTGTGTGTGTGTGTACCAAAATCCTGGGAGGAGAATGGAAGAGAGGAGGCTGTGGCATGGCTGTTCCCCGGGGGTAACTTTTCACTTCCCCTCTCTCTGTCTCTCTTTGATGATTTCTTGCACTCTATAGCAGAAAAAATTTCAGATTTTTTAAAATTCAAAGCTAATAAACTCTAATGGGAGTGCCAATGACATTACCTAACAGCATATAATATAGGGATGTTTGGGATGCACTTAAGGGAAAAAGAAAAAATAAATTAAAGTAGCTATCAAGATAATACTATATCTACCAAATAAAATTGCTCTGCATTGATTTATTCCCAAAACGATGTACTGGAAAAGAGGGGTGAAACAATATTTTTGTTCATATAATACTTAGTAGTATTGCTTTTTCAGATAAGACTTTAATGAACTTATTAGTCAGCAAATTACTTTTGAAAAATGTGCTTCTGTGCAATATGCGATATAAGCATATTTTAAATGAGAACTGTTGAGGGAAAAAACCCAGAAGTTGTATAGGAATTTTCAAGTTACGTCAAACTAGATTGTCACTTGGTGTAAAATTTGAATACCATGACTGTGTTGCAGGTATTCGTCCAAAAATCCAACAACAGTTACGCATCAGCTTTAAGTCTAGGTGAGGAGATTCGTTATAAAAAGTCACTGATCACCCCAAGGGTTAACAAGAAAGTAAGATAAAACTAAAACACCAGAGGTAAGTCTTATATTTGGAATTAGCACAAACATTAAAAAATAAATCAACGACTAATCATTCAACACAAATTTATGACCATTTTCCCCTAAAGCTCAGTTTTTCTTTAAAAAAATAATAAGTTATTTACTAATATAACTATGACTACTTTATTATGTTCTTAAAACAATGAGTTCAGGTAATTTCATGAAAACCAACCAAATGCTATGGACTCAGTTCTACTGGGTAGCTTGTGTAGTAAATGCAAATGAGTCACTCGGAGTATTTCCACGTTTCTACAAATCCAGCCACTGTGCACATGGACCCTGTCAGAGGACACAGAGAAGATTATGAAGCCTAAATTCTGTTCCGGAATGTAACCACTAAACCTCCATGGAAATGATAGCTTGCTGATTAAATTTCTGCACATGCTGTCCTGAAATATTAACATATAAATTAGGTTGACAATTAGAACCACTATAAATAACGTGTTTAATTTGATGGCTTGGCTATAATAATAAATGTAACAAGTGTTTCTTCCTCTTGCGATATTCATTTTCACCTTGGGGTTAAGTGATGCTGGCTAAAGTGATCCTGGAACAAGAAGCATTTGCCAAAGGCTAAAGTGTGAAATTAATTTCCCTTTCACTGGCTTTACTTCTGTTGACATAAAGGATCCCCAGAAAACATGACACACCAGAAAACACCCAATCTACTTTATACTGATTTTTTTTTTTCCTTTTAATGTCATGAAGCTCAGTCAAGCTTGTGAGGATATGAAAAGGAAAGCCTCCCATTCAACCTTCACGAAGGCCTCCGTGGGAGCTGCTTGGAGGAACTTCCCAGACCTTGGTTCACTAACATTCACGATAGCCGATAGCTGTTGGAGGGAAGTGTTATGAGCTCTGACTCACACGGGAAGGAACTCAGTGTTATAATGAACTTGGCCATGTGCACACAAGCTGCTACTGGTCATGCGTGTTCTTTCCACTGCCTCACAACACTGGCCCTTGTTCCTCACCCTTATCACCTTCTGTGACCATCTCTGCATATGGACATGTCCATGTTAGCTGGGCATCTGTCTTGTGCAGGTGGTGTTCAGGGAAGCAAGCACCCATTCACTGTAACACAGCGAGGCAAGAAACAGTCCGTGGACTTCCCTCCAAGCTGACTCAGGCACGGGGGGACACCTGACCCAGTAAGCACAAGCCTAATTTGGGTGATAGTTCAACTCTACAATATCTTGGGAATTTAATCTTTGCTACTGTTAGAGTTAACAAAAGTGCTAAGGTGAGCCTCTGAAGCTGATCTCAGATAAAACACACTAGTTAAAAATGATGACCTTCCCCAATCATATTAAAAAGTGAACATCTTTTTACAGATAGCAATAGAAGCTTATTTGAAAATAATCATCATGCTTTGTGACATGACAGTGTATGAAGTTATATACTATGTGTTCAGTCACCCAAACCCAGAGAATGGTTCTTTTAGATTTCTGCTGCCAATGCCTTTAAATGACTTGCCTACACACACATGGCCTGAGGCCAGCTGATGCCATGATTGTAACACCAAGCTGCTTCAACATCCTCACAAGAATCTCATAGGTCTCTAAAAATATCTTTTCAATATGTGTTTGACATTGGGAACCAGCAGTTGGCATAATGGCTATGTCTCTGGACTCCCATGTAGTCAACCACGGTTTGAGTCTTGGACCCGGTGGCTTAAACTCATGCTGGGCACGTGTGCGTGGGTGCCCAAGATCCCAAGAGGAGAATGGAGAAGAAGGGATTGCCAGATGGCCATCCGCCCAGGAGGTGATTTCTCGCTTTCTGTCACTCTGTCTCTCTCTGTCTTTCTGGTGAGCGCACGCGCCCTATAGCAAAAACCTCTCCAAAAAAATTACATATATATGTTTGACATGAATTTAAAAAAAAAAAGTTATTTATTTATTTCTTCTTCTGAGAGCGAGAGAGAGGCAGCCCCACTTGGGACCTAGTGTTGTAATCCACTCCCAGTCTCAGACAGCCAGAGGAAGCAAGGACACAGGTAGGCTTTGCATCCTCAAGAAGATCCTGATTGGAAATCCAGGACCCTTCCACGTGGGTCCAGCTGCAGCACTGCTGCACCATCACCTGCTCCTACAGTAAACTCTGTACACAAAATGCACACTGGCCCAGCTGTCCTAGCACAAATGGTAGATGCCTCTCAGAACACCGGAGTTACTTGGGAGGGCTCTGGGTCCAGATCTGGGGTTGGCCTGAAGATGACAGAGCTTTCTGGGAGCATACTAAGGGCCATTCAGGGCATGATGAGACAGCCTCCCTCCTTACCCCTTGAACAAAAATAACCTTTAAAAAATTATAAACATTTGGGGTCTAGCAGAAGGCGTAATGGTTCTGTTGCTGGACTCCCTGGTAGTCGACTGAAGTTCAAGTCCCAGACCTGATGACGTAAAACTCATGCTGGGCACGTGTGCGTATGCATGCCTCAAGTCCTGAGAGAAGACTGAGGGAGAAAGAACTGTGGCGTGGCCATCCCCCCTGGGGAGTGATTTCTCGCTTTCTATCTCTCTGGTGTGTGTATGCTATAGCAAAAACCTCTCTAAAAAATTATAAACATTTGAATGGCATAAATAGTAACATTATCATTATCTTACTTATTCATAACAGAGTATATGCACATGCCAATGAGAGGAAGGGGGGAGGGAGGGAGGACCTGGCCACACAGTGGCCCCTGTCACCTAGCCCTCCAGCTCATCGGGATCTTAGGTGTGCACAAACACACCCTGGGTGGCATGTTTCAGCTCAGCTGGGGAAGGGATCTGAACCCAAAGTTCAGTCATGCAGCCTCCAACACCACAGTTGGGAATGTCACCAACTGGGCCATAGAGGCTGAACCTAAATAGCAACATTATTTATCAATATAATGAATTTTTTTGAGAGATTTTTGCTATAGGGTGCATGCACTTGATGGAGAGACAGAGAGAGACAGAGAGACAGAAAGCAAGAAATCACCCCCCAGGGGGGGATGGCCATGCAGCAATCCCTTCTCCTCCATTCTCCTCTCAGGATTTTGGGCACTCACGCACACATGCCCGGTGTGAGTTCTATGCTGCCAGAACTGGAACTCGAACCACAGTGAACTACAGGGGGTCCAATGACACCATTTACTGGTCCCAATCGATATAATATTATAATACATTATGTTATAATATTAGCATCACAGAGGAGAATATCAAAAGGATGTATACATATATAATTTTTTATGAAAAGTATCAAATTACTATAATTTTTGTATAAAACAACACAACGAAGCAAAGATAAAATATATAGACACATATTAGAACCCCAAATAAAATAAAAAGATATTATTAACCAAATGTAATTCAGAAAATACTGTTCGGCCCAAATGAAACCAAAGTGTGTACACTTTCTCAAATAAAATGAAATGAAATGTTAGGAGATAGCAGCTTTCATGTGGGCAGCAACCAGTTAATATGATAAAAATAGGTGAAAACAATCCCTGATTATTTTTTCATTTGATTCTTGGGTACTTAAAAATTATAAATCAGGATTGACTTATTGTTCTTTTCTATATTATAAATAGATTATACTGTATATTGTCCCAGAAGGTCTTAGAGATCAGCCGGTTTCTAAATACAGGAGAATTTTAGTATAATTATCTGCAAATATGTTTTGGCAGCCCTTGTGCTTTTTGCTAACAATTCCAGAATTATCAAAAAATAGCCAAATGTTACTGAATTACCAGTAACATTCAGAGATCATTTAGGGAAAAAAATGAAAGAAAATCTATTCCTTAAAAGTTCCATAGTGAGCTGGATTGTTCACTGGCATGAGTCATAGGAAGTACATCTGAGCTGTGCCAATATCTTCTATGGTTTGATACCACCTTTAGTTCTTCACTGGTAAAATGAGAGCATCAGGGAGACCAGCAGTTGGCGTAATGGCTATGCCACTGAACAGTCATGTAGTCAACCACGGTTTGAGACCCGCACCTGGTAGCTTAAACTCCCACTGGGCACGTGTGCGTGCATGCCCAAGATCCTGAGAGGAGAATGGAGGAGAAGGGATTGTGGCATGGCCATCCCCCCAGGGGGTGATTTCTTGTTTTCTGTCTCTTGCTGTCTTTCTGGAGAGCACATGCACCCTATAGCAAAAACCTCTCAAAGAAATTTTTAAAAAATTTATAAAAGTGAGGGCATCAGGGAACTGGAGAGGAAGTAGGGTGGAGGGTTTATATGATAATATAATATAAACAATATTAGGTGTCATCAGTTCTTCCCTTCAGAGACACAGAAGTTAGACATGGAAATAATGCTTACTTGTGAAGTGGGGCTGGAAGAGGTGCTTCCCTGGTGAAATCATTACTGAGGGTGTTATCCTTGGAAGTAAAATGGCTTACTCGCCCTAAGAATTTACCCCAGCATTTATGTCCACAAGTCTCTCTGACATCCTCCCATCCCCACATCAGAGATCTGCCACTGAAGGGACACAGTAGAGGGCACAGCTGCAAAGGCACAAATGCACAGGGTTATTTCAGGGGGAAAGCCCCCCACAAAGGCTTCGCAGCTTTGTGAGAGAGTCTCATGGTTGGGCAGGGGGAAGTACACCTTGGCTGAATTCCACTCTTCCCAATGAGCAATGTCTTCCGTCACTCCCTATTTTTAAATGACTTGTGATAAAGAGGAAGTTTCTTACAAATGGGCTGTGGAGATGGGGACATCACACAGAAGGAGGTTCTTTTGGGCTGAAGTTCGAGGAACTGGAAGTCCAGAGCTCAATTAAAAATGTCCAATGGGCACTGGTGAAGCCAAGGAATGAGGCTCACTCGGGCTGAACTGTGAGGTACTGAGGCTGACAGAGCATTCTGGGCTCTGGACTGGATTGTGCTATGGTCTGAATGCTTTGCGTCCCCCCCCCCATCCAAATAATATGTTGAAACCCTAACCCTGAAGTTGATGGTACTAGGTGAAAGGCCCTTTGGGAGGTGACTGGGTACTATTCTCATGCAAGTAGAGTTCTCCTGAATGGAGCTAGTGCCTTCACGGAAGAAGGAGAACTCTGTTTCACCTTCTACCATGTGACGATGTAATTGGAAGGGACCATCCATGAACCAGAAAATGAGTTTTCGCCAGAAACTGCATCTGCTGGCACTTGGATTCTGGACTTCCAGCCTCCAGAACAGTGAGAAAGAAGTTGGGTTGTTTGTAAGTCACCCGCTCAATTGACCAAAACAAATGGGCGATAATGATCCTAACAACTCAATGCTAATCCTTTCCAGAGGACATTACAAACATTTCTTTTCTTCTTTAAGACAGGTTGCCCAGCCTTAACCTTGAGATCCTTCTGCCTCAGTCTCAGGAGTCACTGGGATTACAGGTGCACACCACCGCAGTTGGCCATCAGGTTGAATATGATACAATTCCAAAGGGGTGGAAATGGGAGCACAAAGAGGAAAGTCACTTCTCCAAGGATGCTCATGGTCTCATCTTCCCCCATCTTCACTAAATGCTATGTAAGTAGAACCCAGGGAAGGAGAAGTTAAGGCTTCAAGACTAAGATAGAGGTAGATCATGTGATCATGTTATGTCGAGAATAATAGCACCAGATACCAATCTAACAAATACTGGATATATAAAGGATGGAACTGCACTTGAATATCCCTACAACTCAAATTCTGCAAGGATTCAGATGGACCAGAAGGTCAATGAGTTTGACCTAGTGAATTACTGATGTTTAAGAAGGAGAGGGCTTACTGTTTTTATAGCTACAAACTGTGTTCACTCTGCAAGAAATAGTATCCAAGCAGACTAATAACTGTATGCTTCCCTGAGCACCTAAATTACTTCAAGGTAAAGCAGACTCAGGGGTGGAAAAATTATTGGTACTCTGCAATGTTTTTCAACCTCAAAAATAAAATACAGCTATAATGCTATCAGTAGATATACAATTTTTTATTTTCAATCCAAGCAGATTGAAAACAGTCTTGGGATGCCTTGTGTTTGTTTGTTTTCATTGTTAACACTTTCAATTGAGAGAACTGTTGCTTTTTGTGTAAAAAAAAATTGCTAGTGATTTTCAATTGGGAGGCTGCTATTAACATATTACTGAACACTAAGGGTATATACACTCTAAAATATTGGTTGAGATGAGCAAAATTATACTCACTGTAGTGAAAAGAAATCCTAAAGAGAGTGTACATATGAGAAAGATCGTTTGATTTCTTCCTAGGGAATCATAAGTGTAGGGGAGGTTTTTTTTTATGAAGCTATGTTTAGCCAGACAACCTTGATTTAGATCCTAGAATATACCTCTGTTTGTGTAAAGGACAGAGTTTTAGTTATCTGTAATTTTAGCTTCATAAATCAGTTGAAAATGGAAATATTTTCAGTCACCAAGATGATTAAAGTGTTAGAGAACAGTATCCTCTACTAACTATAGTGTGAACTTGGGCATGTGGTTTAAACTGTATATGCCTCAGTTTTCTCATTATAAAATGGGTAAAATAACAGTAAAAATCTTGTAGGGTTTAGTAAGAGAAAGAATGGTTTAATAAGAACAAAGTGCTTGAGGAAAGATGGTTTTCAGACATCTCTGACCCGTCTACCCTAGTCTTCCTTAGTGAGTTCATACAGGCATAGCTTAAGGATGTCTGTCTTCTCATCTTATAATAGCACTGAAGACAGTTGTCTTTACTTTACTAACTCTATATTATCTGTTTTTTTAAGGGAGACTTTTTTTCTATAAGGTGAATGTGATAGCCAGAGAGATAGAAAGACAGAAAGCGAGAAATCACACCCCCTTGACTACTGAGGGGACGGCCATGCCACAATCCCTACTCCTCCATCCTCCTCCCAGGATTTTGGGTACATGTGCATACATACCTGGTGTAACTTTCAAGCCAAGAGTCTGGTATTTGAACTGTAGTAACCATGTGGGAGTCTAGTACTTTAACCACGACACCACCTGCTGGCCCCTATTATCTATTTATTTATTTTTTTTAATGTCTGGCACACAAGAGCTGTTCAAACAATGTAGAATTTTATTAAACTCCTCACCTGGTCTCAGAAATGCGTTGTGTGGTTCCAAAAAGATGGGGCCACACCCATTGGATACTTTATCAGAGACAGGAAGGAGGTCCTACATTGAAAAGTTAGGATCAGAGTCCAGCAATGGACATCAATGGTATTCACATTGAGCTTTGTTGTGGTTGTTTTTAACCATGACCCTTCACTGGACAGGGAATTCCTTAAGAGCAGCGTTCTCAAACAGCACCTGGGTCAGTTTTCTTCCACTGACCTCTCTGTTTTCACTCCTCCCCCAGCCAGGAGGCTGATCTGTACAAACTACCTATACATCAGTGGGTCTCCTTGTCTCTGGCTCCTGGCGATGTGTGGATGCTGAGAACCATAGCATGAGGACAGGGAGAAAATGGAAAAAGCGGTATGGTCTTTTATGGTCTTTACTCCCCAGAGCACTCCCTAAGGTCACCTCATGCGTAGCAGGTGATGGGGGGAGATTCTTTCTGATTCGGTAAATCCTTCTTCTGGGTCCTCTGGACAGGGTCATAACAGTTCTATTATTGGTGCCAGGGTGCTTCACTGTCTTTTGCAGTTTCTTCCCATTCTTCTCACAGCTTTGCTGACAGTCCCATTTTTAAGCCCTCTAGAATTAACCTAGTTTGAACGTGCCATCTGTTTCTTGCTAGAACCCTGCCTGCTACAGTACCCTGGATGAGTAAAAGGGGGAACCGTACAAACAACTGTCATATTTCCCCTGGCTATGCAGCCACTTGGCAACTACTCTTCTGGTTTTATGCCCAGTTGGGAGCCAAATGCGTTCCCCTTGCTCCTATAAATCTCTCCATGAATACTGGACTGATAAAGGCTCCTTGTTTTCTTCTAAGGAATTTTTTTTTGGGAAGGTGGGGAAGTTTTTTCTATAGGGTGCGTGCACTTGCCAGAAAGACAGAGAGACAGAAAGCAAGAATCTCCCGCCCCCCTCCCCCCAGGGAGAATGGCCATGCTGCGATCCTGTCTCCTGCATTCTGCTCTTCGGATCTTGGGCACGCATGCACATGCACCCTGTGTGACTTTAAGTCACCGGGTCTGGGATTTGAATCACCATCACTACATGGGAGTCTAGCGACACAACCATTATGCTATCTGCTGGTCCCTTCTTCTAAGGAATTTTTTGAAGAGAAGAGATGAAAGCCAAAATCTGGGGATAATTTCCTATTTTTGCTTTTTATTTGAAAAAAAATTTTTTTGGGGTATTTTTTAGATGTATGATTTCACTCAATTATATTCTGGTGTCATGTTTAAATTTACTTATAGGTGATAAAATAACCTGTATGTACTGTAGAATAGTTTTCAAATTAAATTCTGCTCCGTAATAACGGATTTCCTTCAGTAAGTGAGTAAAGATGAACAGATCAACATAGCATTGACAAGATATATAAGGTAACATACTTTCCGGATAATGCTTAGAGAACAGAGATGTTTCTACGTTTCAATACCTGTCGCTGTATATTTCCTGCCGTCTAGTACAGATGTTATAGTAACTTCAAAACACATTTGGGAATAAGCAACCAATAGTCGTTTACAACGAACTTCTGTCTGCACACATGAACTCTGGAGATCCCACTACGGAGTGATGACAATGAGCAGCAAATTACAATGTTAATTGCTTTTTGTTCTGCAGAGGTAGTCTTATTGCTACACAACTCTTTAATGTCACCCATAAATCAACTCTTCCATGCGGCGAGGGAGATTTTTCCATCAGCAGCTTCGCTCTCTGTTGATTTTGGCATCTAAATGAACTCATATTCAAAAGGCAGGCAAACAATAGGAAAATGGCACTAGACATCTTTAAGACAAAATGATAATAAAGTTCCTTGCCACAAATAGACCTACTACCCAGAAAAGCCCAGCAGCAAATTCTACATAGTCTCTATTTAAAAAGACGCTCTGTTAACAACCATATGTATTTCTCCTTCTAGTAGACTTATTTTCATCCTCCTTTGCATTCTGTCTTCTTTTTTATTCTTTCCAGTCAATGTTCTTTCATCAGCTCAGTTCTAGTTTTGTCATCTGTTCCCTATGTAATGTGTCTACAGGGCCTTCATTCTGTCACTTTTGCTTTGGAATGGCTTTCATTTTCTAATGTTCTTAAAATGTGGGATCTAAAACTAAATCCTAATTCAGAAGTAGCCTAGGCAGAATAAAATAGGTTTAATACCATCTTTCTACTGAAGTATTTACTTCTATTGAAAAAATCATTGATAATGTTGGTAGAAGAACAAAGACAGAGAGACAGAAAGCAAGAATCTCCCGCCCCCCTCCCCCCAGGGAGAATGGCCATGCTGCGATCCTGTCTCCTGCATTCTGCTCTTCGGATCTTGGGCACGCATGCACATGCACCCTGTGTGACTTTAAGTCACCGGGTCTGGGATTTGAATCACCATCACTACATGGGAGTCTAGCGACACAACCATTATGCTATCTGCTGGTCCCTTCTTCTAAGGAATTTTTTGAAGAGAAGAGATGAAAGCCAAAATCTGGGGATAATTTCCTATTTTTGCTTTTTATTTGAAAAAAAATTTTTTTGGGGTATTTTTTAGATGTATGATTTCACTCAATTATATTCTGGTGTCATGTTTAAATTTACTTATAGGTGATAAAATAACCTGTATGTACTGTAGAATAGTTTTCAAATTAAATTCTGCTCCGTAATAACGGATTTCCTTCAGTAAGTGAGTAAAGATGAACAGATCAACATAGCATTGACAAGATATATAAGGTAACATACTTTCCGGATAATGCTTAGAGAACAGAGATGTTTCTACGTTTCAATACCTGTCGCTGTATATTTCCTGCCGTCTAGTACAGATGTTATAGTAACTTCAAAACACATTTGGGAATAAGCAACCAATAGTCGTTTACAACGAACTTCTGTCTGCACACATGAACTCTGGAGATCCCACTACGGAGTGATGACAATGAGCAGCAAATTACAATGTTAATTGCTTTTTGTTCTGCAGAGGTAGTCTTATTGCTACACAACTCTTTAATGTCACCCATAAATCAACTCTTCCATGCGGCGAGGGAGATTTTTCCATCAGCAGCTTCGCTCTCTGTTGATTTTGGCATCTAAATGAACTCATATTCAAAAGGCAGGCAAACAATAGGAAAATGGCACTAGACATCTTTAAGACAAAATGATAATAAAGTTCCTTGCCACAAATAGACCTACTACCCAGAAAAGCCCAGCAGCAAATTCTACATAGTCTCTATTTAAAAAGACGCTCTGTTAACAACCATATGTATTTCTCCTTCTAGTAGACTTATTTTCATCCTCCTTTGCATTCTGTCTTCTTTTTTGTGGCTGTTCCTGATGTTGTACAGAGAAGTCCAATGTAATGGGGTGCGGTAAATGGCATAGAATTGAGTGAGATTTTCCCTGTCTTATTCTAATATTTGACAAACCTGCTAACAAAGAGATTTTCTTTGTTGGGTGCGTAATCTGTACTTACCAACACTGACTCTGTGTCTTCTTTTGAGACAGGGGTCTGGAAAATTGATTTCACATAATGGGATGGAGGAAGGCAGTAGTAAAGGCAGGACACAAGCTAAGTGTTATTTTGTAGGTGTGTGTTTTGAGAAATAGACTATTTCTCTTTGGCCATGGCCTGGTTGCTACACCAACCACTGATGGAAGAAGTAAGTGATGGTTTCCAGAAAGGTTGAGGGGAAGGGAGAATGATCACAACACTCCCCAAGGCAGCCACTCATTTCAGCATTCTTGCAGGTGCTGCTTTCCCTGCATCATCAAGTTCTGACTGCACATTCGCTCACACTGGGAAGTAAAATATCAGTTACATTAAATGGTGTCTTATCATTGCTGTTGGCCAGAATGGTGGAGATAGAGGTTCTGCTAGGGCAAGGCAGGCCACATCAGGCTAGCATTTTATCTGTCGCACGTAGAGGGGCCTCCTTTGTGTGGAGTAAAATGTGAGGTCTGCTTCTAGAGGCATGTTTGGTTGCAATGATGATCTCAAAAAAGGCCAAGTGGTAAAGGCCAACAATTCTTCTGGACTGAAGTTGCAGTCATGGTTGGGGAAAGCATATTTATGACTAAGAGCACACGTATGGAGTTCCAGAATGCAGACTTGAGTTATTCACACACTCCTAATTCAACGGCAGGTTATGCAAATTAATATACAAGACCTTCGAGAACCAGAGAAAGTAACACTTGGAGCAGAACTGATGTATTCCGAGGTTTGAATTCATTACCCACTCCATAGACAGAGGACAAGGGGAAGGTGTTTGATACAATCTTGTACCAACAAGCTCCACACACATAGACGGTAACCCCGAGGAAATCTGATCTGAAAATTATAACAGAAAATTACCTATTTCTATGTCTCCATATATATAAAAATGAGCAAAGGTATCAGTGGAATCATAACACAGAGGGGACAGGCTTCACAGAGATAACTTAGGCAAATTATTAAACAATGAAACAAACATAAAGTTGAAACAATAATCTTCAGGAAAAAATACCAAAATACAGAATTGGTATATTATCTAGCATATCCAATTTTCAACAAAAAAAATGGTGACATGCAATGAATTAACATCTCCTCAGGGAAAAAGGAGTCCGTAGAAACTGTCTCTACTATCCCTGACATACTACTAAAGACTTGAAGGAAGCAATTGTAAATATATTTGAATAACAAAGAAAATCATACTTAAAGAAATACAAAGAAGTATGACAACAACAAATGAACAAATGGGGATCAAAAGTTAAAATTTTTAATAAGCCTGGATTTGAAAATTATAATAACTGAAATAAAAATCCACCAGAGAGCACAATAAAACCCATCTGATCATTTCAAATCATACAGCAAAAGCCTTTGATAAAATTTTAAATTCGTTTAGAAAAGAAGTCCTCAAAAACTAGAAATAGAGAATCTTCTAAAAGGGAACTACAAAAATATCATTCTTTATGGGGAAGTATGAGGGGACCTCAAGAATTTCATATAAAAATGGAATTAAAAAAATAAACATTTAGGGGACCAGCAGTTAGCATAGTGGCTGTGTCGCTGGACTCCCATATGGTCAACCACGGTTCACGTCCTGGACCTGGTGGCTTAAAACTCACGCCGGGCGCGTGTCTGTGCATGCCCAAGATTCTGAGAGGAGAATGGAAGAGAAGGGATTGTGGTGTGGCCATTCCCCCTGGGGGGTGATTTCTGGCTTTCTGTCTCTCTGTCTCTCTGTCTGGCGAGTGCACACGCCCTATAGCAAAAACCTCTTAAAAATAAAATAAAAAGTAAAATAAACATTCAAAAATATAGATTTTATTTCTCAACATAAGCTTCAGCACCCATTTGCAAGTGATGCCAGCTATTTAGTTCATCTGTAACGAACAAAGGGTCTTGGGAATTTAACCATGTTAATGCAATTTTATTATAATTATGAACCAAACAAAAATGCATGTCTTTTAAAGACGTTTTAGATTAAGAAACAAAACGAAGTCAGAAGGACCTAAATCAGATCTGTAAAGTAGATACCTAATGATTTCCTAGTAAAATTCTTGCAAAATGTCCTGTTTGATGAGAGGAATCAGTAGGAACACTGTCACGGTGGAGAAAGACTCTTTGGTGAAGTGTTTCTGGATGATTCTGGGTGTTTTTTGGCTAAAGTTTCAGTAAACTTTCTCAATTATTTCACCATTCTTCCACCCAAGTTTCACCATAAATTTGGTATTTCTTCTTGCTTCACTTTTAGAAGCATTTATTTTGCTCTGATAGGAGCTCTTTTGAAACTGATACCTAATTCTTCTTAGTGCCTCAAAGTAGATCCTGTTCAGACATAGAATAGCAAGTTCATACAAGTTTATTTTGGTGCAAATATTTTTTGAAGTTAATGCCTTTTTTTTTTTTTTTGTAGTCTACATTTTATATGAACTTGTTAAAGATCTCTCACTTGGACACTGAACACTTTTCCCCCCAAACTGAAAATTAGCAAAAATTCTGCTCTTACCCCTTGTGTTCAACAACTTATTCTGAAGTATAATATTATTCTGAGGAGTAATAACCACTTATTCTAAATACAGTAGTGCACTAAGGCAAGGGAGAGAAGAAATAGGTGTAAAGATTGAA
>NW_006206760.1:3586306-3599060 GCF_000334495.1 Tupaia belangeri chinensis
CAACTTTTTAGTTCCAGATGACATGGTTACATATTTAGAAATGCTAAAGAATATACAAAAGAACTATGAGAACTCATAAGCAAACTTAGCAAAATCACAGGGCATAGATGATCCATATTAAAAAAAAAAAATCAATGGTATGGGGCCAGCAGATAGAGCGGTGGGAAAGGCGCTGGATTCCCACATAGCTATCAACGATTCAAGTCCTGGGCTTGGCAGCTTGAAAATAATATCAGGTGTGTGTGTGTGTGTGTGTGTGCTCAAAATTCCAGGAGGAGAATAAAGGAGAAGGGATTGTGGTATGGCCCCCCCCTCTGGGGGGGGGTGATTTCTCACTTTCTCTCTTACTCTCTCTTCTGTCTCTCTCTCTCTCTCTTCTGTCTCTCTCTAGTAAGTGCATATGTCCTATGGCAAAAATGTCAAAAACAAATCAAAACAATGGTATTTCTGTATAATGGTACTTCTATATAGGAATAAACCACTTGAAAACTATACAGAACAATTCCACTTAAAATAGCATACAGATTTTCAAATACTTAGGAAATGATTTAACAAAAGATGGGCAAGACCTCTTTACTGAAATCTACAACACACTGTTGAGAAATCCATGTTCATGAGTCAGAAGACTCAATATTGCTAGGTTGTCAATTACCTCTAAATTCACCTCCAGATGCAATGGGATCCCAGTCAAGATTCCTGCAGGCTGCTTAATAGTAATTGACATTTTATTACACAGAAATTTAAAACATCTTAAATAACCAAAAGAATCTTGAAGCTAAAACAGACTGTGATATTGGAGTAAGAATGGATGAAATAACTAATAAACCAGGACAGAGTCTAGAAATAGACTCTGGACCACTTCCACCATTTACAAAGGGACTTTAAAAAGTTCATGGAATTAAGGTACAAATTTATTTTGATGAAAAACAACTGAAATCTATGCAATTTTTTCACAATACTAATTAGCCATGTATTTTTTGGAGAGCCCCTCTTATACAATAAACTGACTGTCAACAAAGCAGACCAAGCAAATTGTTCATGTGTGCCCAAAATCCTGAAAGGCGAATGGAGGAGAAGGGATTGTGGGCGTGGCCATTCCCCCTGGGGATTGATTTTTCGCTTTCTGTCTCTCTGTCTCTCTGTCTCTCCAGCAAGCACCCATGGTCTATAGCAAAGATCTCTCTTTAAAAAAATTTGAAAGCTAAAATAATGTTTTCTATAAGGAAACCTAAGAGAACAATAACTATTTTAAAAGAAAAAATGATTTCTTTGGACACAAGAAACACTGTGAATTTTAAAAACATGGCAAAGTAGACTTCAAATTAAAACCTTTTTGTCTGCTAAAGATAACATTTAAAAAATGAAATGGGCATGCTATAGACTGTGAGATGTAAGTGCATATACGGCAACAGACTTGTACTCAAGAAAAAACAATTCTACTAATCAATAATAAAGACAAATGACCCAATTAAAAAGACTTGAATATATACCTCATAAAAATATATATGAATGGCTAAGAAGCACATGAAAAGATGTTCAATATCAGTATTCATGAGAGAGGCACAGATTAAAGCTCAGTAAGATACCACTTCACACTCACCAGAAGATTGGCAATATCAAATGATGTAAACACACCTGCATCGCTGATAGAAGGGCAAAATAGTACAACCAGTTTCAGAAACTGACCATTTATAGAGTCAAACACCTTTCTACCCTCTGAGTCAGCAATTCCACTCGTAAGCATTGAATGAATAAGTGAAAACAGAAACTTTTCAAAATGTTTACAGCAGCTTGATTCAGAAGAGCAAACACTGGAAATACCCAACTGTCCATCAAAAAATAACATATAAACAATGTATGGTGTGCTCATAAAACAGAGCAATATTTAGCAATAAGAATAAACTACTAATATACCCATAACAATAATGGCTCTCTAAGATCTTAAGCCGAGTGACAGAGCCCAAAAAAGACTATTGTATGATTCCATTTCAATGAAGTCTGCAAGCAAACAAAATTAACCAATGGTGATAGACCTGAAGATTGATGCTTATGAAGGATGGAGACTGATAGGTACAGAGCCTATGGGTAGTGCCTGGGGTGATGGAAGTGACCCATAGCTTCATGACAATGGGGTTACACAAATGAATACACTATCAAAATGCATCAGGATGTACACTTACAGTGTATGTATTTCAGTGTATATACATTTTCTCATAAAAAGATTGTTAGTTAAAAGATGGGATGCACCTTCCACTTCGTGTGTTATTATACTATTATATAAATCAGTCTTGCTTGGCTTAATTCAAAGTACAACCAACCACTGAGAGCAGCATGGGAGGAGACAAGCATCTGGATTTCTGAATCAAACTAAATCTTGACTGGCACTATTTTTAATATGTTCAATTTCTATTTTTTAAAGAATTAATTTTATTTATTTATTATTATTATTTAAAATTTGCTATAGGGCATGTGCACTCACCAGAGAGAAAGTGAGAAAGCAAGCCACCAGGTCTGGGACTCGAACTGCAGTCAGCATGTGGGAGTCCAGTGCCCTAACTACCATGTGACCTGCTGGCCCTCAATTTTTATTGTAAAAAATCTTGAGATGATAGATAAAGGCAAAAGCTATCATGTTTAATTTCTATAAACCATTAATACAAAATCTATCTTTTCAATTGCCAGACGGTACATGCACTTGCCAGAAAGAGAAAGAGAGAGAGACAAAGAGGAGCATCCTTCATGATGCAATCTATTTTCTTCATTTCTTGATTCTATTTGAATTTGGAACCACATGTGCATGCATCCAGTATGTTTTTCAAGCTGCCAGGACTGGAATTTGAATCACAATTAGCCATGTCAGATCTGGCTCTCGAAGCACAGCACTTAACAACTGTGCTATGGAACAGATCCAATAATACTGATAAAAAGAAACATCACCCAGACAAAGGAATTACTCCAAAAACTAGGCTTAAAAACCACTGCCATGGGAAATCTGAAATTCCATCTGATCTGATGTAGCTGAGAATGGACTTTAATAAATGACTATAAATAAAGTCTGACTATCTAAATTTCATTGATCAAGTGAGCTTTAATCATATTTAAGTAAGTTTGGGTGCTAGGCTATGCTAGGTATCTGGGGAAATCCTGACTCAGATACTCACTAGCCTTTTATGTTTAATTTTTTTGCACCTCCTTATAGTGGTCTACTTGCCTCGAGTCATCCTGGACTCATCAATCACACACATACACACACACACACACACACACACACACGGGATCTTCAGGTATTTCATGGAATATGGGCTGACTGAGAAAGGTGTGAATCAGGTTGTGAGAATCTTGTTGGGGAATCCTGTCTCTCTCCCATACAGGGAATGAATGAATGTTTAAAAAAATTCATGGAAAATGCATATTATGTACATATTTCAATTTTTTCTTGTACCGGAATAAGCTTGTACTTTAATTCCAGTTTCCCACAAACTTTTGAAGTCCCTTTTTGTGTGTGTCTGTGTGTATAGCTGCTAACATTTCCTTAAAACAATGATTTCCTCAGGCCATGGTCTTTTTTTTTTCTATAAATATTACAAAAGAGCTTTGTAAAGGTTCTTAGCAATTCCAGGATACATTACTAATACCAATGAGCAATCTGTTGCATAAATGTACCGTATCTCAATCTACATCTGTAATCAGCTCATCAACATTCACACCGTGGATTGTAATACTGTGAATTCACTGGCAAACCTTCTGGCAAGCGTTTGTCCATGGTGCTCATAATGAATATAACAATGTCCTCATTCATTATTAGTTAACAATGAGCTTGAGAAACAGGGCATAGAAATGAACTACACAGAAGGAATAATGTAATAGGTCCATGGTTAATCTCTCTAGGAGCGCATTCAGGATGACTTTTGGCAGAGGTAGACCTTCAATGGAAACCTGTAAAATTTACAAATGTTGGAGTTGTGGGCAAAGTAGAACACTCCGGGAGAGGGAAACAGATCACAAAGACTCAGCACTTAGGGAAATATGCGAAGACAGGTGAAGAAGTCGGCCAGCGAGGAGGAGGATGCCAACTTAGGGAACACTGGACCAATAAGACTCTTGAATTCAGACTTTATCCCACAGGTGGTAAGGGTAATTAGATGTTTCTGGGTTGAGAAGTAGCATATGGAAATTTTTCAAATGCAAAGCTATCTTCTTTTTGCAGAGGATTCCTATGGAAAATAGGACAGGCCACTAGAGCAGGTAAGGGAAATAGCAGAGAAAAAGGAGCAGATAATGTCTGAGAAATAGGAAAGGGGGTAAGAACAGAATGGTTCAAACGAAACAGGGCAAAGGCTTTCCCAGTTCTAATCACACTCGATTTGAATATTCTGTTTCTGTGTTTATCTCCCTCATCAGACATGAAGCCCTGGAGGCACAGTCCATTAATTATTAATCGTTATAACTACATTAGTTAGTCTTTTTAATTATGTTGTAATAATATGAGTTCATATTAATTCCTGGCACGTGGTAAATACTAACATTTTTGCGTGCTTTAAAAAAACATGAAGACCAAGCAGCTCAGCCACAGTGGTGTGCCCTGCTGAGATGTGGGTACTTGTAGGCTGAAGCCAATGGAAAGCCCAGGTTCGGTTTCTGGCCCAATCTCAATAGGTATGGTGGTGCACACCCATGGTCCTAGGTAGTTGGGAGGCTTGGGCAGGAAGACTCAAGATGTGATGAGACCTTCTCATAGTTTATAGTCATAAGTCAGTCAACCAAAGTCACCCCACCACATTTCTCATAAACATATAAAAACCAACAACCACGAAAACCCACCAAGAGGTATTTCAGAACCTTGGCCACTGAATTTGTACTATTTCAAATGTATAGCCCTGAACTTCATTTGATCCGTGTTGGGGCTAGATACATTCTTGGGTGTGGGACATAGCTTTGTTACCGTCTATGTCACAGAGAAGAGGCTATCAATAAATGCATATATCTCTCCAGGGTCTGTATCATAAATGAAAAATACTCTTATTTTTTTTATCCAGATAAGTTCTTGTAAATGTTCACAAGTTGAGGGTTCTGAAGCAACTGGTTCTGATGGCCAGGGATAGCCCTGGTTTCCTCCAATGACTCTTCAGCTCTTGGAAGCAGTAGATTCCTTAACAGCTACGCAAATGATCATAGTAAACCCTCCTTTGTAATTAAAGGAATGAATCATTGCAAGATAGAGAAAAACTTGCTATGCTGCAATGACTATTTTTAATGAATGGAAACACAAAATATTTCTTATTTCTAGCAAGAGTATCATGGAAGAGGTCCCAGAATCAGATCATATTTACCTATAGTTTTGGTGTCTCTGTATATTCTGCATGATCACATGCACTTTGTACCAGTCCATATTCTTTGCTATATGCCTTCCTTTTTCTATCTAAATTTTATTTTATTTTATTTTAGAGAGAGATTTTTGCTATAGGGTGCATGTGCTCACTGGAGAGACAGAGAGAGAAAGCAAGAAATCATCCCCCAGGGGGATGGCCATGCCACAACCCCTTCGCCTCCATTTTCCTCCTGGAATTTTGAGTACACACATGTGCCCACCATGAGTTTCAAGCTGCCGGGTCCAGGAATCGAACCATAGTCGACCATGTGGGTAGTCCAGTGCCTTAGCCACTATGCCACCTACTGGTCCTCTACCTAAATTCTATCATTCTTTAAATTCTAGCTCAAGCTAAAACATGTTCTCAAGTCATTAAATTCCATAGTATATTTAAATTCTCTGAATTTTTAACACTTATTTTAATTAGCCATGAGCTGCCTCAAGATATCTCATTCCGAAGTGTTATTTTCAACCCAATTTAACACGTTTACTGTACGTTCACTATCAGTACTCCGCAGTCATAGGTCCTGGGTGGGAGGGTGGGGAGAAAATGAGAAAGACATAAGGACTTAATTTAAGGACTCAGATGTCACAGTATGTGATACGATGCAAAATGTGGGGGATGAACAGCTAACAGAGAAGATACAATAAAGATGCGTTATTAAAAATGATATAAATTGGGACCAGCAGTTAGCGTAATAGCTATGTCGCTGGACACCCATGTAGTCGACCATGGTTCGAGTCCCGGACCCGGTGGCTTAAACTCACGCCGGGCGCGTGTGCGTGCGTGTCCAAGATCCCGAGAGGAGAATGGAGGAGAAGGGATTGCAGCGTGGCCATCCTCCCTGGGGGGTGATTTCTCGCTTTCTCTCTGTCTCTCTCTGCCTTTCTGGTGAGGGCATGCGCCCTATAGCAAAAGCCTCTCAAAAAAAAAAAACAGATATAAATTAAGAAGAAGACAAAGTACAATGGGGTTTGAGAAGTCACATTAAGTTGGTAGCTACAGCACATAGTTTTTTCTGTTCAGCACTTTCTCTTCCTTTTATCTGTTAATAGATTATGCTTCCATCTTTGGCTTCAGTATCTAAGTATCTGACCACAGTGCCTGGCGTAAGCTTTGGGCATGTGACGTAGGCCAAGCAAGAGTGAGTGTTTCCCTCAGAGGTTTCCTCAATCTCTAGCCAAGAGTGAGTGCCTTTTTAAATTTTTCCCTTTCGATTAAGAGCTATAAATGATGTGCTTGATGTGAGCCACGTTTGCTTCCACCACAGAAGAGAGAATGTGGTAGGCATGAGGAGAGAAGCAAAAACAACCTGGAGACGGTCTTCCAAATTCCCGACCATGACTACTTCTGAGGCCAGCGCCGCCCCTGCCCTGCTCTGACACCATGCAGTGACTTGAGTTAATCCTATCTTCAGTTCCCACTTAAATGAGTTTGAGCTGGGTCCCTGTCATCTGAGACCAAAATGTCCTTCCCTAATTGTATAAAATCCGAAATACTGGCTTTGAAGGAAGGGTAGGGTTGTGGGAAGTGAAGTGGATGTAGGAGGACTCCTGAACAAGGGCAGGGAGGAGAGAAAGGACAAGTGGTAACCAGAGACGATGCACTCAGAGCCTGACAAGGAGGACAGTGAGAGATGACAGTGGTGTTATCACAGAATCTCGAAATTGAGGCTGCTAAGATTTTTTTTTTCCTCCTTAAGGTCTCCAGAATATAGGCAAAATAATGACCCCCAAAGATGTCTACTTCCTCATCCCAGGATCCTCCGCTACGTTTTATGACAAAAAAAGGACTACCCCGACCTGATTAAGCCATGGCTCTTGAGATGTGGAAACTTCTGGATTATCTGAGAGGATTCCATAGAGACACAAGGGTCCTTTTAAGAGGGAGGCCAAGTGGACAGAATGAAAGGAGAAAATGTGATCTCAAAGCAGTGTCAGAGAAGGAGCTGAGATGGTGGGAGCAGACGTCCCAGGAAGTGATGCAAAGGATGCTGGGTGACTGCCTTTGACGATGGAGGAGGGGCCATGAGTAAAGGCAGGTGGGCAGGGTCCTGAAGGCAGAAAAGGCTGGAAGCAGATCCTCTTCTGGAACCCCCAGGGTGAGCACACGGCCCATTGGTATCCTGACTTCAGCCCAGGGGAACTCAAGGCAGATTTAAAAACTTAAAGAACTGAAAAATACATTTGTGTTGTTTTAAGCCATTACACTTATGATCATTTTTTTAGAGAAGCAGTAGGAAACTAATACAAATGGTTTTTGTTCACCAGTTTGCTTTTTCATCTTTCAGACGTCAACATCAGTAAGTGTATCGTAAGCCCCTGGATGTAAATCCCATGTCTCATACTTCTGTATCTCTCCACAGAGATATCGTACAGAGTAGAGTCCACTAAATCTTACCAGGTTGCATAAATCACTACAAGTCATCCTATTAGAAGGGTCCAATTAATTAATTAATTATTATTATTATTTTTCATTGTTGTTCAAGGGCACATGCGCACCAGAGAGACTTCTGGGGGAGAGAGAGAGAAAGCAACCCCCATGGGGGGGAGCCACACCTTCTCCTCCATTTCTTCTTTCAGGATTTTTGACATGCACAACCCCGCCCCCCCTCCCGCCCCATATGTTTCCCAAGCTGCAGAGTCCAGGATTTGAACTGTGCAGTTAGCCATGTAGGATCCAGCCATTCCAACCATCACACCACTGCCTGGCTCCAGAACTATATAATTTCTTATTTGGATTCTGAGGTCCTCGTCTTTTTGTTAAGAAATTAGTAAAGGGGTCAGATAAAGGCAGAGCAGTGAAACACAACACTGTCTGAGGCAACCCCACATGGGAAGGTTCTCAGTTCAAGTCTGGGCACGCTGGTCATGTGTGCTCATAATCCCATAAAACTGGGGGTGAATTACAGGGTTAGAATCCTGTCTAGAGTGCACCTTCACTCTCTTTCTCTCTTCTCTGTTACTCTCTCACACACATAAAGTGAATGAATGAATGAATATATATATATATACATATGTATATATATATATGAAAAGGAGTTATTCAGTTCTGTCATTATTTTGTCATTATTTACCGTGAAGGATTCCTCTCTTTCGTTCTTACTCCCCTTTGGGGGTAGGTAGAAAAGGGCAGAGAAGGGCTGGGGTTGGGCTTGAGATACAGTAATTTGTTTTGACCGTTTTTTTTTTTTTTTTTTAAGACGTTTTTGCTATAGGGCGTGTGCACTCACCAGACAGACAGAGAGAGACAGAGAGACAGAAAGCGAGAAATAACCCCCCAGGGGGGATGGCCACACCACAATCCCTTCTCCTCCATTTTCCTCTTGGGATCTTGGGCACGCACGCACACGTGCCCAGCGTGAGTTTAAGCCGCTGGGTCTGGGGCATGAACTGCGGTCAGCTACGTGAGAGTCCAGCGACATAGCCATTACACTAACTGCTGGTCCCTTGACCTGATTTTAACATTGTTGAGATTTATGCCAATTTAAGCACTAAAGGCTGAGACATCTGACTCGTGGCTCATTCTACCTTGCAGATTCTTCAGTCAGCCCCTTCCTGCATATTCTGATAGCATAACTGTTAGGGCAGAGAAGAAATGCCAAAAGCAAAGACTTCACATTTTAGTTTTTGTTCGTACATCTCATTTGATTAGAAAATAGTACTATGTGGATAAAATACTACAACACACACACACGTTATACATATAATCAGTCTTTTGTACAACTTAAGTGGAAAATACTTACAAAGTACAGACACTATAACTGCATTAGTG
The DNA here is from genome assembly GCF_000334495.1 of Tupaia belangeri chinensis. Taxonomy (NCBI): domain Eukaryota; kingdom Metazoa; phylum Chordata; class Mammalia; order Scandentia; family Tupaiidae; genus Tupaia; species Tupaia belangeri. Next base: position 3,595,450 of record NW_006206760.1, read on the forward strand.
AAAAAGGACAAGGCCTTGTGTCGCTTCTGATAGTATAGCTTACAGAATGAAGACCCATTTTTACATTTTACTTTTGAGCTTTCCAAAGTGTCTGAGTATCTGTTAAGAGCACCTGTTTTTTATTTGATTATATAGGACAAGGAATTTCAGAGTGCTAGAACCTTAACAGCTTTCAAACACAAATTGAAATATCTGTTTGATACATGGACACATCTAGATATAAATATATTCAACCACCGTGGGCAAAAATCTCCCAAACACCAAGGTTACTGGCTGTACAACAAAATGACCTATTTAGCGAAGGGGTCAGTTAGTTATAAAAAATGTAAATGACAAACAAAAAGAACCTTAGGGAGAAGAGGATTGAGAAATACCATTTTACTTAATGGAGAGAAATTGCAAAATCATACATCCACCTAAAATAAAGCATGCTTTTCTAAAATGCTAGGGATATGGAGGTTTGTTCCAGTTACTTAACCTTCAGCAAGCCATTCAAATTTTTCATGTCTTCCTATGATGTACGAAGGGACCAATTAAAAGAATTCACCCACCACATCTGAATTCATCCAGCCACGAACTTAAAGCTGAAAATTGTCTGTTTAAAGTGGGAGTAAACAGATTAGAGGAGTCTATGTTCCAAGTCTTTGGTTTGAATGGGTTGGATGGTCCAATCCAAAATAAATGGAGGCATTATTAACTGCCTCTTGCCCCTATCTGGAATCCCCATCATAGTAACCATCAGATACAATCCTAGCGGTCTCTTTAATCACTACCTCATTTCAGGGGTGCCACAAAGTGTTATTTACCTTGTGGTTTATAAATGATCAGTAAATGGGGGGACCAGCAGATGGCGTAATGGCTATGTCACTGGACTCCCATGTAGTCGACCATGGTTCAAGTCTTAAACCCGTTGGCTTAAACTCAAGGCGGGCAAGCATGCATGCGTGCCCAAGATCCCAAGAGGAGAACAGAGGAGAAGGGACTGCGGCATGGCCATTTCCCCCTGGGGGGTGATTTCTCGCTTTCTGTCTCTCTTTGTCTTTCTGGCAAGCGCATGTGCCCTATAGCAAAAACCTCTCCCTCCCCCCCAAAAAAAAGATTAATAAATGGTTAGAATAACAGCAATAGTCCATCGTTTCTGATGATCATCTGAAACTCTTATAGATAAAATCACTATATTTTATAATTTTATAATTGCCTGGGGCAATTATATCTTCTATTATGTACAAAGTGCCCTGGGACCTTAGCAGCTACAAAAGCTGTACCACATAGCCCACTATCCCTGATGGGGGTCACATCACAGCTGCTGCATTTCCTCAGGTGACATTCACCTAGGACTCTGATATCGATCCCCATAAATCTCACAGCAGCTACTACTGCCCTTATCGAGGCAGACACTGTAGTGACATCCTTGCTACGTTGACTTTATCAGGGGCTCAAACTGTTGTTGCTGTACTGTCCATTCCCAACACATTTTAAACAAATTTCCTAGGTGCTCTGGTTAGAGGATGTGGCAAGGAATCCACCTAGAGCCATACCAAGGAACACCCTGTGCTGTAGGCTAGCTCCCTAGACACCCAATTGGCTCCACCCTCTAACACCTCAGAGATTTCCTATCTACCCAGGTCACATGAATAAAGTACCTTTTCCCTCTGTTATTAGTCCTATTCTCAAGGTCTGGGACACATTGCCACTTGTTATCTCTAGAGATCCAACTACTTTCTCTCTCTTCCCTTCTCCTTTTAGTTTCTAGGGGCCTGGGTAGCCTGCAGAGATAAAAGTTAGGCTCCACATCTTACTACCCTAAGAGGACATTGCAAGAACTGCTGAATTTCCGGAGAAGCCATGGGGGACCCAAGGAGATTCAACAAATGTGCCAGAACACATCCATCTCTGTGAATGTTGTCACACCCTCTTTCCCAACACTGTTGGCTAACCATCAGGAAAATGGAAATCCAGAGCAAAATATCACCTCAGTCCTGTTAGCCTGGCTATTACCCAAAAGACATGAGTGTTGGCAAGGGTATAAAGTAAAGAATTTGTGTACACTGTTGGTGGAAATGGAAATCAGAATCGCTTCTCTGGACTCTCTTAGAATCTTTATGAAATGAGTTAAGTCACGGGGTAGATGGTGGTGCAATGGTAAAATGGGACGCTCTGCCAGGATCTCCATGGGAAGGTTTGAAGTCATATCTATGTGCCCGCGATCACATGTATGTGCCCACGATCCAGGTTGAAACTGGGGGTGGATCGTGATGTTAAGACCCTGCTGGGGGTTTTGTCTCTCCGTCTCTCTGACTCATGGAAGAAATACACTTTAAAAATGACTTAAATCAACCAATGAACAAACTCCCTAAGGAAATGGATAGTTTAAATCCTTATCCTTTGTGGGTAAAATTTGCTTCTAATAATGATGGTGAGATAACGTATTGGCCCACATGATCCAACTTCCACAAGTTCCCTGATCCCATTTTCTACTGTGGCTGATACTCAGCACACAAGCACAGGTTCAGCTTCCTGGGAGATTATAGCTGGCACCTGTTTTTCTCTTTTTTTTTTTTAATTTAACTTTTTTGTTATTATTATTGTTATTATTTTCATTTGCTATAGGGAATGTGTGCTCTCTCTCTCTCTCTCTCTCTCTCATGAGAAAGCAAGTCATCAGATCTGAGACTCAAACCACAGCTGGCTATGTGGGAGTCCAGTACCTTAACCACCTGCTGGCCCAGATGGCACCTGTTCTGGTTCGCTGGTGTCAGTCATACAAGGGTATTTTTGAAAATCACCCATCTCTACCACACCAGCATCACTGTTTCTTGAATGTTCCACACATTTTCTGCTACAGGGATTTTACACCTACTGTTTCCTTGGGTGGAAATGTTTGTCCTCTCCTCTGTATCGGCTTGGCTTCCTCTTCCACTGTTGACATCTTTGTTCAAATATCATCTTATCAGATAGACCTTCTCTGATCACTCATTGACTGAGAGAGAGTAATTGCCCATTGTTTTCTCCTTATCTAGCTTTTTTTTTTTTCACAGCACTTATCACTGTTTCCATAAAATTTACAATATTTTAACTGATTTTTATGCACTTACATTCTGGCTCTTCCTCAGAATGCGAACACCATGAGGACAGGGCCTATGCATGTGTTTATTTACGAACAGTTTTTTTTTAATTAAAAATTTTATTTTTTTTAAAAAATTACAGAATTTTTTTCCCACAGAGATCTTTACATTCTTTTGTTAAATGTTTCCTCCCTGTGGCCCTCACATCTGCCTTCTACCACCCACTCCTCTCCCTTACAGTCTCTGATATCTACACTTATCTTCTCTACTATCATATCTTCAGATCTTCTTTCAATGTCTACCATAGAGCACAGACATTTGGTACTTATTGATTGGGGATATACAGTGTGTATCTTTCAAAATCTAGCTCACTTCACATAGCATTAAGTCTTTTACATTTATCCACTTGGAATCAAACATAGGATCTCGTTTCTCATGGCTGAGTGATATTCCATTATATATATATACATCTATCTATCTATCTATCTATCTATCTATCTATGTATATATGTGTGTATGTATGTATGTATGTATGTATGTATATAT
>NW_006206760.1:3599987-3605220 GCF_000334495.1 Tupaia belangeri chinensis
TATATATATATATATATATATATATATATCACAGTTTTTTAACCCAGTCATCAGATTTTGACCACTTAGTTTGATTCCATGTCTTAGCAATTGTGGATAATGCTGCAATAAACATGGATGTGCAAGTATCTTTCTAAATGAAAATTTTCCTATCCTTTGGGGAAATATTAAATAATGGAATTACTGGGTCATAGGGTAGATCTACTTGTAGGTTTTTAAGGAAGCTTCAAATTGTTATCCACAGAGGTTGTACTAATTTACATTCCTACCAACAATATAAGAGAATTTCCTTTTCACCACAGCTTTGCCAGCACTTGTTCTTTATTTTTTTGATCCTAGTCATTCTAACTGAGGTTAAAATGTTATTTTGTTGTAGTTTTAATTTGAATTTCCCTTATTGACAAGAGGTGTTGAACATTTTTTCATATGACTTTTGGTCATTCATAAGTCTTCCTTGGAGAATTGTCTCTTCAGTTCATTTGCCCATTTTTGAATTATGTATTTCATATCTTAAAATAGGTGAGCTGTTTGAGTTCCGTATATATTCTAGATATCAATCCTTTGTCTGAGGAGTAATTTGCAAATATTTTCTGTCATCCCAAGGGTTGCTTTTCACTCCAATTGTTGTTTCCTTTGTTATGCAGAAGTTTTTTTAGCTTGATGTAATCCCATTTGTTTATTTGGGGATTATTGCTTGCTCTTTAGGGGTCTTATTTAAGAATAAAATTTGCCTACTCCAATGTATTCAAGAGTTTCCCCTAAGTTTTCTACTTTTAGTTTATAGGTTAAGGCTTTAACTTTCTTAATTTTCTAAATTATTATTTTATCTACATTTAATCATTGTACATCCTTACCGAATACCTAATGATTTTCCCCAGCATGCATATGGTGCATGTTAGTTTAGTTCAAGATATGAACATACACATTACCATCAACAGATATCTTTTAATTTTTGTGTCTGTTAAATGTTCAAATTAGTACAGCCACTATGGAGGCTTTTCATTTAACTCTTTGATCCATTTCAAGTTGATTCTCGCTAATGGTGAGAGATGGGGTCTGATTTCATTTTTCTGCAGATGTGTATCCAGTTCTTACAGCACTATTTGCTGAAAAGACTTTTCTCCACTGTGTTGTCTTGTACCCTTTGTCAAAGATCAGTTGGCTGTATGATTTATTTCTGAGTTCTCTCTTCTTTTCCACTGTCTATGTGTATTATTATTATTACTAGTGCTTTATTTTATTAAGTTTGTTTTAAAGGGGCATGCACTCACACACATGAGTGAGGTAGATAAGAGATACCACCTCTTGTGGGGATGGCCACTCCACAATCCCATCTCCTTCATTCTCCTCTCAGGAGTCTGGGTACACACATATTCACCCAGCATGTTTTTCAAGCTGCTGGTTCCAAGACTCAAACTGACTCAGCCAGCCATGTGGGATCCAGTCTCCTTAACCTACACGCCATCTGCTGACCCCATGTATTTATTCTTGTGCCAGTACCATGCTGTTTTGATCACTGCTTTGTAATATATTTTCAAGTCAGGTAGTGAGCTCTTATTTATTCTTTTTACACAGTACTGCCTTGGCCAAATGGGGCCTTTTATGATTCCAGATAAATAAAACATAGTTTAAATAGATACAGTTAACATAGTTAAATTTTTATGTTTTCAGGGCCTAGAACAGGGTCTTGTATGAAAAGAGCTGTTCATAAATACTTATTGAGTAAATCTTGTGAATCTTTCATTAAAAGTGAGGTCTGGCTGTAAAGTAAAAAAAAAAATGCCTATTTTCATGGCTTATAACTTCTGAGGGTAGTCCATCAAAAGCACTGTTTAAAATGTTTATAATAAACATGGCCTCGTAAGATGTCAACCTTGATAGACAGTTGGAAATAAACATTCTGGCATAATATAAACAAATTAGAGTAGACATGTTTCTTAACTGCGTCATCATGCCACACGTCTTTCCTTCTCCTGTCAAGTGGGCCACCGAGACAGGAGCAGAGGATGAGAATGTTTGTACTGACTGGCAGCTGGTGGAGCCAGGCTCAATGTCTCTTGACCAGCGGAATCATCAGCATCTCCTAGGTAAAGAAACGCTGGAGCTAATGATGCTAATAATAATAATTGCAATCATTCTAGTTCGTATGTAATGAGAGCTTCTCGTGCCAAGCATAAGCTTTATGTGATTTACGTCTCACAAAAACACTATGATATTTTCAATTGATAAGGAAATCAAGGGACGTACTGTAAGTCACTGAGTCAGAAAATGAAACAGAACAAGATCTCAAGCCCAAATGTTTTCAACTTGTATTTATTTATTTATTTATTTATTTATTTATTTATTTATTTATTGCCTTTTGGCTATTGCCATAGTGTAGGCGCGCTCGCAGGAGAGACAAAGACATTGAGAAGGGAAGTAAGAAATCGCTCCTCAGGGGGATGGCCACATCACAATCCTTTCCCCTCTTAGGATTTTGGGCACACACTCACACACATCCAGTGTGATTTTTAAGCCTTTGGGTTGAGAGCACGAATCATGGCCGGCCATGTGGGAGTCCGGTGCCTTAACCACCACGCCACCTGCTGGCCCACGTCTGAACTTTTAACCTTGATTACTCAGGAGTGGCTGTATACAGCATGTGGTGTATGTGCACGCACAGCGAATTCCTTTGCATCATTCAAGATATGGATCTAATCCCTCCTATCTAGAAGTTCATATCCAACTGCCTTATCCAAAACCCCAGTGGTTTTTTTTTTTCAACCCACCTGAAGGTCTCTTTGCAGGTCATAAGAAGGGGTTTCTTACACTTATTTTTCCTTCCTCATACTTCCAGTTTCTATAAGGCACACTTGGAAAGATGCATCTCCATTTGGAGATGTTTCCCACATTTTGTTGTAACTCCCTGTTATACTTTCCAAGTTCAAATAATGGTCTACGCTTACGTAGTACATGGAAATGGCAAAAGTGCATTCTGTGCCCATGATCCTGATAAGCAGCTGAGGCAGGGAGGACAGCTGATATCATTACTATTTCTCAGATGATGAGGAGACATGTTCACAAAGTTCAGAAAAAGACCGAGACCCCTACATCATTAGAAAACAAAATGGCAAAGCCAGGGAGTTTCAGAGAAATGGAATAATGTCACCATGCAGTTGGAAGAGGATCTGGAATTTCTGTTTTTCTTTTCTTTCTTTTTTTTTTTTTTCTTTTTTAAGGCTTTTTGCCATAGGGCATGTGTGCTTGCTGGAGAGAAACAGAGAGGGGCATTGAGAGGGAAAGTGAGAAATCATCCCTAGAGGAGATGGTCATGTCATAATCCCTTTTCCTCCATTCTCCTTTTGGGATTTTGGGTGTGCACACACATGCGCCTAGAGTGATTTTCAAGTCCCTGGTCTGTGATTCAAACTATGGTCACTCATGTGGAGGGGTTCAGCATCTTAAAGACCATGCACCTGCTGGCCACAGTGATTCTGTTTTTCAGTCACTTCACTCGGCTGATGACAAGAGTCCCAGAGTGAATGCCCATGGTCACAGAGCTATACCCCAAACCAAAGGAGAAGGTAAGACATTTCAGGCTCTCTTCTCACCTCACAATGGCTCAAGGACAATGATATTGTACTTCATGCAGATATAATGCTGTTACAAAATGAAGAGGAAGCTCTCTAGTGACATAACTCGAATCTCTCCAACTTCTAAATAGCTATTACACGAGCCTGATTGTACGTGACTTAAATGGAACATAAAATGAAGCTTTCTATAAAAATAATATTGCTTAGAGTGGCAGGGTTCCTAAATGGTCCCCAAAGTCATCATGCAGCCAGACCATAATAGTAGCAGTACATCATTTCTCACTGTACTTGCGAGAAATGCATGGGCTTTTACAATTGCACTGCTGTTGTCTAGTCTCATGGAAGAAATCTTTTCTCACTCATTCCTTGGTCTCTGCTTCCCTGAAGGGCGAGGAGACATTCGTCTCCCTTCTACGACTCCACTTACTTTCTCCGGGGCTACTGCAGCACAGGGTGTGACTAGATCCCAGAAATGTGGTTATCTGGGAACTCTGGCATCCAGGGTGGGGACTCACGGGCTAGGTCTCTCAACCACTGCTGTGGGGATTCGACCATCCTCCAGGTGGGGCCGATCCATCCAGGGTAAAGAGACAAAGAAGTCAAATGGGCCTACAGGGTTTGGCATCAGCCAGAGGGTTAGATTTACTGGTGGTGGAACTGAGGGATGACAGGGACCTGAGGAGATGAGACTGAGGAGCTAGAGTTGACCCTGATAGCACCAGGGCCCAGGGGAATGTCCCGGGAGGCAGGTCAGAGGGACGACCCTCTCCCATTACCTTCTCTTCACTTTCTCTTAAGGCGTTTTGAAGTTCAGCAACTATTTCTCAAGCACCTTATTTTGTGCGTTAAAGGTTAATTATATTGTAATGTAATTACTTAATAATGACCTATGAGGCAGTTTAAGTGTTAGGTATCCAGGAAAGTTTTAAGCAAAATATAATATTTTTCTTTTACGTAGAGTTCACTGTCTGTATACCTCATCAGAATTTATTCCTCAGAACTCCGTTAGACATACGATATGAGGCCAGCCCATGGTATGGAGGTTAAGGTGCCAGGCTCCAACATGGCCAACTGCATGGTTCAAGTCCTGAACCCAGAAGCTTAGAAAATATACTGGGTGCACATGTGGAGATGCCCCAATCCTGAGAGGAGACCAAAGAAGGGATTGTGGTGTGGCCACCACCTTGGGAGGGTGGTGCTTTCTCTCTCTCTCCAGTGAGTGCATGTGCCCTATAACAAATTAAAAAAATAAAAATAAAACACACAATATACAGTTGTTTTTGTTTTTGATGGATAGGAAGATCAAGATTCAAGGTTCTAGAATCACCTCCAGGTGACACTGGGCAGGGCTGAAGCCAGAGTTCTGGTGGTGTGCTACTAAGACTCACCGAGAGTGAGGAAGTTCATGCCCCTGAAATCTGCCCTGCTATCTGGTGGGAAGCATAGGGGTTGGCAGGGGAGAAACTGGCTCCACCAACACGTTCCGAGGTCAGCACAGTGGGAGAGGAGCCTCCCTCATTTCTGGCCTTTTATTTATTTTTTGTGGGGGAGAAGTTTTTTTTTTTTTTTTTTTTTTTTATAGGGCGCGTGCATGTGCTCACCAGAAAGGCAGAGAGAGAGAGACAGAAAGTGAGAAATCACCCCCCAGGGTGATAAGGACA
>NW_006206760.1:3605248-3608455 GCF_000334495.1 Tupaia belangeri chinensis
CTTTTTCTTTTTCTCTCCCTCTCTCTGCTTTTCTGGCAAGTGCACACGCCCTATAGAAAAATAAAATAAAATAAAAAATAAAAACTCTCCAAAAAAACCCCAAAAAAGAATTATTTTATTTAACTTCATTTATTTATTTTAACTTAACTAGAGAGGAATAGAGGGGCAGGGGGTGGGGGGAGGAAGTGAGAAAGCTAGCTGCCAGGTCTGGGACTCGACATGAGGAGGTCGGCCATGGGGGAGTCCGGGACTCTTAACCACCATGCCACCTGCTGGTCCCATCAAAAGGTTATTTTTTTCTTGTTGTTGCCAGGTGGTTTTATTTTGAAAATAAGTAGTTTCTACTCTGTTATTTAGAGATGTAACTTACAATTTGGGGTGAATTCACAGTTATGTATTAAACCAGCATTTAAAAAATATGGTGTTTGGTGTAGTCCTCTCTAGCTAAAAACATGCATGATTATATAGGTGACATAATATGGGGATAGTGATCCATTCCATGCCGTGACTTTTATTTATTCATTCTTTTTAAAAAAATTTTTTTTAGGTTTTTGTCATAAAGTGCATGACAAAAGCCTAAAAGAGGGACGGAGAGACAGAGAGAGGGAAAAATGAGAAATCACCTCCGAAGGGGATGGTTGTACTCCAATCCCTTCTCCATTCTCTTGGGATCTGGGGCACAGAGGCACACACCCACCCAGCATGATTTTGAATCTGCCAGATCTGGGACTCAAATCATGACTGGCCATGAGGGAGTCCAGTGTCTTAAGTACTACGCCATCTGCTGGCTGCATGCCATCATTTTTTTTTTTACTAAAACGTTTATTCAAGTAATTCTTACTCCCTTGGAATCCTTGTAACTCCATCTTCTAAGGCTAACAGATTCTGACCTCTAATATCCGAGTCCTTCGTGTCTTTCCGGCACTGGTTTAGATGCTTTCGTACTTTATTTCTCACACAGCGCTGAGAGGGAGCTATCCCAATTTTCAGAAGAGAAATAAAGCTTTAGGAGACTGAATTTCCAAACCAACATTATAACAGATTTGGAGATTCAAATTTAACTCTAACTTCCATGTTATTTAATTTTAGCCAATACTCATTACAGTCTAATTGCATTAGTCAATGGTTTACAATAAAAAATTTTCCCTTAGAATCTGCAATTCGGACATGGCTTGGTGGGAAGAGCAGGTGTTACATCATACAGCATCTATCTGTTGGGATGGCTCCAGTGTGGGCAGAGAGCCATGTTGGGAAGATGGGGCTGGCTCTTGGTTCTTCTTCACAAAGATCTCTTAGTGGAGTGGCTGGGATCCAAGAACAAGTGTTTCGAAAGACAGGAAGTGGAAACGGCCAATTTCTAAACGTCTGGGTCTGAAAGCCGGTGCCATGACACTTTCATAGTTCATTGGGCCCAGATTCAACAGTATCTACAGCATGGATCCTCTCTTCTCTCCAGGAGGAGATGGACCCAAACTTTGAGGGCTATGTTACAAAACCTCAACACCTCATAATATTATTTTTAGTTCTGGGGGCCACACAATGGCACAGCAGTAAAGTAAGGTACCTGTGAGGCATCCTACATGGGAAGGTTCCCAGGTTGAGTCTGGAGACCTCCCTGAGTACACCAGGTCTGTGCTTAGCCATGATCTGTGGCTGGCTGAAGGCTGGGGTAGTATGTGGAATGGGACCTATTGAGGGGGAAAAGGAGGTGTCTCTCTCTCTCATGGAAGAAATAAAAAAAACTTAAAAAGAGAAAAGGAAAAGATTAGTTTAGCAGTGATTTAATTAATTTCTCAAATTTCCTAATATATGAAAGCTCTCATCCCCCGTGTCTTTGCAGACAACACTTCCAAATAGTAGTTTCTTAGAGTAAGTTCTGGAACATTTTTTTTCATGTTTCCTACATACTCTCTCTCTCTCTCCTTTTTTTTTTTTTTTTTTTTTTTTTTTTAGAGAGAAAGATTTTTGCTACAGGGCATGCGTGCTCACCAGAGAAAGAGAGACAGAAAGAAATCAGCTCCCCAGTGGGGGTGGTCAACCTGTAATCCCTTCTCCTCCATTTTCCTCTTGGGATTTTGGGCATGCACACACACATGCCCAGTGTGAGTTTTAAGCCTCCGGGTCAAGGACTCGAACCAGAATTGACTATGTGGGAGTCTAACAATGTAACCATTACACCATCTGCTGGTCCCTTCTGCATACTCTCTTGTTACTGCAATTGTCTTTGTATTTACATTATTTAGGCTTCTGAGTAGAGAACCTGGGCTTGAAAAGAAATTTTTTATTTTTCAAGTCTTCTTTTCAGTGTTCTTAGCAGATTTTCTTTTTATCCTTTTTCTTTTTTTTTTGTTTTTAAATACTCTGATCTCTGGTTTTCACAATGTGACCTCGATAATTTCTTTTTTTAAATTTTTAAAAATTTACTCATCCATTTATTATTTTAATTCGACCAAAGAGAGACAGAGAGAGAGAGAGAGATAGAGAGAGAGAGAGAGAGAAAGTGAAAAAGCAAGCCACCAGGTGCAGGACTCAAACCGTGGTCCACCATATGGGAATGTCCAGCACCTTAACCACCACGCCACCTGCTGGTCCCCGATCTCAATAGTTTCTAAGTTCAGTTTCACTCAGGGTTTCCAGAATGTCATCAGCGGAGTGTGATGATATTCCAGAAAACCAAGAACTTCTCTGTCCTGGGGAACAAACGAGGAGCAAGTCCATCCACCCAACAGTTTCTACACATTTTTTTTTTCTTTTTAGAAAGCTGTGATTTCTACCATTTCTGTTATTTGGGCAAGAACATTTCTCACCACGAGCTTTTGAGCAAAATGTTCCTATTTCACTCCAGCTTATCTTCTCTGCTTTGGCCAAATAAAATAAAACAAGAGCCTTCTCCTCTTCTCATGGGGGTTCACAATGATTGCCTCGTCCCTCTACTCCATGTCTGCAGCTGCACCGTATGAGACATGCCATGCCCCCTGCAGAGCAGACATTATTAATCAATCACTGCTCACTTTCTCACTCAGGCTGAATATGGTCCCACATCTTTTGGTAAAAGCATTCTATGAAGTTGTTGGCTTTAGCATCGAGATTTACCTGACTTCTAGGATTTATCCTATCCCCTCTCTCTGCATCATCTCTCTTCAATTCTAATAATGACATGGTTCTCATTTTTCAAATGCTGTCCTGTTCTTTATTCTTACAGAATTC
>NW_006206760.1:3608486-3623087 GCF_000334495.1 Tupaia belangeri chinensis
CCCAGCCCTGCAGTCATCCTCTGACATGCTGGAGCCATGCTGTGTGCCCTCTGTCACAGTCGCTCAATAGATACCTTAGCCAGGAAAAAATGACCACTGTCCCATCCATCCCTCTATGACTCACAGTCGTTTCAGATAGCAGTTCTGGCTTTGGATTTTTGTCCTGGGGCCAGATTTGCACCTTGCCAAGGGCCTCAGCTCTACCTATGATTAGAGAGTGGGGTCTCATTTTATTTTATTTTTTTGGAGAGGTTTTTTGCTATAGGGCGCATGCACTCACCAGAAAGACAGAGACAGACAGACAGACAGAAAGCAAGAAATCACCCCCAGGGGGATGGCCACACAGCAATCCTTTCTCCTCTGTTCTCTTCTCGGGATCTTGGGCATGCTTACAAATGTACCTGGTGTGAGTTTAAGCCACTGGGTCCGGGACGTGAACAGTGGTCAACTACATGGGAGTCCAGTGACGTAGCCATCACTCCAACTGCTGGTCCCTGGAGTGGGGTCTTATTGATTTTTGTCAGATGCATTCTGCTTTCTCCCTCCAAATATCTCCCTCTCAGAGTAGACTTTCAAATTCTGCACCTACCCAAACTTCTCCAGTTACTATCTAATTAAATGGGAGCTACTCTTCTGACACTCAGGGATATTAAATCTCAGTGGGTGCTTTGCTCACTTGCTGGGTGATTTTTTTTTATAATTATTCATTTATTTCTGTTTATTTATTCATTTATTTTAATTTGACCAAATAGGGACACACAGAGAGAGACAAATAGAGAAGAGGGGGGAAGCGAGAAAGCAATCTGCCAGGTGCAGGATTTGAACCACAGTTGGCCATGCGGAAGTCCCGCTCCTCAACCACCATGCCAGCTGCTAATCCCACTTGCTGGGTGATTCTTTAGACTCTATCAGACACTCTGATACCAAATGTCCCCTCTTCAAAAACCGTGCCCTCTCTTGGGTCTGGACTTATTCTCATCACCTATAGATGGTCTAGTTCCTCATGGTCACCCTCAACAGCACCCAGTTTATTTCTTAGATCTGATCTATCTCTGTCTTTTCCTTTTGGCTAAATTTGAGCAGTTCATGCTTGAACGAGACATCAGATATAACAACTTGATTCTAATCATTCTAATTGGTCTTTACATGTAAACATCCCTTTCCCAACTGCAGTGTTTGTGATTTTTGATTGTTGTGTTTGTCCTCTTTGATGTATGAGTCTAAAGAGTAAGACTGCTACTTCCTTTTTTTTTTTTTTTTAGATGTTTTTGCTATAGGGTTCATACACTTGCCAGAAAGACAGAGAGACACAGAGAGACAGCAAGAAATCACCCCCGCCCCCCACCCCACCCCGGGGATGGCCACGTTGCAATCCCTTCTCCTCCATTCTCCTCTCGGGATCTTGGGCACACACATATGCCTGGTGTGAGTTTAAGCCACTGGGTCCGGAACTCGAACTGCGGTCAACTACATAGGAATCCAGCAACATAGCCATTACGCCAACTGCTGGTCCCGACTGTTACTTCCTTGGTAACTCTCCACACCAACCAATTAGGAGTTTGCTTGTACACAATGGATATTTGATAAATATTGCAGCTGATACTTGAAATAAAAATCTGAAGAAAACATATTCAATGAAGCAAGACTTTCTCTGAATGACTATATGCAGGAGATCCAATTAAGCATTACGCAGGGTACTAGATCAACTTGGCGGTTTCACTTCGAAGTTACATTCCATAATCACTCTACGCATATGGCATCTGACATCTGGGCTGTGCTTTTGGAGTGTGTCATGTCAAAGTCTCTGACATATTTAGGATTTAAAATAAAATTTCAAGGAAATATGTCATTAGCAGAGGGTATCATTCCCTTTGAATTGCATCCAAAGCTGTACTTTTGCTTCTTTTTTTCCTCAACTTTCTATCACATAGCTCCTTTTTTCGAATTATACCTTTGCCTACATGCTTTGCAAAATGAACAGTGTGGTTTCAACAAAACTGGGATGGAAGCTGACGTTTTGATGTAGTGACACAGAGGTGTCTTTAAATGAATATCCACACACTTTTTTCTAGATTGGTTGTTTGTAATTCAGCACCTATGTATGCTTTTGGGACTGCTACAAGTTTTACATCTTTTAAAATCATTTGCAAAAACAAAACTTTGCAGATTTTTTTTTTTTTTGAGTGAGAAAGCATTTTAAGCTGTGGCTTATTACAGTTTCTGTATGTTTAAAAAGAGACAATCTTTAAGGGCTGAATACCTGTATCACAACAGCTCTGCAACTGATTGGATTTGAATCCATGGAGCAGTTGCTGTTAGGTACTACCAACATTTTCTGTATCAGCCAAATGGATATTGTCATGTCGGTCTGGGCCAGAACTTTCTATTGTCAACAAAATGGAATTTCTCTTTCTTTTTTTCTTTCTTTCTCTCTCTCTCTCTTTCTTTCTTTCTTTCTTTCTCTTTCTTTCTTTTTCTTTCTTTCTTCTTCTTTGTTCCTTTCTTCCTTTCTTTCTTTCTTTCTTTCTTTCTTTCTTTCTTTCTTTCTTTCTTTTTTTTATTTCAACAAATATTGATACACTGAGTTTGATTTATGACAAGAACTTTAGGCTTACTCTATCAAACCCAATTACTTCCTGTTACTCTGTAGGAATTCTTTATCATTTGCCATTTTAGAGGGTGACGATCAGTTTCTATTACTTATTTTTTGATGTTTCTGTAATCTATTGCTGCATATCGGTGCACCCCAAAACATAGTGGTTTTGAAGAACTTATTTCTGGAGAGATGAAATGACTCATGCCAAGGTTCTGCTGGGCCCTTACTTAAAATAATATTCTGCTGCTGACATCTGTCTGTAGTTCTTGCGACTATCTGTTAAACTCCAGAGCTCACTGCATTCTCTTTTTCATATTAGATACTTGATCATGAGCAATCTGGACTATCTAAAACCAGATATCTAATTTATTGGATTGCTGGAAAAAAATGATGATGTATTTTTCCATGCAAAAATGTGTCATGACTTTTCTGATGACCCGATACATGACCGTACTGGGTAATGAAAGGATTTCACTGTGTATGAATGTTAAAACTGACATAAACAGGGCCAGCTTGTTCCATGATCAAGGTGACGGGGTCCCACACAGCTGATTGTGCAATTCAAGTCCCAGACCTGGTGGCTTCAAAAACATGTCAGGCATAAGGGTAGCAGATGGCATAGTGGTTGTGACATTGGATTCCCACATGGCTGAGTATGGTTCGAATCCCAGAGCTGGTGGCTTGAAACTCATGCCAGGCACGTGTGCTCATGTGCCCAAAATGCTGAGAAGAGAATGGAGAAGGGATTGTGGTGTGGCTATCCCATCTGGTTGGCGATTTCTCACTTTCTATCTCTCTGTGTCTTTGGTGAGTGCATGAGCTTTATCACAAAAATCTCTAAAAAATCAAAAACAAACAAACAAAAACAAAACCATGCCAGGCATGTGTGCGTGGCCGAAAGTCTGAAAGGGAAAATGGAAAAGAAGGAATTGTAGCATTACCATTCCCAATGGGGGATGCTTTTCTCATTTTCTCTCTCTTTCTCCGTCTCCCTCCAGCAAGCACACAAGTCCTCTAGCAAGTCAGGAGAAAAGGAAAACTGAACTAAGTAATTCCAGTTAGGAATATTTCCCAATCTTGAGGTTTCTTCTTGCCCTTCCCAGACCTTGAAAACATGGAAAGAACAGGCCAGGTGAGCTTGATCTACCTGCTCACACCTTCTCCTTCGGGACTGATCTGAGCCCCAAGAATCTGGGCTCACTCCTCCCCCAGGCCCCTGTGGGCACCACTGCCAGTGAGTGGCTGAGCGAACGTCACTCACTGCAAGAAAGCACAAAAACGTTCTTCATGATTACCTTTATCAAGATTTATTTTTAAGTTGCTCATCTTTTTTTTTTTCTTTTTAAAGAATCACTGTATTCAACTTTATTTATTTATTTTAAAATTTGACCAGAGGTGTGTGTGTGTGGGGGGGGGCACAAGAGAGAGAGGAAGCAAAAGTAAGCTGCCAGGTTCAAGACTCGAACCGTGATCGGCCATGTGAGAGTTCAACGTCCTGAACCACCACACTACTTGCCAGCCCCTATCTCTCATCTTTTATCTGCAAACTTTTTGGCCTTTGTTCAGAAAGTAATTTTTGATTAGTTCAGAACTTGGGAAAAGAAGAAGGATGCTATTGATGGAGCCATTCTCAGTGTTCAACAACACAGTAATGACGACTAGTCTTACAAACACTTTATGAGTCCCTGCGATGTGCAAGGCCCCCGATTATGTGTTGTGCTTCTCATGTGTTCTCCCATTTAATCTAGCCGTGACAAAGGAAAGTCAAAGGAAGTGTGTAATAGAACTAGGGGTGCACACAACTCATCTCACATAAAGAAATGGGGTCAGCAAGTCAGACTATGAAAGAGAAGCATTGTATGTCTCCACTTAACATACACTGACTGTCAGCACTCTGTAGTAGAGACTGGAGGACATAAAAGCATTGAACATCGTTATGGACACTAGAGACAAAGTGGAAGGAGAGTGGGAGAGGGGAAGAGTGTAGAAAAGGAAATTTGGGGAAAAAATAGAGAGGGACACAGATATGGTTTACTACCTGTTGATGAGGATGTGTACAGTATTCTCAGCTGGGCTGGACCATGGTGTATATCATGCTGGGTAAAGTCTCTTCACAATCTAAACAATGTATAGTGATTGAATGTATAAATAATAACAGTAAAAAAGAAAAAAAGAGAGAAATGGGGTCTGTTTCTTTGCACCTTGAATCTAGGTTGGCTGTCTATCTTCTCTGAAAAAGCACACAATGAAAGTGACATTCTGGAACCCCCGCGCAGGGCCTGGCAGCTTTCAATACCTCCATCCCAACCCCAAGCAAGCTAGCCCCCCTATACTGACTCCTAATAGATGAGTGAAAAGTGAGGGAGGGAGAGAGAGAAAGACAGAGCCCTTATGAAAGAGCACGAAGGTCCCAGGCATATGAATGCATCCTTCTTAGACCTGCCCACCTAGCCAAATGAGGAAAGTCATTCAACAAACACCACAAGGAATGGAAGAAAAATCTACCCAAGCCTTGTCCAAGTTACCAACCACAGAATGACGAGCAATGACAAATTATTGTTTTAAACCACGACATTTTTGGGTGGCTTGATTTACAGCAATAGATAACCAAAACAGAAATCAAATAGAAACTCGTAGACACCTTTCTAAATGTCAGATGGTATCGCTGCTATGGTGTAACAAGAATGTTAAGAGATCTGCTGGTGATTTATTAAGCCATGAGGTCATAATCTGTTTGTACATACTGTGCTTTTATGGTCCGAGCCACACTTTCTTTTAAATGTCATTCTAAATGAGCCACCTTCAAGGGGCAAATGATAATATCACATCAAAGCGTAAGTCCTGTTCAAGGGGATAAAAGCTCTTGGCTGAATAATAAAGACTATCTCCTTCTATTCCCTGTGGAGTTCTCATCATCACCTTGCCTCATATTTGATTATGGTGTATAATAGTTTCCGCACCCCAGATCTATTTGTTCGCCTGAGAAGCCCTCACTCGGACCCTCTCCGCCAAGAAGCTGGCTTACATAACCCTCCTTGGAGACCCATTCATGCTCTGTGCATACCTTTAGCCCAAAGCTCATCATACATACTATTTATGTAAAGTCCACAAGAGCAGACCTGCTCTGTTTGTGTACTGCTTTATTCTAAGTATCAGAATCCCATTCCATATGGAGTAGGTGCTTCATGAATATTCATGGCTGTGTCGCTGTACTCCCATGTAGTCTACCGCGGTTCAAGTCCTGGATCCGGTGGCTTAAACTCACGCCAGGTGCGTGTGTGCGCATGCCCAAGATCCGAGAGGAGAATGGAGGAGAAGGGATTGTGGTGTGGCCATGCCCCCTGGGTGGTGATTTTTCGCTTTCTCTCTCTGGTCAAATGAGTGTGTCTGCTTCCTCCTAGATAGACATGTTCTTGGTGTTAATATCCCACTATCTCAACTTTCCATCTTCTGCCTTGTAGCAGAGGGGTTGAAAGCCTGAAAGTCCCTAGACTTGCTTATTATCAGGGTCCAAAAATAATTCTGGTTCTTCCAAAGGGGAGGACCTGCCTGAAATCTGGAGGGCCAAGGGGATGGAGGAAGCTCCGCTGCCACCAGTCACTGTGGCTGGCTTGCAGGTTATAGCAGATGTGTGATTTTGCAGAGCTGTTCCGCTGGGATACTGACAATGGCTTCTATAGTCTCCTGCCCTCTAGGCGACAGTCTGGCAAAGTTACCTAAATGCCTACTGGAGTTCCTGACTTTCACGTCTCCATTTTTTACTAAAGATTTTTGGAAGCACGTAATTCTGTGAAAGATCGGGAACAGTTTGTTGTCTACCTGATATGCCTCTGCAGAACTGCATTCCCTTATAGCAAAACATGACTTAGGTACATTTGCATGAATAGACCTGCACAGTGTCTAGAGCACTGTGAAAAAGGGATAAATACGGCACACATTTAATATTTACTGTATGCCCCCAACGTCTAAGTGACTCACATCTATGGGCTTATTTAATCACTCCATAGTCCTGTGAGGCGGATGCTGATTCTGCCCTTCGTTTATAAACAGGGAACTGAGAACGAAGAAGTTAAGCAACTACTCAAGAAACCACAACATGAAGTCATGAATGAAGGACTGAACCCTGGATGTGTGGCTTCCAAATTTACTTACACTTTCTTCTGCCTGAATAATGTCTGTTTAAGGACGTAGAAGATACAACCACAGAATTTCTTTTAGAGAATTATTTATTTCATTTTATTTATTCATTCATTTATTTTAATTTGACCAAAGAGACACATGAGGGGAGTGGGGAGAGAGAGAGAGAGAGAGAGAGAGAGAGAGAGGGGTCTAAGACTCGAACCGTTGTCAGTCATGTGGGAGTGCCTAGTGCCTTATCCACCATGCCACCTGCTGGTTCCAGAAACTACAGAAATTTTAGAACACAGGACCAGCAGTTAGCGTAATGGCTATGTCACTGGACTCCCATGTAGTCTACCGCAGTTCGAGTCCTGGACCTGGTGGCTTAAACTCACGCCAGGTGCGTGTGTGTGCATGCCTAAGATCCCGAGAGGAGAATGGAGAAGGGATTGTGGTGTGGCCATCCCCCCTGGGGGGTGATTTCTCGCTTTCTGTCTCTCTGTCTCTCTCCGTCTTTCTGGCGAGTGCACACACTCTATAGCAAAAACCTCTCAGAAAAAAAAAAAAAAGAAATTTTAGAACTCACTTATTATGTATGTCTTATACAGATTTATAATAAAGTTAAAACTCAGCCAGTTGGACCATGGGTTCATGTGCACCTGACTTCCTTAGAGAAAGCTCCAGACTTGAACCGGCAACCTTCATGTGGGCTTGCCTCTCAGAGCATCTCGTTTTACCTCTATATCACTATATGGCCCCACCCACAGAACTCCTAATTTTCAAAATGTTTGTGGGGTATGAAAGTAGCTCTGTGTGTGCAAACATATATATACCGATCGAAGATTTTTGTTTCCGCCTTGTTACTCATAAAGACAAGGGAAAAACAGGAGCCATGGAAATAATTAGGAGAGATAAGATGAGTAATGGCGAGGAGTCAGATATTTCATATGAACTGCTTGATGCAGATCATTTCTTTCTTTCTTTTTTTTTTTTGGAGAGGTTCTTGCCATAGGTCGCATGTGCTCGCCAGACAGACAGAGACAGAGAGACAGAAAGTGAGAAATCACTCCCCAGGGGGGATGGCCATGCCGCAATCCCTTCTCCTCCATTCTCCTCTCGGGATCTTGGGTACACGCGCACACATGCCCGGCGTGAGTTTTAAGCCACGGGGTTCAGGACATGAACCGCGGTCGACTACATGGGAGTCCAGTGACATAGCCATTATGCTAACTGCTGGTCCCCATTGATGCAGATTATTTCTGCCTTTTGCCTGGTAATGCAAAAAGCCCCTGAGTGTGTATGTGTGTGCTGAAACTTCACACTCACACAGACAGAAAACAGGTCTCTGCTGTGGCTCCCATGAAAATGGAGAACAACCTTCTTCACTGAGACCCCAAAGCCAGGGAGGAGAGTCTAGAAAGAAGCAAAGTTCTATGAACAAAAGAAACACAAGTGGAAGGCCAGCAGGTGGCATGGCAGGTAAAGGCGCTGGACTCCCACATGGCCGACCATGGTTCGGTTCCCGGACCTTGAGGCTTGCTTTCTCATTTCCTCTCTTTCTCCCTCTCTTTCTCTCCCACTCTGTCCCTCTCTGGTCAAATTAAGATAAATAAATAAATGAAATGAAATAAAATAACTCTTAAAAAAAGGGTAAAAAAAAAAAAGAAACAGGTGGAAATGAAGTGAACATATGATCAACATGGGACAAGGGTGCACAGCTCTCAAGGATGACCAACAAAGAACTCCAAGTGGTCAGAAAAATGCACAAAGACAGGTGTTACGAGAGTCAAGACATGGAACTAACCTAAGTGTCCATCAGAAAGGGAATGGATAAAGGCAATCTTACTATCCCGCCATTAAAAAGGATGACACCCCATCGTTTAAGCTTACATGGGTGAGCCTGAAGGACACTGTGTAAATGAAATAAACTGGGCACAGAAAGAGAGTCACCACATGCTTTCTCTCATTTGTGGAACCTGAACAAAATGACTTCATAAAAGTAGAGATAAAGAATGAGGAGGAGGGGTTGGGAAAGATGGGAAAGTGGTAACAGATACCCATTAACGGAAACAAAATTACAGATAGCAACAATGTCTAGTGTTATAAAAAAAGAGTAAGATTAACAACTTACTGTATACTTTAATGTAATGGAAACAAAATTACAGATAAGAGAAACAATGTCTAGTGTTATAAAAAAAACAGTAGAATGTATCCTTTACAACTTACTGTATACTTCAATGTAGCAAAAAGGGCATTTTTTCTTTTTTGAGAGGTTTTCCATATAGAGCACATGCGCTCGCCAGACAGAGAGAGACATAGAGACAAAAAAGGAGAGAAATCACCCCCCAGGAGGGATGGTCACGCCGCAATCCCTTCTCCTCCATTCTCCTCTCGGGATCTTGGGCATGCACGCACACGCGCCCAGGGTGAGTTTTAAGCCACCGGGTCTGGGACGCGAACCACGGTCGACTACGTGGGAGTCCAGCGACATAGCCATTATGCTAACTGCTGGTTTCCGCGAAAAGGGCATTTTTGATATTCCCCACTTGGAGTAAGGACAATGTCTGACAAATGGTATGAATATACTGATTATGCTGATCTAATGGTTACACATTGTACTCATGTATGGAAAAATCACATTGTATCCCTCCAAGATGTGCAAATTACATGTTAACTTAAAAAGAGAGGACCAGCAGGTGGCATGGTGGTCAAAGTGGCTGGATCCCACATGGCCAACTATGCAGTCTGAGTCCTGGACCTGGTGGCTTGAAAAACATGCTAGGCATGTGTACATGTGTGCCTGAAGTCCCCAGAAGAGAACGGAGAAGGTATTGCAGCATGGCCATCCCTACTGAGAGGGGGATGCGTTCTCACTTTCTCACTTTCTCTCTCTCTCTCTCCTCTCTCTCTCAAGTGCACAGGCCCTATAGCAAAAATTTTAAAGGAAAGTGGAGGAAAAAAGGTAGGTATTAAAGTCTCTTTTTTTCTCCACTCCAAATGTCTTTCCATACATAGAGGGAAATGTCCCAATAGGGCAGCCCTGGACCTTGGTGTTTCACTCCTGGGGAAGAAGAGTCTTAATCTGATGGCTGCAGTTCGGAGGAAACTGTGAGCACAGGAGCCTTCCTGTTCTTCCTCCCTTGTAGGCAAACCTGCCATTCTTCTTTATTCCTCGTGGCTAAGCTTTAGAGGATCAATTCTGTCCAGGGAGGAGAGGGAGGTGGAGTATGCCAATCCACTGTGGACAGTCACCAGGAAACGAAGTTGGTAATTCTAGGATTCAGTACTGGGAACTCACTTGCCCAGAGTTAAAACCACATCCTGCAGTAAGATCCCATGTCTTTTCCCTGACAGGCCAATGTGTCAAAGCTTCGAAGATAAAAGTTTGTCCTCAATCCACCTGGCAGCGACCTGAAGTGACTTGAGTTGCTGGAGGCCAAACCTGACCTTAACTGACTCGAAGCTACTTAGAATCCTGAGTATCCACTTAGAGTTCTGTTGTCTGATACACTAGCGGTAGCTACATGTACCCACTGACATTTAAAACCACTAAAATGACCTAAAATTGAAAATTCAGATTCTTAGTCACACTAGCCCCATTTCGATGGCTCCAAGCTTCATGTGAGAAGTGCTACCATAATTAGATGAAGCCTTGCCCTGCACTGCAGAAAGTTCTGGATAATGCTGATGTAGACGGAAGTCATATTTCTTTATAGACATATTCTTATTTGATAGGGGATGTTACCTCAGACTCTACATATTAAATAGTGTGTACGAATTTTACCCTGAAGCTAAAAAAAATTTTAATTAAAAAAATTAAAAAATAAAATAAACATTTCAACATTGCATCTGGCCCAGAGGATCACAGATAAGGGATTGGTGACCTGCCTTATTTTGTTTCACTATGAAAGGTAATATTGAGAATTTGGTCTGCCTTCTGTGTTAAGACTTGACCTTATTCTGAATTGCTTAAGAACCAAGGCAGGGAGGGAACCAGCAGTTAGCGTAATGGCTATATCGCTGGACTCCCACGTAGTTGACCGTGGTTCGCGTCCCGGACCCGGTGGCTTAAAACTCACGCCGGGCGCGTGTGCGTGCGTGCCCAAGATCCCAAGAGGAGAATGGAGGAGAAGGGATTGCGGTGTGACCATCCCCCCTAGGGGGTGATTTCTCGCTTTCTGTCTCTATGTCTCTCTGTCTGTCTGGCGAGCGTATGCGCCCTATAGCGAAAACTTCTTAAAAACAAAAACAAAAACAAAAAAACCCACAAAAACCAAGGCAGGGAAAAGGAGGTCCTCAACATTCCATCACAGAGTTGTGCAGGTCCCTGTCCCACGCACAGACTTTTTTGTTCTTTTGGCAAATCACAATGCTGGATTTTTATGTGTGTCCTAGAATCCCTGCTCCCAGGAGGTGTGTCATCTGGCAGGAAGGCAGTGGTTAAATAAGTAGAAAACTTCCAAAGATGAATAAAGATGCCACAGATGGGATTTCTCTGTTGGGTGTGAGGAGGGACTAGAGGGAGTCCCAGGCCCAACCACTCAAAGAGAACCTGGATGTTGTTAATGCGTCTCTCATCCTTTGCATCCTGCCCACCATCTTCCATGCGGTGGCAGCAGGTCAGATTCGGTTAGACTTTTGGACAGGACTGTGTCCATCAGAGTCCCACACATCCTGAAATTCCCCTGAATGTCCCTTGGGCTACCTCTCAGAGGGAGGGAAGCGGGTCAGGGCAGCCATGTTCCCCTCCAGTCATTTGTACTCTTGAAGCCTGACAATCAGAAGACGCTAGACAGCATTTACCTGCCGCATCCAGCTGATTCTCTTGTCCATGTGACAGGAGCTCCAGCTGGCTGCAGAGACCCCAGACAGGTGTTCTGAGTGTCCACAGGCTCCGCCATCTCCCTCTGCTACACAAATTCAGGCCAGTAGCTTAAATTGACACAGCCTCAGTCTCTTCATCTGCAGAATAGGGAGGACAGCCTCTGGGTCATCACCTTCAAATGGTTACTGGAGGATAGGAATCCCAATTAAAATGCCAAACGAGCTAATATATAAGGGACACATTCCCTTTACAGCTGATGGGGCAATTCTATGCAAGTCTTGTAAAGCAATATCTGTGAAATCAACAATCCAAGCAAGAGCCTGGCTGGATTCTCCAGGTCTTACTGTGCGTGCAGCATGAAGCAGCTTTTATTTAGAACATAAATTGGATTTCCACTTGTAGAGGGAGGCATGAGATAATGTCCTTTGTTTTAATTTGACAGTGGAGAGGCTGTTCCGTATTGGCCAAGAATCTCATATTGGATTGTCTCAGACACAACCATTTGCTTTGTAAAGTGCATCCACAAAGATCCCACAGTCAAGTGATGCTTCTAAAGAGGATTTACCAAGATTGTAAGGTTTCACGTTTGGATTGTTACAAATGCCCATCCCTGTCTTTTTATTCACCATACCGTCGGCTCTCCAAACTGGGTAAAATTGGAGGTCCTGGGGGTGTATTGACATTTCCAGGTAAGCTTCTCGTTCCTGGACTTTTCCGATCGGGATGGAAGCTATCTAGCTCAGATAGTCACCAAAAGGCACGATCAACTCCTCCCTCCTTTTGGCTTTCCTGGGATTAATACATGTTAAAGTTTTTATCTCAAGTAACTAGGGAATTGGAAGACTCACATGAACCGACTTAAGGAAAATGACATTAATCTTGAATTTTAATTCACTATTAAGCTCACTCAGCATAAACTCATCTGTATCCTAAAAATTGTACACTTAAAGCAAGAAAAGCGAAAGATGGTGATTTAGTTGGTTTCTCCTCAGCAGATTTAAATACATCCATAAGGCCCTTTTTGAAGCTCAGGAGAATTGAAACTTCCAAGACTACTTAAATAACTCCTAATAGCATTCTCTCAAGACACTTTCAAAACATTGTTGCAAATTTTCAAAAGCACTGAAAACAAGTTGCATATTTGTATCAAGTCCTAAGTAGGCTACAGTATCTTTATGCATTGTTTTCTTTTAAATAGAGATGTAGGTAGGAATCCTGGAAGACATATTTGAGATAGAATAGTTTTTTACTTTTTTTTTTTGGAGAGGTTTTTGCTATAGGGCGCGTGCGCTTGCCAGCCAGACAGAGACAGAGAGACAGAAAGCAAGAAATCACCCCCCAGGGGGGATGGCCAGGCTGCAATCCCTTCTCCTCCATTCTCCTCTCTGGATCTTGGGCACGCACGCACACGCACCTGGCGTGAGTTTTAAGCCACCGGGTCCAGGACTCGAACTGCAGTCGACTACATGAGAGTCCAGTGACATAGCCATTATCCTAACTGCTGGTCCCAAGATAGAATAATTTTTTAAAAGGGTGTGATATGTTCTCCTTAAAAGCCTCCTTAAATAAGTTCTGTGAAAGTGAGTTATACATGGCTATGAAGTTACCGGGCTCCCTCTAAAGTACCTCCTTCTTCCAATGCTATTTGATGTTACCTATTTGATTTTCCCCCATTCCTTTGACCTAATGTGAGCTTCATGTGAAACTTCTGCTAGTCCCTTTTTTTGTTGTTTGTTTTCGCAAACGTCAGTCTTCTAAAGTTTCTTCTGTGGGTCATTTTTCATGGCTTTGACAATCCAACGATTATGCGAGAGTAAACTTTTCCCTTTTACTTTATTAGAACCAAGTCTTGTTTAGGAGTGTTTAAAGTCTTCAAATCGCAAATGTCTATTTCAGTTTCTGGGAGGACTCCCCCCCCAACAAAACAAAAAACAAAAACAAACAAACAAAAAACAAGAGCAAAAACAAGAAACAGCAGTTCCTGGAGTTTTATTGGGGCCCCCCAAACGCACGCATTCTTCGCTCTTTTCCATTAACGGGGAATGAACGTTAACCTTCAGGACTGACAACTGGATAGTAGAGGAGCACACATCTGACTGCCCGGCTACAGCTGCCCTGATTTTGAGAGCAACAAACCAACACGTTTTCATGGAGCGCCCACCGTGCCAGCCTTGAGCAGAAGCAGGACTGAGTGGGCCAGTTCTAGACCCGGGGATCAAGCCTCGGAACCCAAACAGGAGCCGAGAGCTCTCTGTAAGCGCCCCACACCAAGCCTGTCCTGGGACCCCCCAGGGCGCCTTTCCACTTGACCTTCGCGGCGCGGGGAGGGGAGACCTTTGGTTCTCAAGGGTCTGCTCGGGCCTCTCGAGGCCAAAAGGACTATGGCATCCTTAAGAGGAAAGTCTCAAAGAAGTCCACGTTCACCTGACCTCAACCCAAACAAGTGGTAAATGAGCGGGCCCCCATTCAGGAACCCGCCGCGCAGCTGAGCGCCTCAGGAACTACTATCTGCGTTTGCGATGACCTCGGGCAGGGAGAAAAACCAGCTAAAAGAAAGGGAAAGGAGGTGGAGACGGTGGAGGCGAACTGGAGCTTCCGGAAGCTCCCAACTCCTCCGATGTTTCTTAGCTCCCCCGGGCCGAGGACCCCGCGGGAAGGACGGTGTGCCGGCAGAAGTGAGCAGGGAGAGCGGACGAGCGAAGAAGAAGTGACTCCAGTGAAATTCCCACGCGCGCGGGGCCGCCAGGCGTTAGCTGGAGGAACCGGGCGCGGAGGACGCAGGGCGCACCCGGCGGTGCAGGCGGCACGCTCTCCGGCTCCTGCAGCTCGGACCGACAAGGACCGACGGACAAGCCCGAGCGAAAGACTTACCTTCAGGGTTGGCGCTGATGAAAACCCGGACGCTGCGGCCGGCGGGCACGAGGTGAGAAGGCAGGGCCGTGAGGTTCCCGGAGAACGCCGCCCTCCGGAGCGCAGAGTCCCGGGGACAGGGCAGCTTGGTGCCCGCTCCTGCCGGCCACATCGCCTCCTAGGAGGAACAGACGCCTCGGCCGCCTCCGGC
>NW_006206760.1:3623449-3638951 GCF_000334495.1 Tupaia belangeri chinensis
AATACCCCGCAGCTTAAAGGGCGGCGGGGCGTGGGCGGGGGCCTGGGAGCCGCCTGGAGGCCCCCCGGGCTCCTCGGTGGCTGAGCCCACGCGCTCGGGGCTGCCTCCTCCGTGGAAGACCAGAAATCAATTAGCCCGACATTCCGGCTCCTCTCCCGCCAACTCTCCTAAAGGTCAAACGAGCCCTCAGCAACGGGAGGAATCCAGGCGTGAGGGCTTCTGCGCGCTTGTGCCAAAGTGCAGTGAATCCGGTCTTAAAGTTCGAGGCACGCTTTCAGGAGACCCCGAGGGTCTGCCCATCAAATCAACGGACCGTCTCGGACGTCCTAGAGGGTGGGGCACGGTCGCCCTGTCTGTCGTGGCGCAGGTGGCCCGTCCTGCCGCCGCGCTCGCTCCCCACGCTCGTCCAAGAGGGGGTTTTTATAGCCACGCTGCGCCGCTCACGTGCTCCTCGCTGCGTGGTCGCGGGATCTTTCCAGGAGTGGATCTCCACGGGGCGCCCTCCCCCCCACCTCCGGAGCCCCTGGAACTCCGGGGGTCCTTCCTATTCCTACGGAGCAGCTTCTCAGGCTGCCTGTTCAGCTGCTCCAGGGCCCGCCAGCCCCGAGGATGCCGGGAGCTCCGCGCAAACCCGGTGCGCGCCTGGGCCAGTTCAGACAGGGGGTGCTGGCGGCGGAGAGCACCCCTGGTGCAAAGTGCAGGTGGCTGCGGGTTAAGGGGGAGGGGTCGCAAGAAGTGAGATTTAGCTTTGGGCAGTGCGTTTTGTGTGCGCTTCAGCGACTTTTCCAGACGGTGCAAGGTCTGGGTCGGCCCCACTTGATGTTGACCCACTGCGGCGGGAGCGGACTCTGGGGCCAGGTGTACGGCGCCGGGCCGTGGTCTGGTCCGGGGTGAAGTGAGATGCAGAAGGGCGCAGGCATGTTGTTGCCGTCTCTGGCCACTCTCCGCTGCACCTGTGCAAATACTGCATACACCAGCATCCAGAGGAAGGACCTCAGAGGATTAAAGTGGGATTGTTTCCTGGAGGGGCGTGGCACAGTGCGTTTGGAGCCTGAATTGGAGTTCGAGCTCCAATTCCCACTCTGAACGTTTGCTCAGGGACACCTGTCTTTCAGGGAGGAAGAACAGCTTTGCCAAGTCTTTGAGACAGGGACAAAGTGTGTGGACACAGGGTGAAGATGGCTCAGCCCCAAGTTTTATCCTCTTACCCGGGGGCTCCGCCTCTAGTCAGTCTCTGGCTGTCTCTGGGGCTGCAGTTCTTCTGAGGCCTGATGGTGGCAGCGAAGTCTTATGGACTGCTATTCCCTGACTCCCCCAACCTGCACCCAGCACCCGCAGTCTGAGGTAACCGCTTTGAAAGAAACAGATCTCTAGGATTTTGAGACTGCCTCTCCAACTCCTGAGAACCAGGGGGCAGACAGCAGTTCTTATTTTGGGATAATTTGATACAACCCATGAAGAATCCCTACAATGTCCCAGGTAGTTGTTCTGCACTTTGATTCCATTTATCAAATTAACTCCTCCCTCTCTCCAGACTCATTACTCCCGAGTGGGACCGTTCTCTAATAGAAAAGGGATCTCTGAAAGATATACAGTCCCAAGAGGCATGGATTGAGCTGTCTGAAACAGGTTATTAATATGCAGTGTCCATTACAGGAGCTTCTTTTTATGCATATACAGTCTCTATTACTGGGGAAAGGAGCCGGGGCTATTTATGCCTGATCTCAATAAAATTTTTTTTAAATGGATAAGAAGCTGCCAGATTGTCAAGGACCTGCCTCGCTTTTCTTTCACCACCTTGTTTGTTTCTCTCTTTAAAATGGCACTAGTGTTTGTGTCTTCTGACCTTTGCTTCAGACCTGAAAGTATTGCATTTTCTTTGAATGACTTTGGTATTGTTTGGCAGCCTGTGTAACCTAATTAACTGTTCTAGACAGGCTGAAGTTTAGCATCTGCCAGTGTCACTGCAGACCGAGGCTGCAGAGGAGACAGAATTTCACATTGTCTGTGGGGCTGCGCTTTGCAAGGCTCTCTGTACAACCAGCCTGGCTATCTTTAGGGTGTTCTACCTAGGGATATCGGTCACCCTCTCCTCTTCCCACACACATATGTCTTCCTCCATATTCTTCCACCCTATCTCATGCTAGCATCTGAAATCCTGAAATCAGAGATTCATTGCTCAGCATGCAAATGACATTGCTCAGCACGCAAAACCCATGGTGGAAACATTGTGATGAATTAACTAGACTAGTTCCCAGTCTGATCTACCTGTCTCTCTCTCTCTTTCTATCTATCTATGAGAGAGAGAGAGAGAGAGAGAGAGAGAGAGAGAGAGAGAGAGATAGCATAATGTGGAAGGTGGTCACGTTGAAGATGACTTTGGTTTTTGTATCTACTTAAAGCACTTTCCATTTTCTCCTCTTCTGTACGTATTGGAAGTATTGTGCCTACATTTCACACACTAGAAAACCTGGGCTCAGCACACTGACGTGCTCTGCCCAAGGTCAGAGAACTGCCTGCTGGTAGAGCCAGGCTCCAGGCCCTATGGCGTCTGTTTCAGTGCTATTTGCAACACACCATCTCTGTCTTCCAATTTTGCCCCGGTCTGGCCCTCGCTGACGTCTTTAGTCATCTAGACAATGGGTACGTAGGGCTGTGCTGATTGTCACATTGACCGGATGGGAAAGGAGGTCGTTGTCCACAGGATCACACTAGACAGGGATCATTTGCTCCTGCTCTTTCCTTGTGAGACCACAGGGAACTCCATACCACCCCAGAAAAAGGCTGGGGAATTTTAAAGCATCTACAAACAGGAAAACAAATGCCCATGAGACTGGACCTGCAACAAAGCCTATGACCAAGAACAGGCGCCCTCTCTCCATCCTTGCACCTGCCTCACTTAGCAGGCTACAGAGCTACAGAGAGGCATACGGTCTTCCTGAAGCAATGATCCTGTCCTTTTTATAAAACGGGCTTTGTGTTTTTACAAAGGTGAAGATAAGGCTGCATTCACTGTACTCCTCAAACTGGAAAGAGCCTTCTGATCAGAGAATTCAGTCCCCGTTGATTATAGAGGTGATGCCTCGCCCACAGGTTGTAATTATGTAATCAGGAGGCAGAAAAATTGCTATCTGATGAGACCAATATACGGAGTGTCTCCCGCCTCTGAAGTTTTTAGTACCTATCTCACGAAGCCCACTGCATCTGGGGTCTGGGTGCAACATCTCCCATCTCCCGGTCTGATGACACTGCTCAGACATGGCTGTTCTTCATATCTCTTTGTTTTGTACAGACATCACCTCTTCTGCAGTACTCCTTGCTTATTTCAAAGTCCTAGTATGCCAACGTAGCACACCTGTTCCCTTTGCTGGAGTGGCTTGTGATTTTTCACCCACCTGCATGGCTATTCTGTGTGCCCCTCATCCCGCTTAGATGGAGTGATGATCACAAAACCTGTAACCAGAGCTCTGGGCCTGACTGACCCAGCAGAAAGGAAGACCCTCGCCAACCTGTATTTACCTGCATGAACACTCCATTTGGGCAATCAAATATTCAAATCAAAAAACTGCTGGACCAGGATCAGCAGTTGACGTAATGGCTATGTTGCTGGACTCCCATGTAGTTGACTGTGGTTCGAGTCCCGGACCTGGTGGCTTAAACTCACGCCGGGCGCTTGTGCGTGTGTGCCCAAGATCCTGAGAGGAGAATGGAGGAGAAGGGATTGCAGCGTGGCCATCCCCCCTGGGCGTGAGTTTTCGCTTTCTGTCTCTCTGTTTCTCTCTGTCTTTCTGTCAAGCACATGCACCCTATAGTAAAAACCTCTCAAAAACAAAACAAAATTGCTGGACCACTATTCTAAGTGTGCCCTGTAGTGGATAGAAGAGGCGACAGAGCCCTAGTGCTGTGAAGAAGACCAAGTTAGCACACCATACCACTCTGTCTCAGGGAATCTAGCCAATGAAGCCAGCAGTGTGTACGTCTTAGACTTGAGGAACATTATTGGACTTAATACGACTTTGCTACTCACAGCGACTCCCTGACTGGGTGATAAATATGTGAATCTGCTTTGACTATGTGAGAAGTGGATTGTAGAGGGTCTCTCAAACCTGGATTCCCCTTCCCAAAACTCCTCAGAGTATGAGCTAGACCATCAGGAATCCACTGACTTGTTTACAAAATGAAAATTTTCAGTCGGTGTGAGAATTTGTCAGCATAACAATGTGCCGACCAAGATGGTTGGTGCAGAGGTGTCTGCGGCATGATAGAATTCACAACAGCTCGGTTTTAAATAAAGTTACACCTTTCAAAAGTGTTATCTGATGTTTTCATGACTCAGAGCTTCTAACTTTATATCCACCCCCTTCCAAAGCTGCTTGATATATTTTTTGATCAGTTGCTGGACTCCCATGTAGTTGACTGTGGTTCGAGTCCCGGACCTGGTGGCTTAAACTCACGCCGGGCGCTTGTGCGTGTGTGCCCAAGATCCTGAGAGGAGAATGGAGGAGAAGGGATTGCAGCGTGGCCATCCCCCCTGGGCGTGAGTTTTCGCTTTCTGTCTCTCTGTTTCTCTCTGTCTTTCTGTCAAGCACATGCACCCTATAGTAAAAACCTCTCAAAAACAAAACAAAATTGCTGGACCACTATTCTAAGTGTGCCCTGTAGTGGATAGAAGAGGCGACAGAGCCCTAGTGCTGTGAAGAAGACCAAGTTAGCACACCATACCACTCTGTCTCAGGGAATCTAGCCAATGAAGCCAGCAGTGTGTACGTCTTAGACTTGAGGAACATTATTGGACTTAATACGACTTTGCTACTCACAGCGACTCCCTGACTGGGTGATAAATATGTGAATCTGCTTTGACTATGTGAGAAGTGGATTGTAGAGGGTCTCTCAAACCTGGATTCCCCTTCCCAAAACTCCTCAGAGTATGAGCTAGACCATCAGGAATCCACTGACTTGTTTACAAAATGAAAATTTTCAGTCGGTGTGAGAATTTGTCAGCATAACAATGTGCCGACCAAGATGGTTGGTGCAGAGGTGTCTGCGGCATGATAGAATTCACAACAGCTCGGTTTTAAATAAAGTTACACCTTTCAAAAGTGTTATCTGATGTTTTCATGACTCAGAGCTTCTAACTTTATATCCACCCCCTTCCAAAGCTGCTTGATATATTTTTTGATCAGTCTCCCTCTTACAACCTGAGCACATTCCTGTAAGAGCATTATGTGGTACCCGCACGAAGTGTAAAAGCCTGCCTTTTAAGATAAAAGTTTGTAGATTATACTTCTAAATTAAATGTTTTTATTTTAATTTAAACCAAAAGGTTCCATCCCTTCATGACAAGCCCTAATACAATACCTATAAAAACTCTCTCTCATTCCATATCTAGTATTTCTTGGGGAAGTTGCTTTTTATACACTTTCATACTTGTGAACTCATTTCGATGCAAACTGTGCAAGGTAGTTTTCGTGTTAACTATACTCCCTATAACTGCTCTTTTTTCAATATGAAAAAAAAACCAGCACAAGAGATTTTAAGAATTACTTATTTAATTTAATTTTTATTTATTATTATTTTTAATTTGCTCTAGGGCATCTGTGCTCACCAGAGAAAGAGAAGGAGAGAAAGGAAGCACATCGCCTGGTCCAGGATTCGAAATGTGGTCAGCCATGTAGGAGTCCAACACCTTAACCACCATACCACCTGCTGGCCCCAAGCACGAGATATTTTAATGGCATATCCCAGGTCACTCAGTTACAGGATGGCAGAGCGTATCAAAGTAGATGACTAAACACCAAGAATAAGGACTTTATACCACATGGCTGACCACCAGCATGTAATGAAATTCGTTCGGCCAAATTGACCCATTTCATTTGGGTTCTTGTACTGGCTATTAGGCAAAGCAAAAAGCATAAGGTGTCAAATACTCTACTTGGATGGCAGTGTTGGCTAAACTGCCTATTTACATTGAATTCTATATTTTTATTGAGAAGAGGTTAATTTTCCTGTCTTTTAATTCTCTCAAGTTTTCTTTTCTTTTTCTTTTTTCTTTAGGTTTTTTGCCATAGGGCGCATGTGCTTGCCAGAGAGAGACAGGTACAGAGAGAGACAGAGAGAGGGAAAGTGAGGAATCACCACTCCTTGGGGGATGGCCATGCCATACTCCCTTCTCCTCTCAGGACTTACGCCACACACATGTGTGCCCGGCATAAACTGATTTTCAAACCACCAGGTCTGGAACTCAAACTGTGGTTGGCCATGTGGGAGTTCAGTGCCTTAACCACTATACTGCCTGCTGGCTCCTTATCTTAGTTTTTTTGTTTTTCTTTTTAAAGAATGATTTAAAATGGAGAAGTGAGACGTTCGTGGGACACAGATATGGCTTGTTGCCTGTTGGTGATGTCATGCATAGTATTCTTAACTCGCCTGCTGTGTGGCGAATATCATGTCAGGTAAAATGTCTTTACAAACTAAATGATGTGTAATGATTGGATGTATAAATAATAATAAGTAATAATAATAAAAAATATAAAATAATTCTTTATTTTAGGACCAGCAGATGGTGTAATAGTTACATTGCTGGACTCCTATACAGTCGACGTTTCTTGAAGTCCTGGACCTGGAGGCTTGAAATTCATGCTGGGCACGTGTGTGCCCAAAATCCTGAGAGAATAATGGGAGAGAAGGGATTGCAGTGTGGTCGTCCCCTCTGGGGAGTGATTTCTTGCTCTAATTCTGTCTCTCCGGCGAGTGCATGCACCCTATAACAAAAACCTCTCAAAGAAAGAGAATTATTTATTTTATTTATTATAATAATTGTTCAGTTTGACCAGAGACAGAGAAAGAGAGAGCGAGAGAGAGAGAGAGAGAGAAAGCAAGCTGCCAGGTCTGGGTCAAACCATGGTTGGCCATGTGGGAGTCCAGCACTTTAACCACCATGCCACCTGCAGGCCCCCTAACTCAGTATTTTTAAAGTTCATTTTATTCATGATCACCTGTGTGTGTACAAAAAAAGAGAGAAATATTAAAGAGAAGGGGGGCGAGTGTTCTCCAATGGAGCATAGTCACGCCTCAATCTCCTTTCGTCCAACTGTCCATCCTGATGGGTTCCTGGACGTGTGGACATGAGTCAGCAAGAAGTCAAGGGAGCCAGGATTGGCCATGTGGGCCCTGGCTTGCTCTGGGCAGCACTTAATTATCCGACCACAGCTCTGACCCATAGCTCTGTTTTGAAGATGAGTATAAGAGGCTCAACTAATTTAAGTGACGTACCTAAATTCAGAATGCTATTAAGTGGGAAAGGTAGAATGTGGACCAGATTTAGTTCACCATTACAATAGATGGAATCTTTTCACTGTGCACCACTAAACACGTCGGTAAGAAAGTCCTCCCTTTGTAATATTCCATGTGGACGTGGCCCAGATACCTTAAATATATTGCCCAGCTCAATTACTGTGTTTGGTTTCTCATGGTTTAATGCTTATACTTAGTTAGAATGGTGCTAAGATTGAATTTGCTTTTATCTCTAAATGCTATAATGAGACAGAGTAATTGTTTTTTTTTGGATATTTTCCCTGCTAAAAGTGAATATGGGTGATAATTCTTTGTCTCTCTAAATGTAATGATATTTTTTGAAAAAATACTGTACCTTTGCTGTTTACCTTTTTTTTCTCCATTCTTTTTTTTTTTTTTTTGGAGAGGTTTTCGCTATAGGGTGTGTGCGCTCGCCAGACAGAGAGAGACAGAGAGACAGAAAGCGAGAAATCACCCCCCAGGGGGGATGGCCACACGGCAATCCCTTTTCCTCCATTGTCCTCTCGGGATCTTGGGCACGCACACACACGCGCCTGGCGTGAATTTTAAGCCACCGGGTCTGGGATGCGAACCACGGTTGACTATGTGGGAGTCCAGCGACATAGCCATTACGCTAACTGCTGGTTCCCGTTTTTCTCCATTCTTATAGTTTTACTTTGTATTTGTTATTTAATAGGATTTAACAAAATAATACTTCTTGGTAAGTATGGGAGGATCATCCTGCTGTCATTTGGCACATTTGAAACAAACTTCAAATTTAGTAGACCTGTTTTATTTCTTCCCAAACTAATACAATATAGCTTTGTAATTATAAAAATATAATGCATCACATATTAATCTATCTTTTTTTTTTTTTGGAGAGGGTTTTTGCTATAGGGTGCATGTGCTCGCCAGACAGACAGAGAGAGAAAGAAAATGAGAAATCACTCCCCAGGGGGATGGCCACGTTGCAATCCCTTCTCCTTCGTTTTCCTCTTGGGATCTTGGGCACGCTCGTACACGTGCAAGCGTGAGTTTTAAGCCACCGGGTCCAGGACGCGAACCACGGTCGACTACATGGGAGTCCAGTGACATAGCCATTACGCTAACTGCTGGTCCCAATCTATCTTTTTTAAAGTTTATGTTTTGAGAGAGAGGGGGTAGGGAATATCCCCAAAAGGATCTTGTCACAATGTGATCCTCCCTATAAGGCTTTCAGTCCACTAGGATGATGGGTCAGCCTGTGGGTGGCCCAAGTTCAGGTGGACTGGGATTCAGAATCCTGAGCCTTCCATATGATTCTGGCATCACTCAGAGGTGCCACTACAGCCAAGCTTGTCTTTATATTTGAATATATTGATCATATATATATATATATATACACACACACACACATATATACACACACACACAGGTAAAGACTGTAAATGTTTTGCATGTACTACATAGGTGCCACTATAAATACACACACACACACACACACACACACACACACACACATATATATATATATAGTGTGTATATATATACCTTCTCTGGTTCTCTCTCCACATTGTGATCATCTCTCTCTCTCTCTCGCCTCTCTGTCTTGTTGAACATGGTTGCTCCCATTCCCACACACTCTCACACAGCTGTCTTTGGCAGTTGATAATCATGATGGACTATGGCCAACTCACAGCTCAGGCCACATGGAAAAGTAATCAGTTCTCTCTTGAATTCTTTTTTTTAAAAAATTAATGGATGGCAAACTAGTTGAACAAAACACATTTGTGTTAGTTTTCAGTTGATGTTTGCAGGTATATCTTTCCATTCTCCTAGAGAGTTGATACACCTCAGTATAAATACTCATGTCAAATTATAGTCATTTATCTTAGGAAGTAACAGAAAATTATTTAGATTCCTTTTTTTACTCCACCATTAAACAATAATTTCTATGTACTTCATATGAATGAGAACATTAGAGTGTTTATTCCTATAAACTAATCTCTCCTTGGGAAGACATCTGTATTTCTTTTGTTTCTCTTAAATAAGTGATTTCCTTCAAAATAGTTTAAGCACTACTTGCTGGGTCATCAGGTACTCAGTAAACTAAATCTAAATAGGAAGTTATAAGGCAAAACAGAATTTTGCCACTTTTGCTGGGTAATTGTGTTTATAAGAATATAAATAAATTTACTAAACATAAATCCAATGTGTGAACTATGCTTTGAAATCAAGTACTGCTTATATAAATGATTTAGATTGAAAAATAAATCACTCATTTCTCCTAGAGGGTTCTTGGCTAAAAACAACAGAATTGGTGTTGACTACCTTAAGCATATAAGCAATTCACTGGAAGATTTTTAGATAATAGTAGTTGGGGCAGGTGAAAAACAAGGTGTGGAAAATGGGAGGGGACCAGAAGAAGTCAGCTGACTGAACCTACAGACAAAATAGCACCCCAGAAAAAGATATTTAGGACAGCCTTGCAGCTGCTGCTACCAATTCCTGAACACTCAATGTGCCCCTGACACCACCGGGATCATCTGAGAGATCCTGCCATTGGCACCATTGCCACTGAACACTCAAGGTTTTCATGAGAGCTTCCTTATTGATCTCTTTATTTCCAGTCTCAATTTGCCCAATACAGCTTTTACAAATATTCTCTTCTTAACTTGTATGTTTTGGCTTCACTTCCACTCTTCCTTTAGCAATGAACTCCAAGTTGAGATATAGAACTCAATATTATATTTTCTTCATACTGAATATGCTTTGCTTTCTTTCTTAAAGGATGATTTGCTTCCCTCCAGGTCACTCTTCTGAAAGACTTTTCTGATTTTGTTGATGAAGTGGGATCCATCTCTATTTTGTTCCTTTAAATATTTGCATTATCGACATACAGTCAAGGCTATGCTGCAATGATAATAAGCTACAGAATCTCAGGGATTCTTCTCTGTAGCACCAGACTTGACGTTCTAGCCAGGGAAATTGGAAAGAAAAGAAAGAAAAAGAAAGAGAAAGAACAGGGATTAGAATGGAAAGGAAGAAGTAAAACTATATTTGCAGACACCTTGATGTTCTCTGTAGAAAACCCCAAGGAATTTACTAAAAACCACTAAAACTAATAAATTAGTTTAGCAAAGTTGCAAGATACAAGCTCAGTATAAAAAAATCAATTGCACTTTTATGTACTGACCATAAACAGTACAAAAAAGAAATTAAAAAAACAAGTTCATTAACAATGACTACAAAAGGTTAATATGTAGAAAGAAACCTAGCAAAAGAAGTGAGAGACTTATAGATTTAAAACTTAAATATATTGCTAGAAAAAAATTAAAGCTCTGAATAAAGATGAAGATAATCTTACGTTCATGGGTCAGAGGACTCAATATGTTTTGCAATGACAATACTCCCCAAATTGAGCTATAGATTTAAAGTAACTCCCATTAAAATTCCACCTGGGATATTTTTTCTTCCAGAAACTGACCAGCTGACTTTATAACTTATGTGGAAATTCAGAAACCTATAATGGCTAAATTCATGCTGAAACCAGAATGTCAATATTGGAGGACTTATACTATTAAATTTCAGAATCTATTACAGAGCTACAGTAATTATTACAGTGTGGTATGTGTATAAGGATAGACATATGAATAATAGAATTGAAATAATATAATTGAAAGTCCAGAAATAAATCCTTACGCTATCTTTAATTGATTTCAAAAAAAGTGACAAAGTCACTCAATGGAGAAAAGGATCTTTTCAATGAATGGTTTTGGGACAAATGATATCAATATCCAAAATAATACATTTTTACTCCTAATCATATCACACAAAGAAATGTAAAAGAAATAGATCAGAGACCTAAATAGAAGAGCTAATGCTATAAAATTCTTTGTGTTTTAAAGAGGTTTTTGTCATAGGGTGCATGTGCTTTCCAGAGACAGAGACAGTGAGAGGGAAAGTGAGAAATCACCTCCCCAGCAGGGATGGCCATGCTGCAATCTCTTCTCCATTCCTGGGCATGCACATGCACCCAGTGTGATTTTCAAGCCACTGGATCTGGGACTCAAATTGCATTTTGCCATGTGGGAGTTCAGCAGTGTAACCACTATACCATCTGCTGGTTCCACTATAATATTCTTTTTTTTTTCTTTTTGGAGAGATTTTCGCTACAGGGTGCATGTACTCGCCAGACAGAGAGAGACATAGAGACAGAAAGCGAGAAATCCCCCCCCAGAGGGGGATGGTCATGCCTCAATCCCTTCTCCTCCATTCTCCTCTCGGGATCTTGGGCACGCACGCACACGCGCCCGGCGTGAGTTTTAAGCCACTGGGTCTGGGACGCGAACTGCTGTTGACTACGTGGGAGTCCAGTGACATAGCCATTACGCTAACTGCTGGTTCCCATCCACTATAATATTCTTACAAGAAATCATAGGAGTTGGTCTGTGACCTTGGGTTAGGTAATGATTTCTTAACTATAATACCAGAAACACAAATTTGAAACACTGAAGTTCACTAGAATTAAAAAGCCTTTGTCTTGCCAACATGTCATTAGGAAAGTGAAAAAACAACTCGGAGAATAGGAAAAAATATTTGCAAATTGTTTATTTGATAAGAGGCTTGCATCTAGAATATATAATGAACCATTTCAATTCAGTAATAAGAAGAGAAATAACAATAAAATTATCAAAGAATTTTATTTGACATTTTCCCAGAGATTTGGAAGTGCATAAAAGGATGCTCAACAACTTTACTCATTAGGAAATGCAAATAAAAACCACAATAAGACACCATTGTACACCTGCTTAACTGGCTATTATAAAAAGTCATACAATAGTTGTTAAAAACTGTTGGTGAGGCTGTGAAGATTTGGGGATCTTCATAATTGGTTACATTTATATGGTGAATGTAAAATGGTGCAGTCACTGAAAAACAGCTTGTTACGTCTTCAAATTGTTAAACACAACTACCATATGATTCAGTAATTCTACTCACAGAGAAATTCCTAGAAAATGAAAATGAAAATATACCTCTATGCAAAGTTGTATACAAATGTTTAACAACATTACTTAGAAAAGTTAAAAGTGAAAACAATCCGAATATTCATTAAATGATGAATGGGTAAACGAATGCGTATTTACATTGTGTAGACCACAGCGTAATCTTGTTTAGCAATAAAAATTAGCATATTAGCATATTAGTCTTAGTGAAGACATGCTACATGAATGATCTGAGAAACATTATGTTTGGTGACAGAAACTAGTGACAAAAGACCACATATTGAATAAGTCAATTTATGTGAAATGTCTGGAATAGATACATTTTTAGTGATTTCCTGGGGCTGGGAGGATGAGAGATAAACGGGGAGTGAATGCTGATGGATACAAGATTTCTTGATGAAATCTCCTAAATGATATTGTTTTGATGGAAATGTTCTGAAATTAGGTTATGGTAATGGTTGCACAACTTTGTCACATACTAAAACCATTGAATTGTAGACTGTAAACGGGAAAAATTGTATTTGGTTACTCTTTATTGCATGTTAAAAATCACAGTCATCTAATTCAGCATATGTTTACCCCTCACTCATGCTGCAGATTCAATCGAGGTGGGGAGAAGGATTTTGCTCACTCTAAGGCTCTGACTGACTGGTGGGAGGTATGCCATATTACGTACATCTGTGACCACTGAGATGCGACCAAAGCAGTGAATGGGATCCATTGCCTATTGGCCCTTCAAACTTGCATATGGAAGTAACACATAGCACTTCAACTCATGTTTCATTGACCAAAAGAAATCTCATGCTCACACTCATTTCAACCTCAGAGAGGGCAGACACATTAAATTCCACAATATGCTTTAGAGAAGAGGGGAACTAGACTATTCACAGAGTCCAGATAAACAACACAGTGTCCTCCTCTCCTACGCTACTTCCTGATAGCCCTGATGTCTTACTTATGTTGCAGTTATAGATGAAAACAAAGACAAAACAAGTTTTCTTAAATTCCTTTTTCTTTTCTTTCATTCTTTTTTTAAAATTTTTTACTGTCATCATAATCTTCTTTATATTACATTGGATTACATATAACTTTACAGTGTATTACATTGCTTTTTCAAAAGGGAATGCCATGCATGTCAGTCAATACAGAGACATTAATCTCCCCGCTTCAACATTCAATATCTTTTCTTTGTTTTCCCCTATCATTATTATTATTATTCTAATTATTTTTTAAAAACAGTCTATCGCTATTTCTCATTTTGCTTATAAAAAGACTTTGCCCATCATGAAGTACTTCTCAGACCCATCCAGTTGAGAATACTATCCATGTCATCATCAACAGTTAATAAGCCCTATCTGTTTCTCACTAACGTCCTGCCTCTCTATTGTTCACTTGCTATCTTTCTCTATCCTCTTCTCTTCACCTCCCCCATTCCACACTGTCCTATTCTCATTAAGTACCTTCACTGCTTTTATGTCCTCCAATTTTTTGCTCTCTACCATTCTTTCCTTTCATTCTGTGTTTCCATTTTTGATAAGATGGGAAGTACTTACATGAGAAAGATTTAAAAGTCTAAAAGAGTGTTTTCTTGTTGAACAAATGATAAAACATTTAACCAGTTGAAGAAATGAAGGAGAAATAAGACAGCAGCAGTGCCTCGTAGTGCACACTGGAAAGCATAGTGTCTGGAGCAAGGGCAAGCACTGTCTAAGGTCAGAAAAGAGAAGATCAAGGGGCACCAGCAGGTGGCATGGTGGTTAAGGCGCTGGAGACGCCCTCATGGCTGACCTCAGTTCAAGTCCTGGATCTGGTGGCTTGCTTTCTCAATTTCTCTCTCTCTTTCTGTCTCTCTCTGATCAAAATAAAATGCATGAATGAGTAAATAAAATAAAATCAAATAATTCTTAAAAAAAAACCATGGTAAGCGGAAGTGGTGCGGCTCCCTCCTTATGTTTAGCCATCTCTCTGGTGTCAGTGCAGGTGGATCACTCTGAACTGCTGCAGTGACCCAGATGGATGCTGTTATCTGTGTCACGGTTTGTTTTCTTCCCAGATAGGGTTTGGGCAGAGCCCTGTAAGCTTAATGAGGACAGAAAAGAATAGGATCCAGAATCACTTGGCCTTTCCGAATCTCCATTTGCAAATTAAGATTGTATAACACCTTTAAATCCTGTGATAAAAGATGCTATTAGTATTGTGTGTAGAATCTATTAGCAAAAGAGTACTCTGTAGATAAGGAGTTGTTGACTATATAAAAGCTTTAACTGCCAGTCTGGAGGTAAATCTCATTTTTTTTTTCTAAAAAAATCAGAGAGTTTTTACTGAAATGCTTTAACGAAGACCTTCTTCTTTCTAATAATTAATTGGGCTGTTTTTATGCCATGTAGGGGTTGT
This sequence comes from Tupaia belangeri chinensis, assembly GCF_000334495.1. NCBI lineage: Eukaryota > Metazoa > Chordata > Mammalia > Scandentia > Tupaiidae > Tupaia > Tupaia belangeri. The sequence goes on from NW_006206760.1 coordinate 3,638,122, forward strand.
TAAATTACAAGGGGGGCTGTGAATGCCTTCAGGGCATGGCAAATTTTTCCATTATACATGAACTTGCAAGCGAAAGTTTATTTCTGTATTAACTGGCAGAAGTATATCTTTATTTTCTTCATATTGCTATTAGACCCATGTCTTCATTCGTTTGGGTTCTTCAAGAAAGTAAGTTTTGGGAACCAGCAGTTAGCGTAATGGCTATGTCGCTGGACTCCCACGTAGTTGACCGCGGTTCGTGTCCCGGACCCGGTGACTTAAAACTCACGCTGGGCGCGTGTGCGTGTGTGCCCAAGATCCCGAGAGGAGAATGGAGGAGAAGGGATTGCGGCGTGACCATCCCCCCTGGGGGGTGATTTCTCGCTTTCTGTCTCTATGTCTCTCTCTGTCTGTCTGGCGAGCGCACGCGCCCTACAGTGAAAATCTCTCCAAAAAAAAAAAATCTATAGTATTTCCATATACAATCAACAAGCAGACAGAGACAGAACTGAAGAAAATAATCCCATTTACCATAGCCACAAGTAATATGAGATACTTAGGAATAAAACTAACCAAGGAAATCAAAGATTTCTATAAGAAAAACTATGATAACCTTATAAAGGAAATCAAAAAGTACACAAAAAAGTGTAAGGACATCTCATGTTCCTGGATTGGAAGAATTAATATAATCAAAATGGCAATCCTACCCAAATTAATCTACATATTTAATGCAATCCATATAAAATTATGATATTCTTCACAGATCTAGAAAAGACAATCATAGAATTTGTCTGGAATTATAAAAGACCACATATTGCCAAAGCCATTCTGTGCAAGAAGAGTGGAATAGG
>NW_006206760.1:3639007-3713466 GCF_000334495.1 Tupaia belangeri chinensis
GAGGAGAAGGGATTGCGGCGTGACCATCCCCCCTGGGGGGTGATTTCTCGCTTTCTGTCTCTATGTCTCTCTGTGTCTGTCTGGCGAGCTCACGCACCCTACAGTGAAAATCTCTCAAAAAAAAAAAAAAAAAAGGAAAAAAAAAAAGAAACTAAGTTTTCTCTCAAGAAACCTTTTTGTGAGTCCATTATTGGTATTGGTTGTTATAGTGATCAAACTAATCAAATAGTGGCTACATCTCTGCTACCTGGTTTGCAAACAGATCTACACATCGAGAAAACAGTTAACTGATTCTCAGAAACTTTTTTTTTTAACTTTTCATTTAAAAGTATTCCTTTACTTCTTCCACCAGAAAAGCACACTGAGAATTTTAGTTAAAAAATCAGAAAATAATAAAAAAAAAATCTGCTTACCAACAATATATGTAAACCTTAGTTTAGGCTATTTTAAAATGAGAAAAAATAACTAAAAGATATAGGGGTAGATTTCAGTTTTGAAAACTACTTTTATTATTATGGAAAGAATAAGGGAATGATTTAGAAATGAGAAGAGTGAATGAGTCATCAATGAAAATTTATGTATTCTGCCTCAGTAGTTACGGTTTTTGTAAAATTGGGAATGCCTACTTGGAGTAAAAAGTAATTTCCTTACCATTAACCATTTATCTTAGCTTTTTTAGGTATTGTAATTATGTAGTACTTAGGATAGAGGAAATGTTTAATAAATGCTTCTAGAATGAATTGCCCACACTCTGGCAAATAGTCTTGGAATATATTCAAAATACCAGCTATAAGATGGTGCATCTAGAAAACACACATATCTGCAGTAACAGCAAAAAAGTCATATGTAGAGCAGAGCAATTTTAGCACTTCCCCAAGGGAACCACACCTACTGCTAATTCTGAAAAAAGGAAAAAAAAAAAAAAGCTAACAGCCTAGAGTTTTAAAGATAATGATGCATAATACTCCAGATAGGGTTTCCAGTGTATACTGCTGTTAGCTTTAATATTTATCTGTTAACCTGTTTTTTCCAGTAGAGGAGAAATGGCAAAAAAATCAGTCCTGTGACACTTTGTTTCTGTTGGACACGTGCACAGTTTATTTCATCCCGAATTCATTGAGCATCTGCAATTTTCTTTGTACTCTGAAGTACGTACATGTCACCACGGCGTATAGCAAATTGAAGGAGGACTCTGAGGAAAGACAGAGAGGGGGAGAGAAAAACAACACACAAAGGACTAAAAGAAAAGCTTTTAGTCCTAAAAAGAATCCAAAAACTCAGGAGCAACAATTGATATTTACTTTATGCATCATTATTTTCTAATTCCTTTACTCCCATCTGGCTCAATGACATAAAAAATATAGTAACTAGATAAAGCTCTCCATCTGTTAATCTTGTGGGCAAGCACGCAGCGTACTAAGACATTTCTCATAACCGAAATGATGAAGCCAGGATCCTACATTTAGTTAAGTATAGCTGATACAGATTCCTCCGTGACCTTTATTGCCTATGTAGATAGATTTCCAACTCTTTCTATGGGCTAGCAGTATTCTGTATTGTCAGGTGAGATGAAACTCACTAAGCAACAGGTATGACTGGCTCACAAATTTACTCCTAAATTAGGAAGATAGTTGCCCTACATTGCATGAAAATTACATGAGCAATATCAGTTATATTATATGGGCTGCTGCCCAGCTTCGATCACTTGTTCTCCCCCTCCATGACTTTCTTCCCCAAAGTTTCAGGACTGGTGTCAGCTGATGTGTTCATGTAGCACTATTCCCAACATCTCCCCATTTAATCAGTTCAAGGGTAGACTTGTCAAAGTACATGCCCTGGGACTTTGTGTGGCTGGATCTATAACAGGTAAATCCAGGAGGCATCAGTGGCCATGTTTTTTTACCTGTGGACCAGAGAGGTAGAGGAAGTTGTTCTAGACAGACAGACAGACCTAGAGAAAGCACCAGGTGGGAGGAAGAGCTAGAAGGCAAGAGAGAGGAGAGAGGGAGAGACAGCAGACAAGAGGCAGGAAAAGGTCCCGGAGAGTTTGAGTCTCTTGGTCACAGTTATCCATCTGCATCCCAGGCTTTTGGTCCCATGGGAAACTCTTCCTCCTTAATGACTTCTTCACTGTAAATGGTGTCTGTTCTTGGCAACCATGGAAATGTTATATCTCCAAGAAATAAACTGCTTATTTCTGAGTATTTATCTCCCCCTCTTCTCTCTGACTTGATTTAGCAGGGGATCTCTCTCTCTACTAGCTTGCACCAAAGCAGAAACAATAATTCAAAATCTTTTAACTAAGTGACAAATAAAAAAGCATGCCTGAAGGGCCATTTCTCCCCACCTGTATTAATTAGATAAGACTTGCCCTGGGAGAGGGGAGAGAGAGAGAGAAGGCAGAACTTATCTGGCAATCAATGGGGTGAGGAAGGTTGACTTGGAGGGGCAAGGTTAAAGACCTTCCCATAACCATTTATCTTACCTTTTTAGTTATTGCAATTATGTAGTACTTAGGATAGAGGAGATGTTTAATAAATAATTTAACGACAGAGGATCAACAGCAAAGTGGAAGGAATAAAAGGTGCCCACCCTCCCCTTACCAGCCATCCAACAGTCCTGGGATCTGGTAAGTCCTCTGATTAGAGGTTAGGAGATTTAGATCTTTGTGTGGGTTTGAGGGTATTAAGAGAGATCTTACTCCTCATTAAATAGGAACTAACAAGACCAGTGGAGGTAGTTTTCCTATGAGTGGATTGAGACAATTAATTGCAACACAACTGCAAAGGGTTTTAAGTGATACAGTTCCTAGCATCATGGTTAAGTTTCTATGAGAGAATAAAATTCAAGCATTTCCTGACTCTCTCAGACAATTAAGAGGAAAGTAGATAAGACTGAACACTCTTACCCAACTTATCACAACATTTAGGTCAAGGTCTGTGATAAGGGCTTCTCAGTGGACGCCTGGTTTATGTTTGAGGACTTGCTTGCTTGAAGATGTACTTGGCATAGAGTCAGTTTAGCTAAATGTCAAGAGGAACTTAATTAAAATAGGGCTCTACTTGAGGGAGAAAGATTGCCATCCCTTTTTCAAAGCTGTAGCTGAGAAAACAAAGAAAACTCAGACATCACTGGATGAGTCAGCCCCAATGTGCCCGTCTTCCATTTGGTTTAGCTCAGCTCCTGAGATTGTATTAACAGGAAACATTAACAAGCATATGGATGTTTTAGTGAATCCTGCTGCCTTTGCGTCTTCTCAGAAACGGATCTTTGATGAGACACGTGGTTTGTGTGCCCAGCCCTGTCTGCTGCTCTCTGCTGCTCTCGTCTAGGAAGAAATGATAGCGGAAGTTAGGTCCTGGCCAGACAATAAGTCAACTGGCTTTCATTATTAACTCAAAGCCATTTTTGTCACATCTTGGCTCACTTGACTTCCGGACTACCTGGCATGCCTAATTTTTCTTACCATTCTCCCACTCAGTTTCTTCTGAGGACCATAGCCTAGTACACTCCGATTGTGCACTCGGTTTCCAGGCTGCTGACACCCTGCCTACACTAGCCACGGAGGATTCCATCTGCTCCTGGGGAAGTGGGAGGTCCCATCTGCTCAAACACATGACAGAGAACTCAGTTAGGTCGTGAGGAAGTGGGACAAAGGGAAGCCTGGAATTAGGCCGACGATGGAGGGAAGAGAGTCAAAATATTAGGAGTCTGGCATACAGTAGATGCTTGTGAATTGTTTAGGCACAGTTCTAGGCACTAGGACTGCAAAGACAAATGCAGACCACACTTTTCTAATAGAGCAGACAGGAAACAAATAGCTTAATAAATAGATATATAATAATAATTTAGATATTGATAACCGTAACTTTAAAAACGATGGTAGCAAAAACTTCTCTTAAAAAAAAAAAAGAAGAATCATGACAGATACATCCATTTTCTGATGACATACAATTGAGAGGTTGAAGAAGTCAGAGGAGAGGGAACCAGCAGTTAGTGTAATGGCTATGTTGCTGGACTCCCACGTAGTCGACTGCGGTTCGCGTCCAGGACCTGGTGGCTTAAAACTCACGCTGGGTGCGTGTGCATGCGTGCCCAAGATCCCGAGAGGAGAATGGAGGAGAAGGGATTGCGGCGTGACCATTCCCCCTGGGGGGTGATTTCTCCCTTTCTGTCTCTCTGTCTCTCTCTGTCTGTCTGGCAAGCGCACACGCCCTATAGTGAAAAATCTCTCAAAAAAAAAAAAAACACAGAAGTCAGAGGAGAGAGAATCCTTATCTATGTTAAAGGCTGTGATTCTAGAATACTCTCCCCTCCTTACGTTTTACCTTCAGGTCCACACAGTTTCCCCCTTTTAATATAAAATAGAACCTGAGAGCTGATTACATGCCTAATATGCTTATCAGAAAAGGCAAAGTGAAATTTGTCGGTAGACTATAACTGGGAAGACAAACCCTACCTGTTATTTAAAGCAATTTTTTAAAATCCAATGATAGGGTGAAGGGAAATCCAGGAGTCAGAGATGGGCCTCTTTCACAGAAATCATTTTGCAAATAGTTGTATTCATATTCAGTCCTTGGCTTCTTACTGATGTTACCAGAGAGTGTGCAATTTCTGAGTCATCAGCAATATTTGTAGGCACTTTTCCCACTACAATTGGAAACCACCAAAAAATGAGTGAGAAAAACCCCATCAATGAACCCTGGTGAGGAATTCTAGTGAGTAAGAAAGAGCTTAAAATATGCTACGAGCTCTGAATTCCCAGGGTCCAGGGTAGCTGCACATGGTAAATCATGTGGAAATGATAGAGGAGAAAATTGAGAAAGACTTTCAACAAGATTTAAGAATATGCCTTTTTGTATTCATTTTAATTATGCATTATTTCTAGATAGATGTCTCTCAAGATGAAATTGAAAATGTGTAATATATTTGAATCTGAAGTACCAGTTATGTCTTTTTAATGGGCTGCTTTCACCTTGGAGTCTAAGATTGCCCCTGATGGTGAGCTGAAGGGCTCAGGGGACAAGGATTCCCTTAGGCCATGAACGGACCAGGGATATGCACTTCATGGATGGACATGGTCAAAGTCTTCCTCTCTGGTGCTGTTTCTAAACAGCACGATAGACTAGAACAGATGCTCTTTTTTTTGTTTGTTTGTTTTTTTTTGGAGAGATTTTCACTGTAGGGCGCGTGCGCTCGCCAGACAGACAGAGAGAGACAGAGAGACAGAAAGGGAGAAATCACCCCCCAGGGGGGGTGGTCACGCCGCAATCCCTTCTCCTCCATTCTCCTCTCGGGATCTTGGGCACGCACGCACACGCGCCCAGCGTGAGTTTTAAGCCACCGGGTCCGGGACACGAACTGCGGTCGACTAGGTGGGAGTCCAGCGACATAGCCATTACGCTAACTGCTGGTTCCCATAGAACAGATGCTCTTTTTGTCAAGTCTTTCAGGAATTGTGTCCATTGAGCAATGACAAGTACTTATTTCATATGCCCGGCTTCGTGACTGGATTGTGAACCTCACTGAAGTCTCATCAGTTTGTGTTCACTTTCTTGACTCCTCTGCATCGATTGTCAACTGTGCTGTGGGGCCTCCGCCTTGGTGTCTCGACGAGCACCAGGAGCAAACCTGTGACACAATCTCTCCAGGAGGAAAGGACTCGCAGAGATGTTTACGTGTGTGTAAATAGCTTAACACTGGATCTTCTCTGTTTCTGCAAGGCCTGCGTTTTCTCCATTTATGACCTGCTTTTCAGGAAATGCATTTACAAATGAATTGATTATTAATCGCCTTATCAGAGAGAGATCATTTATGACCTGCTTTTCAGGAAATGCATTTATCAATTAATTGATTATTAATCACCTTATCAGAGAGAGATCATGTGAGGGTGCAGTGGAGGCTTACTTCCGAGATTAGCAAAGGCTTTGTGAAAGAAAAGAGATTGAGAAAAGCCTTGAAGGGTGAGAAGAGTTTCATAGGAAGGCCATTCTTGGAAAAAGAAAGATGAGTAGACTGCTATGGAATTTCAGATGCATGAGGTCTTCACGTGAGGCAAGATGTGGAAAAAGCGGAAGGAGCCAATTGCAGAAGCTGCATGTTCCCAAAGCCTTCCCACTGCCTTATCAGAGTAAGTACTCCGTGCATCGTGTTGTGTGTAAAGGTTTCAACTTTATTGTGAAGGTAAGGAGGAACCACTGAAAATTATTTTAAAAAATAGTTTGGGAGCTTTATTTAACATGAACAATATTCTCAGTGTTTTTCTTTTAGTCTTTATGAACTTCATCTTCAACTTCACTCACCTCTTTTATCCCCCTTTCTTCAAATACTGCTGTTACTTCTGAATTTATAATCTGCATCTCACTGATGTCTGGCTCTGTCTCTCATTTTCTTAGAACTTTGCCCTGCCATGGGCTTTGGTTGGTATGCCACTATTCCAAAATATTCTCTATCAAAAGACTGTCAGTTCCTTGAAGATGAATTCAAAAGACATTCTTTAGGACACCTCCTCATGGTAAATGCTCTCTAGAATTTCTGACAAATGTCTGGGCTCTGTTCTAGTGACAGCCCTGTGCTGGACACTTTCAGCTTGGAAAGACAGGACAGCAGGGAGCAGAACATAATTCCTCTTTCTGCTCTGTGGTCAATCAGATAAGACACACAAAGATAAAATTCCAGAGTGGCTTGGAGCGCTGACGAGATGGAAGATCCTAGAGTGCTATAAATTTTAGTTGAAGTGTAGATAGGGTTCGACGGAAGATAAACTTTATAAACACAATTTACACATGGACCCCTTTCCCCCTAATCTCCACTTCAATTCTGCAAGCATATCTTCTTTCTGTACGAATGGCAGCTTTGTGTCAAACCAATCAGATGTGAATTGAGTTATATGCCACAGTGAATTATCACATTAACATTTCGTTCAGGTGTCAAATACTAAAGTCATTTCTCAAGTTAGGTTGGCCAATTCTTCCTGACATCATATTGTTGCAGAACACTTGACTATAAAAATCTCATGATGACCAGAGATAGAGGAATGGTCATTGACTTGACTTTGTCTTGTGAAACAAGATGTAAACTAAAATACGGTAATGTTGAAAAGACTATTAAAAAAAACCTCTGTGATTTACTTAGAACTTTCCTTTTTGCATTTTAAAATTTCTTTGGTTGATTATATCAGATTTACAAGTGATGTGATAAGCTTACAGAAGTCTAGTAATGTACCTGAGGTAAATCAGCTGATTCTTATTTTGGAGAGAATTAGGGCACAAACTTGGGTTCACGTATTTGATATCCCTAGACTTGTGAATCAGTGCTTCATTTCCTCGCTAAGAAATTATTCCTTTAGGTAATATGATAGACTTACAGAACAAATAGATTTTGATTTCCCTACTTTCTAAAAGATAGTACTGGGTACAGTGAAAAAAAAAAAAAAGCTCAGAAAAAATATAATGCCAAAAAAGAGTTGATGAAAAATAAAGAAAGATTGAAAACTGGTAAAACAGATGGTTCCCCTTAAATAGAAGGTAATAATCTAGTCTCTCCCACTTGACCTTTGTATTTGACACAGAGATCAGAGGCTGACCTCCTTCAAGCTCTTCACACTTATCATAAAATTGAAAAACTGATGCCTTTCATCCGCAGGCCACGGTGTCAAAAACCGTAAGTGTTATTTGTTTTGATTATGTTATTTTGTAGAGATAAAAGATGGTGAAACTAAAATTTAATCTCAGTGATTCTAAAACTATCTTTTCACTCAGCACAGAACCCCAGAATGAATCTGAGAGACTTCTAGAGAGACAGTTGGCAGGACAGCTGGGAGAGAATTCCAAGTGGTGTGTCTAGACCCTATCCCCTTTCAGCCTTTCCCTTTTACCTGTACAGAGGCGAGACCAGTCTTCTCTGTGGAAAAAAGAAGAGAAATGAGCTAAATATTAGGCACTTAGGGGACCAACAGTTGGCGTAATGGCTCTGTCGCTGGACTCCTATGTAGTCGACCGTGGTTTGAATCCTCGGTGGCTTAAACTCATGCCAGGTGTGTGTGTGTGCGTGCCCAAGATCCCGGAGGAGAATGGAGGAGAAGGGATTGTGGCATGGCCATCCCCCCAGGGAGATGATTTCTTGCTTTCTCTCTCTCTCTCTCTCTCTCTCTCTGTTTGTCTTTCTGGCAAGCACATGTGCCCTATAGCAAAAAAAAAAAATAAATAAAAAATAAAAAATAAAAGGCACTTAGTAATAGAGTAATAACACTCGCTTTCAGATGGTAGATGCCAGGTAGCCAGGGCACCAGTCCTCTTCCTATAATTAGCTCAGTTATCTGAATAACTAACTTAACTTTACTGATTTCTCTTCCTCAAGTGCACAATGAGGGTAACATAACACGTATTCACTAAACCTGAATATAGTAGAGTAGAACTTGGAAGAATGATGTGTGAGCACTACAGTCTCCCCTCGTAATAAGCCAGAACAGGAACATGGATAAACCGACACAGAGTTAAGAAATGGAACTAAACCACACCAGGAACACGGGTCAGAAAGGCCTTTGGCCTCTGGGATAATCATTTTCTTGAGCTCTGACCTCATTTTCATAATGATGACATGGAACTAGCTAGGCCTTACCAATGATTCTAATTCATTTTTTAAAAACATAATTATTTTATTTTATTTTATTTATTCAAATTTGACCAGGGAGAGAGAGAGAGAGAGAGAGAGAGAGAGAGAAACAAGCCACCAGGAGGTCCGGGACTCGAACCATGATTGGCCATGTGGGAGTGTCCAGCGCCTTAACCACCATGTGACCCGCTGGTCCTCCAATGATTCTAATTCTGAAAACAGATTTCCTGATATTCTCACTGCATTAGATTTGTGAACAATGACAATCTTCTAGAAACACCTGAAAACATAATAGCTTTGCAAACATATGCATGGAGAGAAAATTTTTTTGGCACATACACACACACACACACACACACACACAATGGGTTTATTTGCCTTTGAGTCTTTTTCATGTATATAAATGATAAAAACCCGAATGTCAGTGTTCACATAAAAGCATGCACTAAACTTTTGTTGCTTAGACAATTCAGTGTTCCATGACTCTAAAATTATTAGCATCACCAAAAATTTGTGTTTGGAGAGTTCTTTCTCAGAAGCACGTAATTTAATTGAGAGTCTATTTACATCTTCAGTATTATAAACCTGTGATATGTAGACAGACAGTGCCAATATTATATGTTGCTTCTTGAGACAATTGCAGAAGGAATTGCCCATGACAAGATAATGTGCTCATTATAGAATTCTCTGCTATTTATCAGAAAGAGAAGGCATTCTATTTTTGGTAGGGAGCATTTTCCCCTTTCCCCCGCTGCCACAGTACAATGACAAGAAAATGATTAATGAGTGAGCACCACATTACTGTCAGCAGGGATCCAGTCCACACATGGGGAAAGCCTAAAGAATTGAAGGGAAGAGAGAACAGTGGTAACATTAGTTATAGCAGGCCAGAGAAGCTTATCCCTGGGCTTTCTGCCCAGTTTAAAGGATCATTGACACATTGCAGTGTGTAGTTTGCCTTGCTAATTGGTAAGCAATACTTATGGCTCAGAATCACAGCACAGGACTCCCAGTAAGGTGAGAGAGGGAAGACAGACAGAACTGCACGTTCTTCTCATTACTGAAAACCTTTTGGGATAACAGTTGCAATGAAAGTTTTACCGAATGGGTGAAACATGACCACATTCCAGATGGACACTCTACTTCATTTAGCATTCGCTTCCGAGTGGCGAGACACTTGAACAGAACCAAAAATATTGGATAGTTCTATACGTTGGATTTGCTTGGGATTTCTTCACATTGTTTTCCTTTTTCATAATAGATAAGGAGATACTGTGTGATAGGAATTGGGACAGTGGTGAAGGAATATAAGAGAAAAAAAGCACTTTGGTAACAGACTAAAGCAATTTAACAGAGCCCATCTATGCAATGTTATGAAAACACAGGTTGAATTATAGCCTCAGAGGGGTAGGGGCAAATTAATCTGTGCAAAGGAAGCATTAGAAGAAGAGGCCGGGCTGTGATGCCTGAGGATTGAGAGATGGGCATTGGTCAGCTTGAGATGAAGGACTCACCTTGCGAATGCCTACTGGTGGTGTTGCATCCCACGTTTGGGTCTTGCCACCTGGACATATGGGTCATGTCCATCTTCAAAAGTAATTTGAAATATGAAAGGGCTGACTTTTAAGCATCCATATGAGGGTACCTCAAAAAGTTCATGGAGAGTGAAATTAAGGTATGAGTTTATTTTGGTACAAAAATTTTGAAATCCATGTTTTAGAATATGCATCTTCTGCAAACTTTTTGAAAACCCCCTCATACGTACATACATACACACATACACACACACACACACACACACACACACACAAGCATGCACCTACACACATAACCATTAAGATTATAAAGAGGGAGACCAGCAGGTGGCATGGTGGTTAAGGCACTGGAGTCCCACATGGTCAGGCCTGGCAGCTCGCTGTCTCACTTTCTCTCTCTCTCTCTACCTCTCTCTCTCATTCTCTGGTGAGTGCACGTTCCTCATAGCAAATTTAAAAGAACAATAATAATAAATAAAATAAAATGAATAATTCTTTTTTGAAAGATGTTTTTGCCATAGGGCACATGTGAGAGAGAGAGAGAGAGACAGTGAGAGGGAAAGTGAGAAATCATAACCCAGGGGAATAGCCACACCACAATATCTTCTCCATTCTCCTCCTGGGATCTGGGGCATGTAAGCACACACACATGTGGCATGAGTTTCAAGCCACCAGGTCTGGGACTCGAACTGCAGTCATTATATGGGAGTCCAGTGACATAACAGCTGTCATCTGCTGGTCCCAATAAGTAATTTCTTAAAAAAAAAGAATATAAGGAGGTACAGTGGGGATATGAAAGTAGTCGATACTGGATTAATGCAAGATGATATTAAATAAAGTCATTTGAAGTACAGGAAATGAAACCAGGACAAAATAATGTGTTATCAGCTGGACATCAAGAGGTTGGAGGCATTATCAAGGGAATTTTGTTATTTTTGTTATCTGAACATTTATGTACGGTCTTTAACAATTTTAGGGAAAACATATAGTCATCCCATTTATAATACCTGAAATAGAACCTCATAAGTGGTTAAGACTTCTAGAATATTTTGTAAATATAAAATTCAAATGCAAAGTTTCATTGCACCATAGGAGGAAAATGAAATTAAATAAATGCATCAAGAGAACAGATTTTGAAAAGTTGCTTTAGGCCCAGCTGCAGTAGAATCCATTGACTGACATTGCTATGTGGCAGGCTGAAGCCACATGGGAGGTCAGAGTTTGATCCCTGGCCCATCCTGAGCAGCCACAATGTACATGTAGTCCTAGTTACTTGGGAGGCTGAGACAGGAGGATTATGTCATAATGAGATAACTCTCTAGAAATAAATAGTTGCTTTAATGTTGGGAATAACAGAGTTTGGTTATTTAACTATAAAAACCAGAGCTCATTTTAAGATGTACAAATTGATTAATGTATTTGAGAAGGGAATATACTTTAGATGCATTTCTTTATATTTTGTGTTATGATATTTTTTAAAAAATCAAACCAACACAAAAGTTAGAGCTTATAACCTGTTGCATAAACTGAGCAGTTTGGAAAGAGTTTTCTTTTGTTTTTGTTTCAAGGTGCGAAGCAGGTGAACTGATAAGCAGTCTCAGGGGAGTCCTCCTGCTGCGTGGAGGATGGTAAAGATGGTCGCTGAGTCCTGCGCCAACCCTCAGGAATGAGAATCTGAACACTTCCATCCACTACATCCCAAGCTTTATCATCAACAATTGTCTGAGTTCAGTGAGGCAGAGTAGACTCATTCAACAAGTTATATGGAGCAGATTCATTACTTACAGATAGGCAGTAAGGGAAAAATAGAAGCCTAGGATTCGTTGTGCACTGACCCGCCAAGGCTTGGGAAAACAGCCTAAGACACATGGATCCTCTACTCTTCTTCCTTCCCTTCCTGGCATCACACTGAGGGGCCCAGAAGGCAACCCACACAGGTTACATACCTCATGGGCATATGACTCACTTGAGTAAGGCTTTGAAAGAGATCCTGATTCCAGGAGAGGGAACAATAAAGCTTGGGAGGTCTGGGGTAGTTCATCCCTAACTCAAGATGCTACATTCCTGAGACCAGCAGATGGAGTACTAGTTACATCATTGGACTCCCACATGTTCTGCTGAGGTTCTAGTCCCAGACCTGGCAGCTTAAAACTCTTGCCTGGCCCGCATGCATGTGTGCCCAAGATCCCAAGAGGAGAATGGAGGAGAAGGGATTGCGGTGTGGCCATCGGCCTGAGGCTTTCTGTCTCTGTGTCTCTCTCTGTTTTGCCTACAAGCACATGTACCCTATAGCAAAAAATTTCTCTTTAACAAAAAAAGATGTTACATGTTACATTCCCTAAGAGGGATAGGAACAAGGCCCCTGGCTCATTAGTATAGCTACTCTCTTAGGATACCTCATTTCTGTAGCACATTCTGCAGTTACTCTGAGAACTATGGGCAAGAAGAAGAGGAGAGAGAATCTGGGTCAAACAAGGCTATCTGGAGACCATCCAATGTAATATAAAAGGAGAGGTTGATGTCTTGACTTAAGTTAATACACAGAAGTCGATACTTGTAAATATAAGGTATAAATGAGAGAAAATTAACCTATGACCTTCCATTTTTATCTATTATAAATATATTTCAAGTAAAAACATTTTTTTTAGCTATTCACATTTCACTTGCTTATTGCAGACCGAGTTGAAAAGCACATCTAACACATTTAAAAATACACATCACATCCCTAGGACCAGTTCAACCTGTGTGCCCCCAAATGAAGGACAACTCTCCACCCAATCCACGGACCTGAGATACCCTCTTGCAACAGGACTTTGGAGACATGCTTTTGCTTTTCTTTGTGATGACTAGTTAACTTCAACCTACCCACACAATTCATGCAAATCCCCTTTTCTGAGAAGTAAATAATATTTAAAGTGGAAATTTCTAGTTAATATGCAACATCTGTACTTTTGTTCTTTAAAACGGGGTTCATTCAACCCTAACTATATGTCCAGCTCAATGTTTCCTCCAATTCAGAATCCCCTCCTTTTTTTACTGTGATAAACCTCAGAGATAAACCCTCAGTTTTAATCAAAATGACTGTTTCTTGACACTAGGGGTTCACTGAGGATTCTATAATTTCCTGAATTCTACACACTGTTTCTTTAGAAGTTTTTCTTTCTTAGGTCTTATGAGAGTACTTCAAGACATTTGTGGAAAAAATGGAATTAAACTAGGAGTTTATTTTGGTTCAAGACAGTTTTGAAATTCATTTGGGGTGATGGTTCTGAAGGCTGAAGCAGCAGCTCCTCCCACAACCCTATGCTGGGCAGGAGGCTCTTTTGGTGAGTTGGGTCCAGGGGTCCTGCTTTCCCTCTGCTCCTGGAGAGGTTAGGGACAGAGTGGCATCAGCACCAGAAAGGTAGCCCCTCCTACTTGCTATCATCCCTACTTTTTCATAGTATGCATTTTCCATGAACATTTTGAAGACTCCCCTCCTCCCTCTCGTTTACCCTTCTGTTAATGCAGGTGAGAATAGAGCAGGTTCTAAGAGGCAATGTACCCATATTGAAATGTGTCTTCATCACTTACAGTTGTGAGATTTTGGAAACACCTTCTCCCTGTTCAAGATACCTCATGGCTAGTGGAAATGTTAACTGGTGTCAACCATTTTGAAACGCACTTTGATTTGGCCTGGTAACGTTGAATAGTTGTATTCTCTATATTCCATCAGTTGCTTACCCATGTGTACTGAGACTAGACTCTTCATATATTTCACTCATGTCTCCAAAACATGTTTCGAGATAGATTTGAGACGGGAAAATATTTAGCATGTTTTCATCCATCCCCTCCCTCAACTCTAAATATCCACATTTTAAGTCAGATTGATGTAAGCAGTCTTCCCTGCTGAGTTCAACTTCAGCCTTACTGTTTTTTCAACTCAGCTCTGCAGGAGTCTACCACCAATCAATGCAAAGATGTTTTTCTGCCTCTTTTGCCTCAAGGTAGTTAGAGACATTGGGACTGAGTGTACTTAGCAGTTTACTTAAAATGGTTTTGAAGTAAGTAATGATAAACAGGTTTTCAAAGGCTTATTCCCTCCCTCTTTTTATATCATTTCATCTTGAAAGACAGACTAAGTTCACAAACACTTGGTAGTTGTATTTTCCCTTAGCCTTTTAGACTCAAGTTATATAATACTTTCAGGGTAACAAATTGTGTTCCCATCTCCTAATATTTTTAACATCTTGTCAGAATGCTCAGATTTATTTTGTTTTTGTAATTCATATCGATCCACTACATATGCAGCTAGTTTTCAGCTGTCATTCAATGATGACACAGCATTTTCTTTTTAGATCACAGGCACTACCTTTCTGCAAATTGCTTTTTGCCTATTTTTGTTGTTGTTGTTGTTGTTTGTATATGACAATGGAAAACAAGTCTAATAGGATATGGGCATGGATGATATTGACATTCTATATATCTACATGTAATTCCCAAATTGAGAGCGGAAATTGCCAAATCAATCATTTTCTTCTTTCCAAATGTTGACACGTTACCCTGATCCACAACCTCTACTGCAATTCTTTCTAGAAAATAAGTTTAGAAAGAGAAGCACTGAGTCACTGAGCAATAATTTTAAATCACTAGGAAAAAAAAATATGGTCACACATATAATGAGAATTTTCTATGTTTCTTGTGGCTTATGGTCTAGGCATTTTATTTTGGGGGTTTAAAAGACCCTGGTTAATAAGGGATTATTACAGAAACCCTGTAGGTGGCTCAGTGTCAATTTAGTTAAAAGATACTTTCCTGAAGAAGGAAAGAAAATCCCTACATCTGTAGAGTAACTTTGTCACTGAGTCAAAATTCCTCAACAGAATTTCTTTCAATTAAAAGTAGCAAGTTTAAGGCCTGGAAGACAAATTGGATGAAATTGATGCCCTTGGAGGTAGAGGCCATCTGTATTTCATCCTTAGAATAATTCATGGGTTGTGTTTGTTTCCAGGAAGGTATAGATTTAAGCTGTGAATTGGATGGACTAAGGCACTAGGTGAATATCCTAATTAGAAAGAACTTTTCTTTGAGATACACATACTTGCTTTTAGGAAACTGCCCTATGCTTCTGAAAGTGGATTCTTTAGTAAGTTAGATGGAATATTTGACACTGTGGTTCATGAAGTTGGAGAAGCTCTCCAGTAGCTCTAGAAGTTGGACGGGGCAGGAAAGCAGACTCGCTTCCTGTAGGGTATTGCACAATAGTCTCAAGGTTGGAGAGTTCAAGACTGCAGATTACACTTCAACCCACTTTGGAGTAGAACAATATTTGAAGTGCTTGTAAAGAAGGCAAGTTTCTTTCATCTTTTGATGCTTAATGCTGGTAGGTCTGATCACATTTAATTTTAGTAATGCTGTACGAGTCTAAAGGTAGAAAGTGATTGTGACTGGTGAGACACGAGAAGAGAAAGTGGCAGTAATTCAATTTTCTAAAGACTAAAAAACTAGGCATGTAAATTTTAATCACTATTCTAAAATTAGTACAATAGTGTAGGACTGTATTCTAGGATTCTGGACTGTCAGAGTCATGGTTATTTAATGGAATATACCCAGTGTCGTATCTGTCACAGTCTGCTCTTTCACTTTCTTGCCATCCATCTTTGCCACCCTTTCGTAAGAGCATGTTTGCATGATGGCTAAGAGTATGCACCTTGGAATGAAAATTTCTGGCTTGTTCATGGTCTAGACGTGTAAATGAAGGCACTGTCTTGGACATCCTGTTGCTGTGGGTTTCTCATCTACTAGAGGGTACCGATAATAAACTAAACAAAAAAATTATGGCCAGGGCTGGCAGGTGGCATGGTAGTTAAAGGTGCTGGATTCTCACATGGCCAACAGTGGTTGGAGCTCTGGAACTGGTGGCTTGCTTTCTCATTTTCCCTTTCTCTCTGTCATTATAAAGATTATATAACAACTTCCTAAAACAAAAGTATATTATTTGCAAATTAAGGTAATGTAGACTCAGCTGCATTGGTACAGTGGTTGTATGCTGCTCTGCAGTGCTGGAATCCATATGGACATTCTGGGCTCTGTGCCCATGTACAGTAAATATAGCTATATAGAATATGAACACTAGAAAGTTAGAGTTGTACTAAAATGTCCCCAATAGTTGCAATAGTAGGATTAGGTGTATTTCTTTCTCTATTTTTCATCATTCCTACCTCTTGTTAGATTACTTATGTACCTAAAAGAAAGAAAATCACCAGTTATTCGGTTTCATTTTTCTCTTTTTCTAGCCGAATAAAACCATACTCTTCAATTTTTGATGAGCTATGCTTTCCTTTCATTAAAACAGTCTCGATGAAATGATCTGAAAGTCAAGTAAGATCATTTTTATAATATTTGTTATCAGATGACATATCTGTAAGGACTTTTAAGAAAGGTGACCCACTGATGGTGATAATAAGGGTGGTGTTGATGATAGTTACGACTATAATGAGCATGATACAATAAATTTAGGTGCCAGTTCAAATGTTCAAAGTTCCTTTTCTTATTATCTCACTGATCTTTAAAACAATTCTTTGAGATCAGCAAAACTGCTATTAGCATTTATAGTGAGGTATTATTATTTATTGACTGTGTGGCTTTGGACAAATTAACCTTCAAAGATACATCTTTCTTCATGTAAAAATTAAGGCATGTCTTTTTAAATTCAGGTAGAATTTTATAAAATTAAGATAAAACACTTGATATTGAGCTTGGATAGCAAACATTCTGTATGCCTTGACTCCGATTTTCCAAATGAAAATCTGACCCTAAAGGGGGTCTTGGCCAACCCTGATGTATATGAACTGTGTTTACAGCTTCACAAATGAAAGAGCATCATAATCTTGAAGTTCATGGATCAGAATTCCTAGTCTACCACCTTTTATGTTCTCAGGGATCCCTTTGCGAAATACATGAAGTAGATAATGATGATCCACTATTGAGAAAATAACTTTCCACAGTTTGCTATGTTGCTGGACTCCCACGTAGTCGACCGCGGTTCGTGTCCCGGACCCGGTGGCTTAAAACTCACGCCGGGCGCGTGTGCGTGCGTGCCCAAGATCCCGAGAGGAGAATGGAGGAGAAGGGATTGTGGCGTGACCATCCCCCCTGGGGGGTGATTTCTCGCTTTCTGTCTCTATGTCTCTCTCTGTCTGTCTGGCGAGCGCACGCGCCCTACAGTGAAAATCTCTCCAAAAAAAAAATAAAAGATTAAAAAAAAAAAAAAAAACATGGGAATATCCATTCTCAAAGTTAAAATTTTCCCACTGTATTTTTCTTGTCTTTGTCACTGAATATTATCTGTCAATACTGATATAAAACTATATCCACTAGCATACCACTTTATTTGTTAATGTTCTAGACTAATGAAACAACATTTGATAGTCTTCTTTAAGGAGGTCTATGGCTCATAGGTGCCCTGGCTCCTAACCATGTGTGGGAATTAATGATCTAGGTCAGTGTGATCTAGGTCAGTGTCTTCAGTATGCATGATGTTTTAGTAGAGAGGAAATTTTTACAAGTGTGAAGATTGCTCTCACATACCAAGTGTTAAACAAAGATGTGCGAATACTTGCTTTAAATATGTGTTGGGGACCAGCAGTTAGCGTAATGGCTATGTTGCTGAGCTCCCTTGTATTCAACCACGGTTCTAGTCCTGGACCTGGTGACTTAAAATTCACGCTGGGCCTGTGTGCATGTGTGCCCAAGATCCTGAGAGGAGAATGGAGGAGAAGGGATTGTGGCATGGCTATCCTCCCTGGGGCGTGATTTCTTGCTTTCTGTCTCTCTGTCTTTGTCTGTCTTTCTGGCGAGCGTACACACCCTATAGCAAAACCTCTCCCCCCCAAAAAATAAATAAATATGTATCAAGAGATTTATGATGATTAATAAAATCAACATAGATGGATGATTTTGAAAAACTAGAGAGAACACACACACACACACACACACACACACACACACTCACACACACACTAGCCATACTCGGGAGAACCCTGACAGTGCTGATCAGTTTTCTGTTAAGTGTAAACACCAGGAGAGCTAAGCTATTGTTTCATATCTTCACTTCACTACTTTTTTGACTGTCATCAAGACAAAGATACTCAAGTCACTCTGCTTCACTGAGTCTCAGTTTCCTTACTTATAAAATAGACACAGTAGTAACAAATGCAGGGTTTCTGTAAAGATTAAATGTGGTAAGATATCTGTCAGATGGGAGTCACTCCAATAGCTATTAGATTTCTTCCCTTTCTTAACTTTATAAAAGTTTGTTGGGGAAAAATACACAACAACTTCTATTTGTCTGGATTTGTAGCTGAAAGAACTGTGTTGTCTATTTTCTCTGTTCAAATGGCAATAACTTCTCAGGAACGGAGTTGCTACTGTTGTGTTGAGCCTGTATTTAATGAATCACTGTAGAATTTACCCTCCGGTTGCATAGAAGTTAAAGGGCTTTTTCATCTCCCAGGTCTAAAATTAGGGCAATGTGTCCCTTGTGATTAGTAACATGTGGTCATTAGCAAACACATACCCCAACTTGAGGTCCTGTTTTGGAGGTATTACAGGTGAAAGCTCCTGGTCTCATCGAAAATGCCATGTCATTTGGTTAATTCTTTCATTGATAAATTATCCTGCATAATAAGGCATCTGTTCTGAATAAGAATATGATTCGGACAGGGTCTGGACAACTGACCAGCTTCCCATGTCTAGACAGGGACTGTTAGGGAATGCTAACAGACGGGGAGCCAAAATTTCCCTGACATCTAATCCAGCAAATGCTATTTTTACGTGATTAATTCAATGTTCCGTTTTCCTTTATTAGGTGAGTCTCTGATTTCATCTTTCCTTCTTTAAGCACTTCAAATCTGATTTACTGACTTCGGGCTTGTTTGTTGCTAATTCATGATTGGTATACTGTTGCTCCCCAATTTTCCATCACCTAAGTTTGAAATCACTAACTTCAAGACACACCTTTAGATCAGTTTTTACAAAATTGCTAGTATGAGTGCCATTTTCCTTCTCTGAATGAATGAATGCACTGTCATGGTACTGAAGATGTTTAGAGTGTGGGAGAGAGAGAGGAAGGAGAACCTTGTTCGTGATATTTTCAGACTGAAGACTTGTTGGACAATTTGAGTTTGACTTCTCAAAGGTTTTGATAAAACCTTCCGATATAGTGTTTGTTCCAGCCAACTTTCCTCTAATCCTTCTAGAATCCAAAGTCCACTGGAATGTAGAATTGACAAGGGCAGATATTTTTGTATGTATTTTATCCACATAGGCAGAACCATGCCTGTCACTTGTCAGATACTTGATGAATTATTACTGGAGAACAAGGTTTGAAGATCAAAGAGAAGTGAGAGTTCTTTAGCATGCTTATTATATTATTCTTGTCCCATTGCACTTCTCTTTACCCAGAAATACAATTTATTTTAAAATTTATATTTTAAAGAGAGAGAGAGAGAGAGAGATCCTCTCTGACTTATTGACTTTGAGCTCTTTTGTACGTAATTCTTGGTTTGGCATAGTGTGGCATTACTCCTTCTCTTTTATGAGAGAGAGAGAGAGAGAGAGAGAGAGAGAGAGAGAGAGAGAGATTTAGACCTTTGCAGAAGGTCAGCAACAGGATCTAACAATGCTCTAGTCCTTCCATAGCCTTCTAGCCAGCCCACATCTCTGATGTGTGCAGGCACACCCGGCATGCTCAGATCCACCTGGATTAGAACCCAGGCCTCCCGCGTGGCTCCAGTATTGCATAGCAATGCCACACTACCTGTGCCACCATGGTAGGGCCAGATAATAGAATTAGGAAGGTGTATAAAGGAGAGGGAGAGAGAGAGAGAGAGAGCAGGATTATGTCTTCCTGCTCATGACTAGAAGGACAGGTCTTCTGCAGATGACATGGCACATTGGAATAGCTCATAAGGGTTTTCATGAAAGCTACTTTTCATAGAATGCTAAGAGGGTATCTCTGAAGCTAGCTAATTCTGAGGCAGCCTTCATGAGCTTCTGATCCTCTGAGCTGGTTGTGGTCTAATCTACGAACTGATTATGTGTCCTTGGTTATGGTGGTCCTTGCCTGGCTTCATCTGTCTGGGACCTCTCCACACTATTCTGGTCTCTAGTCTGCCTTGCCTGTATGAACAGTTTTTATTTATTACTACAGTTCATTTTTTCTCCAAAGATTTTATCAGTTCTCACAGTTTAATATATTGGGTCACTGGAAAAGTCATGACTTTTTTTTTTTTCATGTTTTTCTATGCAAAATGCATCATGACTTCTCCAACAACCCAACTTATTCAATTAAAACTAATTTGTTTTTCCTACGTAAGATTCAGTTGTATACAAAGAGAATGCAATGTATGGTTTTAAAGGAATTTATAAGAAACTAGCCTTACTGAGTTTTCACTTATCAATACTGAACTAAATTTTTATAAACATCAGTCTCACATTGTAAACATCAAGTCCCACATCAAGTCTCTGAGCTGAAAGTGGTCACTTCAAAGTACAACACAGAGAAAAGATGAAGTTTTCAGTGAAGGGGATAATTACTCCTAAAAGCATCTTTGTTACCTAGGGTAGCCTTAAAAGAAATGTCTTTGACATGCATGGGATTCCCTTTTGAAAACACAATGTAATACACTGTAAAGTTATATGCAATTCAATGTAATATAAACAAGATTAGGGTGATAATAAATAAATAAAATTAAAAAAACCAAAAACCCCCCCAAAAAAACAAAATTAAAATGAAATATATCAAAAGGTTTGCCAAAAAAAAAAAAAAAATAAGAAATGTCTTTGAGACACAGTGTCTTCATTTATGTAAAGAAAGCAATATTCCAGCTCAGTAAATTTCGTTGAATGAATGAAGTACTTATCGTATGAATGAGAATGAAGATGACCTCATCGTAGAGCTTTTATTCTGGGAAGACGGTTGCAGGGTGTAGTGAAGGCTCATTTATTTGAGACAGAAGATGTGTCAGTCTTCGTTTGTTATTTATACTGCAAGTGCAGTGGGCAGTTTTTGGCTTCTACTCAAGAATCTATGACTCAGAGCCCTAACTTCCCTTCGGAAATTCAAAGTTCTCTTATTTTCAGACATATGAGATTTGGGTTGATCAATTGCTCAGCCCAGCATCAAGGGTACTCCCATGGGATGGTTGGGAGTACTAAATGAGTTAGCTTGTAAAGCACTTAGAACAATGCCTGCCTGGAACTTAATAAGCCCTGTCATTGCTATTGTTATAGAAGCCTATGTTTTCTTTGTTCGAGAATGATTTCTGTAATACATTCCAGTAATACAAATCACTGGAATGAATGACATTCTGGTATTTTATCTTACGTTCCACAGCCTCTCTTCTCATTTATGAACTCATTCAACCAACTAGCCACCCAGTTGTCATTATGCAGCTGGTACATACTCTAGTTTCAGTGATAGCAGGATGCAAAGGAAAAGAGAACATAGTTTGCGTTTTCATGAAGTTATAAGACAATTGCCTTATTCTGGATTTTCACTTACCTAAAGGGTCTGAAGTCACAACTACTATACTTGGCAAATAAATTGGATGTATACAGTTATAGTGGGAACATTGTTCATTTTATCCATTTACAATTTAATTAGATGTAAGTGGAGGATTGGATGTCTTCATTTCTGTAGGTTTTTATTTTCTATATTCCAGTGGCTTGCCTAGAGGGAGGCAAGAGAAAAATAAAACCTGTATTACTTGGTTTCAATGGTCTGATGGGTCTTTTAGTTGAGGCACGTCAGGGACATCTAATCTCACTGCTTTTGATGACTTCACATGTGTTCGCCGAAACATTCCTTAGTCTTTGTGGAAACATTGGTGTTTTAAAATTTCACTTTGTGAGATCACATATAAAAGCAATAGGCCATTTGGCTTTCTTAATCATAGCTGCATGTTCCACAAGAACAGAGTTGAATTATTTTTACAAGAGATGGCTGTATCTATTCCTATATCCCAGGTATCTCTAATTTTTTTCCATTGCTGTGTGCAATTCATTGGGGAGAACGCTAGTGATAACAGGTATATAGAACTGCACCACGATATTGCTGAAATATTTTTAAATGAATGAAACAGGGACTATAAAACATGAATCTTAGAGGATCTGCATGTTCTGAGATTGTGGGAATAAATACTATGGATATTTGTTTCTCCTGCTTGGAAGGATTTCTTTTCCAATTCTTTCCCCCTGGCAGCTCCTACTCTCTAATCAATATCCAGCTCAATCTTCTCCAGCCTTCCACCCTCCTCTTTGCACTCCCGAATTCGAGCATTTTCTCTTCCAAACTATAACTTTCCTTCCTAAGTGTCAGGATTACTGTTCTTCTTCTGTTGCACTGTAGATACTTATTAATCAGTCTAGATTTGTTTCTGGGCTGAGTTGTACATATTATACATAGTAACTTACCTATTCCAGAGTAGAATTTCAGCAAATATCTAGGGAAGAGTGGATAAGTATCATCCTTCTTCTATAACCTGATCAGGCTTTGGATTTATATGGAAATTAAATGGTGTATGCCTGAAGGTTCAAGGATGTTAAAGACATAGTTAATGACAATTGCGTTAGCCCATCTGGTGGATAGGCAGTCCTTCTGCTAATCTTTTTGGTATGTCCGTGATTCTGTGACATTGTTCCTGAGTCCAGAGTTGTGGATAGATAGTGGAGCATTTGAAAGTGGAAAATATATACACATTTTGCTATAATATTTCATTATAAATACACATTACTTAGTGCCATATTGAAATTTGGTTTTGTGAGTTGTTTAAAATAATAGGTGGTTAGACACTACTTGAAAAGGTCCTTTTCTTCATAATCACATGATGAGAAGAAGTGTGGCTGCCCCTAAATCTCTTTTCCCATAATTTCCTGGACCTCAGAGAGCTGGAATCTTCCGCATCTTCCCAGATCTCCCTGCAGCATGTGTTGGCCGTGGTGCACATTCTTAGCCAATGTAACGAAGGCAACTATTTCCAAAGAAAGACTCTTCTAGGCCGACTTTTTTTTAAAAGAGAGATTGTTGCTATAAGGTGATTGCATTCACCAGAGAAAGAGAGAGAGATAGAAAGACAGAAAGGGAGAAATCATTCCCTAGGATGACTCAAGATGGCCTTGTAGATGGGAAGCAAATTGTTCTACATCTGTTGCTTTGTCTTTCTAGTCAAGGTTGACTTGAAACTGGAAATGTCTTCTTACAATGGGAAAAAAAAGTAAGGGACAGACTTCCAGCATGCCCCGTAATACCTTGAACAACTGAATTCTACCACAGGGAAATCATGCAATCTTCACAGATGTGGAGCACAGTTTAGGGAGTGACTGGGTGGGAGGGTGACCCTCCATGTTACTAAATTGCTGCAGACAAGGAATCCAGACAGTGCCTACCTTCCTGTACCTAGGCACAAAACTATCTTGTGATCATGACCACCTGCACCCTATGGGAGCAACCAAGCAAGTGACTCTAACCTAAAACTGAGCCCTCAGAAAGGCCTTTCCCCTTTCCCCGTTACTTACCAGAGAGAGTTAGAGAGACAGAAAGTGAGAGATCATCCCCTAGTCACACTGTAGTCCCTTCTCCTCCATTCTTTTCATAAGATCTTGGGTAAGCATGCACACTCAGATGGCCAGTGTGAGTTTTAGTCACTGGGTCTGGGACTCAAACTGCGGTTGACTACTTGGGACTCCAGCGATGTAACCATTATGCCATCTGCTGGTCCCTAGACAGGATATATGTTGAAATCCTAAATTCTAGTACGTTGGCATTGGGAATTAGGGTCTTTAGGAAGTAATTAGATCATGAGATACAGCCTTTGTGACTGGGATTAATGTTCTCAGAAGAAGAAATGTGAGTACTGGCCTTGTAGCCTGGTGGTTAAAGGAACTGGATCCCATGTGACTAACCATGGTTTGAAACTTGGCTCCAGGAGCTTGGAGGGCGCCTATACATGTGTGCCTCAAATCGTAAAGAAATGGAGAAATGGAGGAGAAGGGATTGTGGCATGATCACTCCCTATTATGGTGTTCTCTCTCTCTCTGACAAGTGCATGCTTTCTCTATCAATAAAAGAAGAGGAAAGAAGAAGGAGGAGGAGGAAGAAGATAAGAAGAAGGAGAAGGAAGAAGAGAAAGAAGAAGAATAAACAGAAGAGGGATGATTTCTCCCTTGGCCATGTGAGGATAAGACTGTCTGCAAAGCAGAAAGGAGCTCTTCACTAGACACTGGATTTGCTGATACTTTGCTCATGCACTTCCTAACCATTGGAACTGTGAAAAATTAATGTTTGTTGTTTAAGCCTCCCAGCCTGAAGTATTCCATTATAGTAACCTGAATTAACTGACAACTTCCCTATAGTAAATACAACACCTTGCCTCTTCTTCCTGCTTAAAACAGGAATGTGATGTAGGAGCAGGAGACATTTGACATCGTAAAGACGAATGCCACCACCAGCTATGGCAGAGTAGGAAGACTTAAGAAGACCAAGTCATGGAAGACACTGCAGAGCCATCCTATCAGCCCTGGATTGATTTCCTTGGGCCTTATGATGTAAGCCAAAGAGGTCTCTTATGTGTTTGAGCCATTGCTGTGAAGTTTTGTGTTTCTTTCAGTTAAACACAAATACAACTGATACAACAAATTGCAGTAAGATAGACTGGCTTATGCTGCAGTAAATGAACAATATGGGAATCTCAGTGGATATTCATGAAAGGAGTGTGCTTCTTGCTAGTGGGAGGCTTGATGGGGGTTTGGGTCACTCTCTGGATAGTTGGCATGCACGTGTTATCTTAGCTTTCAAGCTGCTGAATCCTTATGGCAATTCCATGTCAATACATAGTCTCCTGATTACCATGGGAAAGGGATAATGCAGAGCTGGAGATTGGAGCAAATCCAGTTAAATACTTTGGCCAGAAGTGTTACACTTCACATCTGCATACAAGTCATTGGCCAAACCAAACCCCCTAGCCAAAACATACCTCAAGAGCGTAGAGAAGAACAATACCCTTTTATACCTGAAAAAAAAGAGCACGAAAATATTTGTAAACATCACTAATGTCTATCAAGTACATTAGCAATTTTCATTGTTGACTGAAATCTAAAAGAATGATGCTACTGAAAGAAATGACCAGGGAAATACATTAGGATAATTTTATGAAATAAGCATACGCAAAGCAAACCCTTCCAGTAACAATACAGTAAATGATACAACCTTCGTATCTTTCTTATATAGTAGGAACTCAGAACAGAACTTTGCTAGTAATTGGCGTGGAAGGGGATTTGATGAACACAGAAGGATATGGCACTGGAATTTGGAGACATTCTCATTTACCCACTGGTTATTTCCCCCTGTGCTCTGACTTTCTCTCCTTCAGACTTTGAATCGGCTGTGATTCTAAAGATGAAATAGGAAGAAATGCTGCTGATCTGTAATTGCTCAGGACACTTTCCAGCTGCCCTCTCAGCAGGTCCTTCTGTACAACTGGTTTTGCTGTGATTATAACTCCAGTAAAGTGATTTTTAAAAGTCTCTGGGAGTTTGGTAAACAGAATCAGATTGAACCATGACTCAGAACACAAAGCTTTCATGTGGATTCAATGCAAAAGTTGTCGCACACTACAGGGTAAGTGTCTGCAAGGGCAGAAATATCAGCAAATGCACCATGCTTTTCTATATATGGTGCTTCATTGGGTTATTATGGATACGAACCGAGTATAATAAAGTGAGCAGGCGGGTGGGGAAAACAAACCAATGAACCTATCACAACGTTAGGTCTGTTGCTGAATACAATAATTTGTAGTACAATAATTTAAAAGGTCAAACACTTGGGCTTCTGTTCCAGACTTGAGACTTTCTCGTTTGGTGGCCTAGGTACTTCTCCTGATATGTCCTTTTCTTCATCTGTGCAAAGGGAGAGGTGACATTTTCAGTCTCACAAGATCTTGGGAAGAATAGACAACTATAAGGGGGTTGAGATTTTGCAGTGCTCACTCTCATTCCTTATGGGTTTCTTCTTTCTCCATGAGAGAATAATTGTGGGTAAGGTCATTTAGATTTTTTTTTTGAGAGGTTTTTCACTATAGGGCGCGTGCGCTCGCCAGACAGACAGAGAGAGACATAGAGACAGAAAGTGAGAAATCACCCCCCAGGGGAGATGGTCATGGCGCAATCCTTTCTCCTCCATTCTCCTCTCGGGATCTTGGGCACGCACGCACACGTGCCCGGCGTGAGTTTTAAGCCACCGGGTCCAGGACGTGAACCACGGTCGACTACGTGGGAGTCCAGCGACATAGCCATTACGCTAACTGCTGGTTCCCAAGGTCATTTAGATTTTTCAGGATCAGAATAATTCCTTCAAGGTTCTTCTCTAAAAGTTCCTCTAAACTTTTATACTTTTTAAAAATAGATAATCATAGTTCTTTATTTAAGTCACACACACACACACACACACTCAAAAAGATATAAAATAAACTTCCACACTTAATTAAAGTATTTTGGACTTAAAAAGAGAAACACAGTTCCTTTCTTCTTAGAAGTCCTTAGAACACTATGTGATAGGCATTTGAATTCATTTTTCCATTTTGAAAGGTTTCAAATTCTAGGTTAGAAGGCAGAGAGAAAATGATGTTATTAAACGTTGGACTTGTTTTGTTTATTGGAAGCATAATTCAATGGTGTAAGGGATGAGTCATGAGTTCAGGCCAACGGACACAAGAAAGATGCAGGTTGAAGCTACTATTGAGGCAGGTGGACACTGGCAGTGATGATTCATTCTTCATATATAGTTGTGATGGGTTCTGAAAAATAAAAGCAAAGTAGCATGTACGAGGCTGGGAAGATTAGGTTCAGGATATAGCCTTGAAGAATGCAGGGGTGCAGGGACCAGCAGTTAGCATAATGGTTATGTCGCTGGACTCCCATGTAGTCACCTGCGGTTTGAGTCCAGGACCCAGTGGCTTAAACTCACACCAGGCACATGTGCGTGCGTGCCCAGGATCCCGAGAGTAGAATGGAGGATAAGGCATGCGGCATGGCCATCCCTCCTGGAGGGTGATTTCTCGCTTTCTGTCTCTCTGTCTGGCGAGCGCACGCACCCTATAGCAAAAACCTCTCAAACAAACAAACAAATAGAATGCAGGGGTGCAGAGGGAAATAAGAGTTGGAGGGTGATATAGAATGGCAATGATGATAATAATTACAGCTAGGAAATACTGAGCTATGATAATGACCTAATGAGAATAGAAATTGATTGGATTTGACTTCTAGTAAGGTGACTGACTAGAGGTCCCTAATGTGCTTCCCTCCCACAAAAAAAAATGGCAACATGAAAAACAAGGAGTTAGCGTAATGGCTATGTCGCTGGACTCCCATGTAGTCGACTGCGGTTCACGTCCTGGACCCGGTGGCTTAAAACTCACGCCGGGCGCGAGTGCGTGCGTGCCCAAGATCCTGAGAGGAGAATGGAGGAGAAGGGATTGCGGCGTGACCATCCCCCCTGGGGGGTGATTTCTCGCTTTCTGTCTCTATGTCTCTGTCTGTCTGGCAAGCGCACGCGCCCTATAGTGAAAAACCTCTCCAAAAAACAAAACAAAAAAACCCCAAGGAGTTGACATTCAGTTTGAGTATTTGTGAGTAAGCATAAAAGTGCAATGCGGATGTGGTAGAGGCACTAGGAACATGGAGACCCAGGATGGCCTTGCAGATGGGGAGCAATGTGTTCTCGTCTGTTGCTTTGTCTTTGCAGTCAAGGTTGGCTTGACACTGGAAATGTCTTCTTACAATGGGGAAAGAGGAAAGGAGAGAAATCCTGCACGCTCCATTAGTACCTTGGAAAACTGAATTCTACTTCAGGGAAATATTGCAGTCTTCACAGATGCTGAACACAGTTTAGGGAGTGACTGGGTAGGAGCGGGATCCTCCATGTTACTGAATTGCTGCAGACAAGGAATCCAGACAGTGCCTACCCTCCTGCACCTAGGCACAAAGCTATCTTGTGACCACCTGCATCCTATGGGAGCAGCCAAGCAAGTGACTCTAACCTAAAATTGAGCCCCCTGAGAGGCCTTTCTCCTTTCTCCATGACTCCCAAGAATAGCCCAGTGAGTGACCCTTTCTACAGCCATGCACCATTCTGGGAGCTTCCAGAGTAGGCACCTACCTGCCCCTGACCCATAGAAACAGCCAGTGACCTGCCCTCTATTATACAACATCCCAGAGAGACCCCACTCATTCAGTAACACTCCCTGTTTTTAGGAGAGCCCTGAAGTCACCCTCACAAGCCCCAAAGCCCAAACAATATTTTACAAACAAGAGTAAAGTTTTAAGTTACTTATAAGGGAACTCTCACTAGACTGACAACAGATTTCTCGTCAGAAACCTTACAGGCAGAAGAGAATGGGATGATATATCAAAAGATTGGGAGGCCTGGGGGAGAAACACCAGCCAAGAATACAAGTGAACAAAGTTATCTTTCAGAAATAAAGAAGGAATAAAGCTTTTCCCAAAAAGCTGAAGACGTTTCTTTCCACTACACTTTCTTTGTAAGACATGCTTATGGGAGTTTTGTGTCTGGAAATGAAAAGATGATAACTACCATCCTGAAAACATGTGAATGTATAAAACTCACTGGGAGGGCAGAAATACAAATGAAATAGAGAAAAGTATCAAAACTTAGCACTAGGGGGAACCAGCAGTTAGCGTAATGGCTATGTCGCTGGACTCCCACGTAGTCGACCGCGGTTCGTGTCCCGGACCCGGTGGCTTAAAACTCACGCCGGGCGTGTGTGCATGCGTGCCCAAGATCCCGAGAGGAGAATGGAGGAGAAGGGATTGCGGCGTGACCATCCCCCCTGGGGGGTGATTTCTCGCTTTCTGTCTCTATGTCTCTCTCTGTCTGTCTGGCGAGCGCACGCGCCCTACAGTGAAAAAAAAAAAAAATCTCTCCAAAAAAAAAAAAAAAACTTAGCACTAGGTAAAACTACTAAATCACCAAGATAAACAATAAGAGTGGAAGAAATGAACAAAGGAAATACAAAATGAATAGAAAACAATAGAATGAGAGGGGAAAGTTCTCATCTATCAATAGTAACCCTGAATATAAATGAATTAAACATCCAAATTAAAATATTTGCTGGCCAAATGGATTAAGAAAACAAATGTATGCTGAATACTAGAAACTTGCTTTGCCAGTGTATTCATTCACAGATTGAAAGTGAAGGGATGGGAAAAGATACCCACACAAATGAAATCCAATAGGGTGACAACTTCTCCATCTTCGCTCTCCCATTCACTGTCTTCAAATCCTGCAGCTGTTCTTCTGCCTCTAAATTCAAAATTCCCTCCAAGATTTCTCTTCTAGCGTAAGTCTACATATGTACTCCTGTCCTTTCCCTCGTAAACCCTTTTCTCCATCATGAAGCACCTCTTCTGACGGTAGAGGGCTTGAAGAGAGTGGGAGGGCCAAGGTTGAATCCTCATGAATAGGCTCCATGAGAAAGAAACCCAGAAAAAAAACTTTACATTAGTAACTTCATCCCATCACACAAGCATTTGCTGAGCACCAGCCCTTGAAGGGGGAGTCAGGAGGGCGACTTAAGGCTGTGATGTGAAGGAACAGCTGCTTTCATATGCGGTGTGGAAAGCAGTGTGGGGGCACTTGGAGACCAGCTTGTCATCTTTGACGTGCAGGGCCTCCATTTCTGATTATCCAGAGAGTCACGAAAGGCTATTAGTTTAAATTTAATTTTGCACTGGAGAATGTTCTTAACGTTGGCACACTCAACAAGTCAGCTCTCAATCACACTCAAATGCTTACTGAGGGACGTGTTTGGCCTGTAGAAGTAATTCCTACTCAGCAGTTCAGAAAGGAGAATGCCCAGTAGGATAAATGGAAGTGTCTTTTTCCCACACACAAAAAGAAAACGTAGTATTGCTTCAAGACAAAAACCTACAGTTCATAATTGTATCTCATTATGGTTCCTTTAACCCTAATACCACTGCAGTCTTACTCAATGCAGAAGGCAAATGTTTATTAATTTCAGACCAGATGGACAGCATGATAGATTTTTACTATTATGCCCAAGAGAGCACTGTTTGAGAAATATAACTAATGCTTAGCAAATGGAATGCATACTTTGATGGTGATACCTTCCGGCTCAGGTTTTCTGCATCTTTTTTGCACTGCAGTCAAGTTGCAAGAGTTGACTCACCTCAACATTCTAAGGTACGAATTTGTAGTTAATTCTAGAGCTATGTACACAGTTTTTCAAAGGGTTGTAATAACTGTATTTTTTGGAAGAGGGGTTTATTCGTAGAAAGCAAGCTTTATATTATTGGAATGAAAAATAAGGAAGCTAAAGGTGACTTACTTTACTCTCCCCTCCATATAAAAAGGGATGCACACAAGCTGACCCAGAGTTCAGTAATTGCCATAAAATAGAAGGATTTAGTTGTTGGCTGCAATATGGTAGGCACATATTGGGTTGTCGGAAAAGTCAGGACGCATTTCCCTGTTTTTCTATGCAAAAATGCCTCAGGACTTTTCCAACTAACTCAATCTATACCTCACCTTATAGAGTACGCTGCATTAATACCAGTGGTGGTAAAGGTGACCGTAAATGACTAAAATATCAGAATAATCAGAAACTTGACTGTGATCAGCAATCTGACAGTTCCCTCATAAAATCTTTTATCTTCTTGCCTAAGGTAAGCAAAAGGGAGAAATGTGTGTTTCATGTTGGAGGCATGTTGTGTTCCATTTGTTAAAACAACCTGACTGCTATAACCAAGAGAGGTGTTGATAAGCAATGATGCACCCTTAGCAAAGACAGCTGGGAGAATAAGGATCCTCCAGTTTCCGTACTGTCCCTTACAAACAGTGAAAAAAGTGTGACAGAAGCAAAGGACAGGTGCCATTAATTTTGTGTGAAACACTGAGAAAGCATCACAGAAAAAATGACATTTGTGCTGAGGTTTGAGTGACACATTCACATTTGCCAGTTAGAGAACATTGGAACAAAGACCTGGGAGGATGTGGCTAAAAGTGTAGACTTTTCGAAGAACCTGGAAAAACAATTTTATGAAGCCTTATTTGCAGGATCATTGTACACTTTGTTAAGGAGTTTAGATTTATTCGATAGGCAGCAAGGAAGCATGAAACAATTTAAATTATGGAACTGAAAAGATCAATTCTATCTTTAAAAAGGACTTTGGCAACAATGAAGGAGACGATTTGAAATGGAGGGAAAGTGGAGATAAGGGGCATTGGTTTTCAAACTCTTGTCATTCACCTCATTTTCGTCAGGGGTACTGTCTGTCTCTCTACTTATCTATCTGTCTGCTTACCTACTTACTGTTTATCTACTTTACACTAAGTGTATTTCAAAATTTGGACTCAGTGTGTTGAATTTTTTTTCTTTTCTTTTCTTTTTCTTTTGTTTTCTCTTTTCTTTTAATTGTCAGAGAGTACATGCACTCACCAGAGAAAGGAAGCACCCCCAAGAGGGAGTGGTCACACAGTAGTTCCTTTCCCTCCATTTCTCCGTCCTGTCAGGATTGGGGACATGCATGCACACATGACTGGCATATTTTTTTAAGCTACCAAGGCCAGTATTCTAACCTCTGCTGACCATGTGGGCTTTAGTTCCCGTAGCCACTAAGTTACAGTGTGTTATATTTTCTAATACAATAAAAACAGGTATTTATTTACTTATTTATCGTGAGAGAGACTTTTGCTATAAGGCACGTACACTTGCTGGAGAGACAGAAGGAGAAAGACAAAAAAACAAAGAAATCACCCCCCTCTAGGAGACACAACCATGCTACAATCCCTTCTCCATTCTGCTCTTGGGATTTGGGGCATATAGTCATACATGCCTGGCATCAATCTTAGGCCTCTGGGTATGGACTTGAATTACGGTCGACCACGTGGGCGTCTAGTGCCTTAGCCAGTATGCCACCTGCTGGCCCATACATACCTTATTTTTAAGAAGTGTGTGTATACCTCTTTAAATGCTCTTATATACTTCTATGGTTCAAACACCATACTCAGGAAAAATACTCACTTGGTAAGCACTGGTATGACTTTCCAGTTGCTAAACTATTGAGAAACAGGGCGACTCTGGATTAAGCAGCCAGATCCCACAAGTCCCGGACCCAGTGACTTGGGAAACATTCCCAGCGATGTGCGTCCATACACAAAATTCCAAAAGAAGGGAGACATGGAAGAGAACAGATTGTGGCATGACCATTCCTCATGGGGAAGTGCTTTCTACTCTTCTTATTTCTTTGTCTCTCTCTCTGATGAGTACATGTGCCCTGTAGCATAAAACAAACATCAACAATAACAACAACAACAACAAAAAACTCCAAACTGAAAAACTTTCCTACCAGTTCTTAAGTAGCTGCTGCTATCCTGAGCTTCTGGGTCTCCTCCAGGCCCGTAGCCCTGGCTATCTGATGTACCCAAGGTAGTACTTCCTTTAGATTTAGCAACTTCCTTTTTGATTCAGCAACCATTATCTCCAGGGCCCTGACCAGTCCAACAGCTGGCTTCTCTACTGATTGGTTGCGCGTAGGCATAGTTAGTTTTAAAATGTTTTGAATATCCACCCTGGAAGCCCATGTATAAATCATAAGTTATCTTGGCTAGAGAAGCAGTAGAAGAAAAGGAAAAAAGGCAGCAAGTTGAGACACACTTTGAGCATAAAATGTGGGGGACTTGGTAACCGATTACATGTGGGAATGAAAAAGAGGAGTCGTCGAAAGTTCTGGGATTTTAGTGTGTGTAAGTCCATGGTTGCTGATGCCATTAATTAGAAAAGAGATACAAGATGCACGAACTAGAGGAGAGAGGCAATATGTCTGATTCCAGACACATGGAGAGACTGAGGTACCTTTTCAACACCTGCAAGGGGAGCCAGGTTTCTGGCTCCCCTGCATCTGCCAAGGAATGCAGCCATACTGGGGATTCAGTTCTGGCCTCTGCTGCTGGCAGATTGGGCACTCAGCAGTAGCTTAGCTAGGTTGGCTTTGCTAAGTCTAAATTAATTTTTTTTCTTTCTTTTTTTTGGGAGAGGTTTTTGCTATAGGGTGCATGTGCTTGCCAGAAAGACAGAGAGAGACAGAGGCAGAAAGTGAGAAATCACCCCCCCAGGGAGGATGGCCACGCTGCATTCCCTTCTCCGCCATTCTCCTCTCGGGATCTTGAGCACGCACACACATGCGCCGAAGTCTAGGACTCAAACTGCAGTTGATTACATAGGAGTCCAGAGATACAGCCATTGCATCAACTGCTGGTCCCCTAAATTAAAATTCCAAGCTCAAGCTTAATTTCCTTCTTCGCTACCAAAGTAAAAATGGGTTCATGGGTCCATTGAGAAAATGCTGTATCTTGAGAATGAACTGGCTGACATCCACAGAACACAATCCCCCGATTAAGACTCTGTTTTGTAGTGGAAACTCATTGATGGGCATTCACATGGGCACAAAAACCTTCATAGTGTAGGTTTACTCTAAGGGTTCCATGCACATAGTTCTTTCCTAGAATTCTTTGGCACCAATTTTTTTTACAATCCTCTCCTTTCCAAGTCTCTGGTCAGAAAAACTAATCAGCTTTTCATGAATCAGTGTGTATTTATATTTCTGGCCCTTTCTCAATGCAGGAAAGTGGAAACAACAAGGACTGCTTGAGATTC
Source organism: Tupaia belangeri chinensis (assembly GCF_000334495.1). Lineage (NCBI taxonomy): Eukaryota > Metazoa > Chordata > Mammalia > Scandentia > Tupaiidae > Tupaia > Tupaia belangeri. The sequence goes on from NW_006206760.1 coordinate 3,672,885, forward strand.
TGCCCAATGGAAGGATATTCCTTTGCCATTACCCTCTAAGATTGTCCCTGAGTGGAACTACAGCATTGCAGCTGTCCTCTTTTGAGTGGAACTCAAATATTTCAGAGACCCATTTGTAAATCAGGCTTAAGCATTTTTTCCTCCAGCTCCTTCGGTGAAGAAGCTCTACGGATGCCTTAGGAAGACTTGAGGGAGAAGAGATAAGAAACAGACAAACTTGGAAGGAGGGCCCTCCATAACAATGAAGTTTATTTGCATCTGACATATTATTTTTTCTATTCTTTTTTTAATTGCCAGAGGGTTCATTGCTCCCCAGAGAGACAGAGAGAGAAGGGGAGAAAATATCCCCCGGTAGAGCGTGGCCACACTGTTATTCCTTCTACGGTCTTGGTGCTATCTGAACGCGAGATATAATGAAACACACAGGACCAACACAGGAACGGTCAGGATGTTATGTGTCTTTCCATCGTAGAGTTCAAAACTCTGAACACCCACACACCATAATCCTTTCTTAAGACTTAACATCGGCCATTTTTAGAAATTATTTAAAGATATGTTGTCATTGTGCTTTTACTGAAATTTCTCTTCACTCTCTATCTTTGCTTCTGAAGCAAAAATGCTAGCAATCTGAAAGTCATAGCAACTCATTTCATTGTTCCCTTTGGGTGAAAAATAGTTTGGTGTTATTAAATAAAGGGCAAGCTATGGGAAGAGTGACCAAATTTCCAAATGTAATTTCAGAGGAACCTTGCTTCCCTTAATAGATTTACTTCTGACCAGCAGTGTAAATTGAACTTTTATAAAACGAGTTATATACTAAATGCACTAAGGAAGCTTATTAATTTAAACTTATCCTATGATGAATTCTTTTGTAAAAGTACCGTCAATCCCTTTTTAACTTGTTTTATATTTGGGACTTTCAACTATCAAGGCAAATTAGTTCTAAATCAGTATGTTCTTTCACCTTTAAATGTTATGTTTATAAATGAAAAGCAGAAAAATCCCTCAAGAAAAAGAAGAAACAATTGCATTATATCTTCTATTAGTTAAAAATTGTTTTTGACTATCGAGACAAAGAAAAACAAATAGGTGTATTAGTCCACTATTGTATTACTAACAAAAAATATTTGAGACTTGATTTATAAAAACTAGAGACTAACTGGCTTATGGCCCTGGGGACTAGAAAGTTCAAAGGTCTCGGTCTGGTATCTGAATAGAGACAGAGTAAGTAAGAAATCAAGCCACCAGGTCTGGGACTTGAATCGCAGTTGGGCCTGTGGGAGTCCAGCACGCCCCGACGACCATGCCACCTGCCAGCCCCATCCTAAAGCATTTTTGAGGTTATAAATAAATATCAAACTTGATTTTTTTTTGATGATGTGAATCCAAAGAGTTATCAGAGGTAAGAAAGCAGGTGCTGGGTGGGAGAACAGTTCCAGCACCTCATCTTCTGTTTCACTCGAACCACTCAGCTTTAGAGAATGTTGGGATACCTTACAAGATTATTCAAAAAGGCATCATGCACCAGGTTGATGGCATTGGGTTGAAATAAAAATAAAGCTCTGTTTAAATATTTTTTTTCATGCAACGTCATTTTCTGGTAATTAGATGATGTCCCATAATCAGTTGGACAGAATATTTTTCAACTTCCAGTCATGTGATTTTTTTACGGGAAACTTGGCCATCGGTGAGTAGAACACTAGCATAAATAAAAGTACTCTTCCTTTTCCCTCTCTTTCTCTATCTCTTTTACCCTTCATGTACTCTTTAGTGTTTTGTTTTGTTTTGTTTTGAATTTGAGGTTGAGAAGGGCTGTCTTACCACTTGGCAAAATTACACTCATTTTCCAAAGCAAAAAGCTTCAAGCACTGTGTTCTTGACTCTCGCCCCTTGGGAAGAATAAGAGCTTCTCCGGTGTTCTCTCAGAGCTCTGGAAACGATGCTGGTTCACGCCTCACCTTGTGTCACGCATTGTGTCAGAGCTGAGCTGGGGCTTTTCCTCTGGTCTTTGAGAGGGAACAGGTTGTACTCAGTTGTGTATCCTGAACTGCGCAAAGCTGGTCCAGCATCAATGGTGAAGGAATGTTGTTTTTCTGGTGATGTGTTTTTCAAATAATTAAGCTCCTTCTTGTTATACCACTTGAGGAGAACCTTCTGAGCAGTGGAAGAAGAAAAACACCCAAGAGCTTTGCATTCTGTTCTTCCTCTATATTTATATACGGATTGAAAATAGCCAGTGTCCCCAATAGTAAGAGACCAGTGACAATTAACTTGAACAAAACTAATATTAAAATTTAAAACCATGAGGGGGTTTCTTCATTCGATTTAGTCCCTGCTTTTATCAGTAAGTTTTCAAAAATAATATTGATGCTTTTTGGTGAACCTTGAGATACTGATACAGAATCTCTCAAATTTCTCTTAGGGAGCTTAGAAGGCATCAATGTGGTTGTATTTTTGCCTCCATGAATAGGAATAAAGAAAAACAAAAATATTCTGACAGGCATTTATTACTAACCTCTAAAGGATATGCATCACCAGGAAATTATAAACAGATAACTAGCTATGACTTGAAAATAACTTTGTGTTTGCATAGTTTCATCCAGTCCTGCAATAGAAAAATAACTCAAGAAAAGGGATTTGGAAAATATAGATATATAATTTATCTGTAGAAGAATCTTGTGGTAGGGCGGGATTATAAGGGAAAGGGATAGAGGTTAGAGACTAAGCTTGCAAAATTCATTTCAGCCAGGCAGCCTGCTGACAGTCTGCCAATTGGTTAGCACAGACATTTAAAGAATCTGCTTTAAATGGAAGAGAGCTGAGAAACTGCAGTAAGTTGAATAATACAAGGCATCGTGGCCCATTCTCTCCCAAACACACTGCTGATCAGAGAATGCTGTTTGGATGGAGAAGCTAAGGAAACATTGCCTAAAAGGCAATTTCTTGAAGAATGAGATTGTTTTACCCATCTGTTGCTTGTGTTGTAAAACAGATCCCTTATTTAATTAGGTCTGTTTTAGTGCTGCATAGAATCATATTCTATCACTGTAGGATTCAAAGAGCAGAAACGGAGAAAGATAACACCAATATTCTTGGACCATCAAGGTAGGGGTCAGATCTCCTTTTTAGGAACAGTGAAGAGATCCATTGTAGGAACTGCAAGGCCAGTCAAGGGGCCTGAAGTCACAGTTGTCACTTGCATGGAATGGGCTGACACAGAGAAAGAAGGAAGACATCCTAAGTAGAACCAAGTCTCCAGCCTGAACTCTTCTATACACAGAACAGATGAATGGTAGGCTAATTAAATAATCTTAATCATTTTAAAAATGTCTTTTACCTAGAAAATCACTCTATTGGAGGCAAACAAGTTTTCATTACCTCAGAATTTCCAGATACTTATTTCAATTCCTACCTTATGGTATGGGTGCATGTGATTTGTCTCTCTTTGTATGTTTATCATGAAAACTTTAAGATGATAATTTCTTTGTTTAATTTTATTTTTTAAATTAATTAACTAATTTTACATTGTTTCACTGAACAGCATCACAACATATAAAATGCGATTTCCCATCTAGAATATACAGTATGGTGGCTTAATCATTTCTCTTTTTTTGAGAGATTTTCACTGTAGGGCGCGTGTGCTCACCAGACAGACAGAGAGAGACATAGAGACAGAAAGCGAGAAATCACCCCCCAGGGGGGATGGTCACGCCTCAATCCCTTCTCCTCCATTCTCCTCTTGGGATCTTGGGCACGCGCGCACACGCGCCCGGCGTGAGTTTAAAGCCACTGGGTCCGGGACACGAACTGCGGTCGACTACGTGGGAGTCCAGCGACATAGCCATTACGCTAACTGCTGGTTCCCAGTCATTTCTAAGGTTAGATGATCACCGTCTCTCTAGCAAAACTGAACTAAATTGGTTAAGGAACTGGCCAACTTGCTATCCCAACTCTCCTGGGTGGCTGTCATTTTATGGGTTTCAAGAACACATTTTCTCACCTTGAAAGGTCTAGAGACTTAATGGCCAAGTTTTCCAGAGTTGGTTTGATGCAAGGGGTACTTGCAATGTTATTCTCAAACACATGACCATCTGTTCAGATTATTAAACAGCTATTTGTAAAGGCCACTGGTTTAGGTACTGAGAAATAGCAATGAATTCAACAGACACAATCGTTTTTTGTGGATCTCATCTTTGTTCACTCATTGTTAAAGATGGGAAGCAACAAGATGTGATAGAAATTACAAAAGATCTTGAGTTAGAGTATGCTAGAGTACTCATGAACTGATCTCAGTTTCCTATACGATGGAACTTTTTGCTTTGTTTTGGAATAATGAGTCAGTATAGGATATTGGTCAAAGCAAGAGCTCAAGCCTGGACTGCCAGCAATCAAATCCCAGTCTACTTTTGACCAACTCTGTGATTTTATGCAGTTACTCAACCTTTTTGTGGTTAAGTTTCTAATTGTACCATTGGAGATGATAGTAAGTTTGTCTATGTTGTAGGACTATGTAAGGGCTTAGAACAGGGTTCAATAAATGTTAGCAGATATTACAATGACTGATCTACCCACATACGGGATTGTAAGGATCAAATGAGTTTGGATGTGAGTCTCCAAGAGACAGCAAAGCGCTAGACACATTTATTCATCTTACTCATTCACTTAATAAATGCCTTATGCTATGCTAAGAGTTGGAGGGGGAATGAATACAAAGTGGTACTTGCACTAAGTGAGTTTGCATTCTAATAGAGAATATAAGCATGCAAGGTAAGGTGTTCTACTGTTTCTTGAGAGCCTTCACTTCTATTATGATCAGAATGCTAATCATTAATGAGTAATGAGTAACAAGTTGCAACTGTCAAGTGGTCAGACTGTTCTAGTTGGCATGCCAATGTATTTTTTCTCTAACAATCGACAAAAACATAGGTATTGATTTGGAAATATACCATGAAAGAAAACCAAATGAGTTGGTCTTAAAGATTTTCAATGGGATATTGAAGTCTAGTGAATTAAATTAAAAATTAAAAAAAAATTTAAGGAGTGGCATATGTTTTTATCAGTCAGATAGAGAAACTTCTTCCAGAGTCATTTTTTTGAGAGATTTTTGCTATAGTGTAGGTGCACTTGCCAAAGAGACAGATAGGAAGCAAGAATCTCTCCCCATTGAGGATGTCTACACTGCAATCCCTTCTCCTCCATTCTCCTCTTGGGATTTGGGCATGCAAGCACACAAATTTGGTATGAGTGTCAAGCTTCCAGGTCCGAGACTCAAATCATGGTCGGCCAGATGGGAGTTCAGCACCTTAACCACTATGCTATCTGCTGACCCACCCATAGTCATGTTTTGGGCAAACTAAAAATGTCTTCATTTAACTCTACTCTTTCTAGAGTAGAGTTGCTTTCTTTGTTTATGATGACTTTGTAACCTCATCTATCATTTCAACAGACTTTTATGACATGTTGTAATTCGTTTTACATTGATTATCTCTTCAGTTGCATCAAGAGAAGTCTGTAATTTCATCAGAACTAATCATGATATATGATGTAACGGTTGGGAAGTTTCCTGTAGGCAACTCATTTCATATTTCATTCTTGTTGCAGGTAGGATTGGTCTTGGTTAACATCATCACAGATATATGATAATCTGACCAGGAGAGCTTAGGTTATACAGTGTAATGGCAACACCAATATCTCTCTGTTTTAAGAGCAATGTCTATTGTGGACAAGGTCCATCTTTTTTTTTTTTTTTTGGAGAGGTTTTTGCTATAGGGTGCATGCACTCACCAGACAGACAGAAAGAGACAGAGAGACAGAAGGCAAGAAATCACCCCCCAGGGGGGATGGCCATGCTGCAATCCCTTCTCCTCCATTCTCCTCTTGGGATCTTGGGCATGCATGCACACACACCCGGTGTGAGTTTTAAACCACCGGATCCGGGACATGAACTGCAGTCGACTACATGGGAATCCAGTGACATAGCCATTACGCTAACTTCTGGTCTCAAGGTCCATCTTGATTCTGCTCCACATCACTTTTATTTTGGGACCAAAGCAGATCAGTTATACCTGGAACATTGCCATTTGTTGTGGCAGAAGGAAAAGAGCACAAAGGGAAGTCCAGGCTGTCTCTTAAAGTATCCAGTGGAAGAGTCATTACTTACATAGTCTCACTTAAGTTCATCAGATGAGAAGGAGTAAGGACTACACCGTGCATCTTTTAATTTTTGATTCCATGGAACCTGAAATTTTGTCCTATAACAAATTCCCAGGTGATGTTGCAGCAGCAGGTCCAGGTACAATACTTTGAGGACCATTTGGCTAGTACATAAAGTCATCACTCAGCTTTGTAGTCTCTCTGCTGTCCAAACCCAAATGTACTCATGGTTGAAATTTGTCTTTCTCATGATAAAATGAACTAGAATAGAGTCCTTGAAAGAGACTGACAGTGAGAACATTTTCTATCCAATAAATATTCAGATTTGGGTCCTCAACCCAACTTACCATTTTTTACTTACAAGTCAGCTTGTCTAGGTGCAGGCTACCAAAGATCAACTGTGAATCTTAGACACTCAGCAAGCTGTCATATGGTGTTTAGACGTTTCCAAGGAAACAGCTTTGCTTATCAGCAGTTGTCTCCACAGAAGGACCAACTTTAAATACACTACCTCCTGGATATAGATGCAATCAGTTAGGGTACTTGCACCATTTAAAAAGCTCACAAGCCTTATCTAAATTATAGCATAGACAAAAATATAAGCATTTCATGACCCTCTTCATTTGAAAAATAGGAACAATGAAAAAGGGCTTAATTTAGATTTCTGCATTTTTAATACGAGTAAGGGAGGTGTGCAGAAAATTCTTAAAAAATATTGAGTAATGTGCTTTAGGCCCACTGGTTTCGATTTTGCTTGTGACATTATCGTGAGCAAGATTATTTAAAATTTTTATGTTTGGAACTTTTGGACATGCTATTTTAATTTGCATAACTCATCCGATACCCTACGTACTTGAATTGCAGCTCTTCATCAAACTGGAGAGCACAGTAAAAATTTGGACCAAGATACTTAGAATCTTAAATTTTAGTAACATTTCAGAACTTATGTTCCCATATAATGTTTAAAATAACCTGCATGGAAGAAATTTTAGTATACTTAGAGGAGTGGTAACTGGATTAAATGCACACCTCTGACAATGTAGGAATCCTGTCATTATAGCTCTACATAGTAAACACATACGTGGTAAAAAATCTAGCCAACAATTAAAAGTGACCCCCTACAAGGTTGCGTGGGGGCCACTTTTCTCTAAATCTACCGTATGTGTATGGATCTCTCCCAAGGAGCTGAGAATAAACTTGTAGAAAATGCAATTCAGCTATTATTGATTGGTTAACCTTTAAAATAACCTCTTGTCTTAAAGTTCTGATTTTTTTTTCCTTTTCTTTGCTAGGGAATGTCTAACAAGCTAGGTAAAAGGGCAGAGAAACAAATAATGCTAGTCTCGGAAGATGCTTTTAGACTAAATTTGTTTGCAATTGGGCCTAGTATTGTTCTAATATGCTTAATGTGCTCGGATTGTATCTAGGAAAAATATGTTAATATTTGTCTTTATAATTCTTAAGAGTTTACAGAATAGTTGGAAAGTTAAACTTGTTAATGTTTTAGGAAGAGAACAATTAATGGGAATATAATCAAAAGCTATACTGCTTAGATTTGAGAAAGGGAGTTGTGAGCTTTGTATTCAGAGAATGATTCATGAAAAGAGAAACCCAAGTTGAGCCTTGAAAAATATTTTCAGTAAATATGTATAATAATGGGAGATACAAAAAAATGCAAGGCTTAGAGGTGATTTTTAATCATCTTTAATAAAAGATGTTTCTTCCAGAAAAGTGAGCGAAGAGGTGTGTACATGTTGGTTTATAGACTTTTGCTTACATCCATTCAAGTAAAGCTTGGTAGGGGATTTATGATAATTGTTGTTATCATTTAACTGGAATATTAAGCAATAGTTAAAATGATAATAAAGACCTTTATGTATTGAGTGAAAATAACAATTGAAAGGTAAACATAAAAAATACAAACTTTATTTTTCAACATAAGCTTGATCAAATTCAAGACATTTTTATCAGATATACTACAGGGCATTTAGACCATCACTAAAGAACTGAGAGTTCTAGGGATTTAATCATGCCAGTGTACCCTGTTTTACATTATTAACTAAAGAAAAGCTAAACTAAAGAAGTTTGGGGATCCTCTTTTAAGCCTTGCTCCACTGTTTCCAGTACATATCCTGTACAACTGTATCTTCAAGTTCTTCCCTTAAGATCTCCTTTAGGTCAGAAATCTAGAAACCAGAGCAACTTTCCCACCTCTTCAATTCTCCATTAGGCATTATTATAATATGACTATGTATATATATATATATATATGTGTGTGTGTGTGTGTGTATTTTTTCTTTTAAAAAACTAAAAGTGTTCTTCTTGTTCTCCTTTGTCTGATATAGGCACCCAGATGTGGAGTGAGAATTAAAGGCCACAAAATCTTCTCAAGGAAGATTATCAAAAAGAAAAATCCTCTCCTCCTCCCATATACCATAGCTGGCTTTTAAGGTATGCCAGCTAAGGGGAAAAAAAAATGTGTGGCCCACGGTAACAGGAAGACTGGACCTTTCCCTCTTTGGGTGGTAGCTGAATTTCTATTAGCAGTCTTGGTAAAATAGATCATTCCTTATTTGTTTGTTGTAAGTCAGTCTTTTCTTCACTTTTCCTTCAAACAAATCTCCCATTAGAATAGGAAGATTTAGAGATCCCAACAGCAGGGTTCTGGATAGGGGTCAGTCACTTTAAATCCCATGTTGGCTATGCAGAGAGGGAACGATACAGGAGAATGGCAGGGGAAGAGGGTGGGACAAATGTATCTTCATGGGATGCACTAGAAGAAAACAAGCTTTCAGAGTTGCTTCCAGTATGTCATGAAGACCCAGGCTGCCAACATGATGAGGGCAAACAATGGCAGCAATACCATTGCTATGGGAATACCACGTGGCTCCCCTTCTCCTCCAGGTTCTAGAGGTCCATTCTGCACCTGTAACCTGGCCGCACTCTCAGGGACACAGTAGCCTCCATTATGAAGAGGTCTACAGCATCTCCGTGCAACAGGTTCTTTAGTTCTTGGGCAGTGACCCGAGGGTCCTCTGGTAAGACTGATCTTTTCCTCAGTGACCACATAATCGACCCTCCCATTCATGTTTTACCGGTGGCCTGGCTTCCTACTCAGATCAGCTAGGGGTCCGCACAGGTGATAGAGAATCCATCTGACCGCTGCGTCCAAAGCACAACACTTCCGGTTTCAGCTTCCTCCAAACCGGAAGAGGAAGCCAGCAGTCTCTCTGAACAGCTTCTACTAAAGCGTCTGCCAACTTTCTTAAAACACTCCCGTGATGTGCAGATGTTATCGTTCTTTGACCCAGAAAGTCGGTGAAGCAAAATGCTTCCAGTATACCCCCAAATTGTTACCCTGGCCTTTGTTTTGGACAGGTGCACTTTTGCTTTGACTGTACTTTATCTTTAGGATCACATTGGTAAAGTCATGCATCATCTCCTGTGACAATTCTTCAAAAAAAAAGTCTTCAGGATCTTGATCTCACTTGTTAAAAATTTCCATCGAGAGCTTTGCTCTCATCCACAGTTGCTCAGGGTGTAACAATATTGGCATCCCCTGAGCAGAGCTTTAACTTTTCAGTCAGAGTGGTGTGCGTTGAACCAATTGAGATGGTGTGACTATTGCTTCTGCTAATTGACAGTCGTCAATGAGGTCACAAACAATATCATTTTTCCCCACAAATTAATGTAGATGTTTACCACTGTGGGCATCATATTCAACATCTTTTTTTCCTGCTTAAGATGGGTTATTCGTTGATAAACTGCTGATATCTTTGGGAAAGTATCGCCATAATCTTTTCACAAAGCAACAGCTGTTTCACCATTCTTCCACTCAAATTTCACCATGTTAATGTTTGTCCTTGCTTCGCTATTAGCAGAATTCTAAATGTTGCTCTAATAGCAACTTTTCCCGAATTGATATGTTATCTTTCTTAGTGCCTCAAACTACTAGGTCTTATTCAGGCACATTATAACAAGTTATTTTGAGTTTATTTTGATGCAAAGAAAATTTTTGAAATACATACAAAACTTTTTCACCTTACACACTTGCCATGAACCTTTTGAAAAGCCCTAGTACCTACACAATGAGTTAGATGGTTCACAGACATAATGAAAGTTTTTATTTTTGTTTGTTTTTTTGGCATGGTCTCACTTTGTGATCCTTCTGCCTCAACTTCCCAAATGGGACCATAGACATATGCCACTATACCTGGCTCTTTCAGTTAAGATCTTAGTATGTCACTCAGGCCAACCTCACACTCTTGATACTCCTGCTTAGCACAATCTCCACACCAACCTTCTGATTGGACCAGAATTGAACCCAGGTCTCTCATGTGATCTCTCAGCCTGTGGAGCACAGACTTTGTAGCACATACCATCATGGCTGGATCTTGAAAGATTTTTTTTCTTCTTATTCTTAGAAGTAAGAAGAAAACAGAGAAGAAAAAGAAAAAGTTGGATAAGTATCAAGGAATGAACAAAAAAGTTAAGTCCAAGAAAAATGATGGGTTGAACCAGAGACATGATAAGGATCAGTAAAGAATGTGCTGTAGAGCATAAGAGCAAAAGGAATTCTTAAAGTGAAAAAGTGATCTGGAGTTTAGATGCTTTTGAAAGGTAGGACAACAACACTGAGAACAGACGTGTCAGTGGTATATTTAGAATGGAAGGCCAGTTACCCCCATAGTTGACAGAATGTGAGGAAGTAAACAAGAGTATATAGTGCACTTTCTCAGAAACCTGAGGTAAAAGAAGAAAGCTAACACAATAGCTGGGGAAAGCATAGTTTCAAGAGAGGAAATGTTTTTAGTTAGTTTTTATTTTAATTTTCTTTTAAATTTTTGCCATAGAGTGAGAGAGAGTGAGAGAGACAGAGAGAGAGAGAAAGTCACTCCCCAGGGGGAATGACTGACTCCAATTCATTTTCCTCTAAAGATTTTGGGCACACATACACATGCACCCAGAATATTTTTCAAGCCATGATTCTGAAACTCAAACCACATAGCTGGCCATGTAAGATTGAACACTTTAATCACCACACCACTTACTGGCTGTTTTAATTTGTTTTATTGTTGTATAATACATTTTCTCCTTTTTTAGGTTTTTGCCATAGGATGTGTTCAATCACTAGAGAGAGACAGAGAAATAAGAAATCACCTCTTAAGGGGATGGTCATGGTGCAATCCCTTCTCCTGCATTCTCCTTGCAGAATACTGAGCACACATGCACACACATCCAGCACGATTTTTAAGCCACTGGGTTTGAGACTTGGACCATAGTCAGCCATGTGGGAGTCCAGAGCCTTAACCACCATACTACTTGCTGGCTAAATCTTTTTTTCTTTTTAATTGAGGGTTAAAAAAATTTGAAAAGTTATTTGAGGAATATTTAGAGATTTAACTAAAAAAAAACTTGTTTGTTCTATAAGAAAGAGATATCACAAGCATGTGCTTATATGGCTGGTATGTACAGGGAGTAACCCTGAGAGCTTTCCACGCGGGTCCAGTTGAGTTATTGCTGAACCACAATCTGCCTTGAGGGACTAAAAAAATTTTTTTACATTTTTAATTATTATTATTTTTTTTTACCATAGGGTGTATGCGCTCACTGGAGAGATAAAGAGACAGAGACAGTGAGAGGGAAAGTGAGAAGGCACTCCCCATGGGGGACGGCCACACCACAATCCCATCTCCTCCATTCTCCACCTGGAATCCTGGGTTCACAAGCACAAACGCCTGGCATGACTTCAAACCACCAGGTCTGGGACTCAAACCACATAGACAGCCATGTGGAAGTCCAATGATATAACTGGTATGCCATCTGCTGGCCCTAGGATTTATTTATTTATTTATTTTTAATTCAAAAGAAGAAAAGACATAAAAGGCCCTGAAAGTGGAATTCAAATATCTGGTAATTGGTGTGAGAAATAGAGTTCTTGCTGCCCTAGAGTGCAGAAGAGGACCAATGAGATCCTGCCAAGGCAGCAGGTGCGTTGTCATAGGACGTGTGCAAACTAAGACTGGTGACAGCTTGTTAGGGACAGCGTAGAGGGAATTCCCAGTTAGGCAGAAAATTCAACTACATCAACACCAATCTCTCTTCTACCTCGAGGATGATGTGGTTCTTTTCCAGTAATTCCTGGGGAGATTCAGCAAACCTTTTATCCTCATTTGAAAAAATTGGTGCCCTAAATTCAGAAAGGCAAATTGTGCTGCATGAAGCATTTGAATAGTTTTGGGTTGATGTGTCATGGGAACTATCTGTCACATCTAGTTACAAAAAACATGTGATGCATTAAATTTAATCAAGGCAATATGTCAGCTTCTGCCTGAGGACTTTGCTAATGATGATATGTTATTTTTCTCTTTGAAGCCATCTGACAAATCTTGGGATCATAGAATGATATTTGCTAGTTGTACCTTCATGCTCCAAAGTAAATTCTTATTTTCATACTTGCCTTCTCTCATGTACAAAATATGAAAACATTTGAGAGATGAATTGCAGCAAGATTTATTAATAGAATGATTCTAGCAAAGATTTGAGAGAGGTTCACAACAGAAATCATTAAGAATATACTGGGCAACTTCAGAAATGCATTTTTTTTTCATGAACAACTTTAGAATGTGAGATTGCTGATGCAACATTATAAAAGTTTAAAGCATTTAAAAAAAAAGATAAATCACCCTAAATCTCTAGCAAAAGCATTTCAATGCATTTGATAAAGTAGAATTATTACCCCCAAATTCAAGTTTTATAACTGGGTGACCCCAAATATCAGAATTTGTTACATTACAAGGGAGGACATCTTATGTGCCCACATTTATTTTATGTGTTGGTGTACCTGGGTGTATGTGTGAACTGTAAGGAGGTAAGTACGTTTAAATGAGGTCATTTAGATGGGCTGTCATCCAAATAACTGGTGTCTTTATAAGAGTTCTTTATAAGAGGATATCAACACACACAATGGGAAAACCATTTGCAGACAAAGGAAGGAGATGACCATTTACAAGCTAAGGAGAAAAATCTCAGAATGAGACTGTGGGATAGATATGCACACATACATTGTCATTTTACCTCCAAACCAGCCCCCTGTGATCAATTTCTGGCCAAAACTGACCTCACAGGAACTACCCCTCCTTTTCCCCCTAAGGAGTGACTTGAAGCTGGAACCCATGGTGGGAAGTGGTGTGAGCACACATACATGTCAAAACCCAGTCATTAAACAATGGGAAACATCATTTGTTGACTCAATATGTGGTTAAGTAAATTTTTACTCCAATGGTGTAATTATGAAACAGTATAGAGCAACCAACAGTCCCCAACCTTCCTGGCACCAGGGACAGGCCTCAGGGAAGACCCTGAATCCCTGAGTGCCTTTGTGGAACTAGGGGAGGAGATGGTCCCAGGATGGCCCAATCACATCACATCCATGTATACTCTATTTCTACCCCAACCACACTGCAATATATTGTGCAATTAAATAATCATACAACAGTAGGGTTTGCTTCTCCCCTGAGAATCCGATACCTCAACTTACCACAACTGATTTGACAGGAGGCAGAGCTCAGACACAAGGCAAGCAATTCGGGAAGAGGCTGCAAACACAAAGCCTTGCCAGCTTGCCTACTGCCTACCTTCGAAATGTGAGGTGGGTTTGTATAGGGACAATAGGCCATAGACCAGCACAGTTCCAAGTCTATACTCCTGTTACAGACAATAACCAGAACTATATACTGGAGAAGGAAAGTCTGTCAGACCCCACTAGTGACAAAGATGCTTGCTTTGATCTGATGCTTTTGACTAATTGCTGAACCATAAGTGACTGCAATAATCTCACCAACCTGCTGGTATTGATATATCCTATAAATTGTAAACAAAACAAAACAAAACAAAACAAACCATGCATTTCTCAGCTGGACCTCTGGGTAACTTCTTCAAAATTGTCAAACCTTTTGGGTGGGCCCTCTCAAGTTTGGGGCTCCCATGGCAGTACAGAAACTAACACTGCTGATATCTTGATCATGGATTTCTAGTCTCCAGAACGGTGAGGATTTCTGTTGTTTAAGCTTCCCAGTCTGGGGTGCTTTATTAAAACAGCCTAGACAACTAATACAGACAGCAACCGTATGTTAGATGTTTCAGTGTTTTTCAGCACAGAGCTTCTCAAACTTCCATGAACATAAGGATAACCTAAATGCTCTTTAAAACAGGGATTTCTCAGATTTTGATTCAGTAAGTTTCTAGTAGGGCCCTGGAATTTACATTTGCAAGCAGCTTCCAGGTGATATAGGGTTCTTAGTGGGGCACTGAGTAGTACTGCCTTTGTAAATACAAATGCCTTTCAGAAGGGTAATAAATAAATTCCATCAGTAATCCAATCACTAATTGTTAATTTTCCAGGAATTTTGTAATTCCATTGTTAAAGGCAGCCATCCTTAAAGTTGGCAATGGTGTCAGTATTTACACCACAGAAATTGGCAGAATCTTCAGACCAGGACTTTTATTACTGAACGGCCAGTTTCAAAATACTTATCGGTACACCACTGTCTTAAAGTAGATGAGTTTATTTCATTGCTTTCCAGACAATCCAAAGTGAAGAATAGCTAAGGGCATGAGCCAGTGGGAAAGACAGAAAGAGTGGAGGCCCAAAATAGCTGAAAATTTATATCAATGACTTCAAAGAACTTGAAGTCAGCAATTTTATTAGTGAGTTACTAATTCTAACACACCCTTTGAACCAAATGGGTTGAAAAAGAGCAGAAGATGGAATCTGAATCACTGTCCTGGTGTTTTCTGGCTGTTTGAGTGTTAACCTTTAGGAAGAAGTATTTCTTTTTCATGCAAGATGTAATTGGACAGAATAATTTGGGCTGCTTCATACATTTGGAGGTTGTACATTTCCAATTGCAATAACCTAATGAAGTACCTAATGCCATACTTCAAATACCCACACATTTAAAGATACTTTTTTTTTTTTTTTTGAGGCTTAGATTTGCTGATTATGTAAATGTCTGGGCTGATGGGAGTCTGGGCTTTCTCCTAATTATCTCTCAGGGGACTGGGGAGGTTAAAGGACATTGTGTACTAACAGAGATCTACACATTTTACCACGTTATACAAATGCAAGTTCAAATAAATACCAGTTTGTCATTTGGGGGTTTTGGCTGGAGGACTAGTAGGGGAAATTTAGGGGCAGTGATTCCTATGGTTCTGTATTGGTTAATGTGATTAGTCTTGACATATTTTCCTATACCTGTAAGAAAGACCTTAGCTTTCGTGGCTTAATTTAGTGGAAGAATTCTACAGAATTTTTTTTTTCCCTGAAGACTGTGTTCATGTTTCTGTGTGTCATTATTTGTATTAACCCCTTTTAAAGAAGTTTATTCATTTATATTTTTTCTGAGCTGAAAGCACATGCACGAAAAAGGGAAAGAGAGAGAGAAAGAGAGAAAGAGAGAGAGAGAGAGAGCCCTCAATAAGATCTTGCCGACTCACCTCAACCTTCAGCTAGCCCCAGACCATGGGCATGCAGGTGTGCCTGGATTATTCAGAGAGGTCTCTACACTTGACCTTGGAGCCTTTTTGTGTCAGATTGCCTTGCAGAGCATTGTGTTCTACCTCTGTGCCACCAAATTTCTTCTTTATTTATTTATTCATTCAGTATTCACTAAATTTCTCTTATGTGATAGCCTTAAGTTAGTTGTCAGAGATGGATAATGAGTCATGCAAATGTATTTCCTATTCACCGGATGATTACAAGCCTAGAAAAAGTGAAGATTAAATTACATTGGAAAACACTTACAGCATTTTATTGCAAAAATACTGATATTGTCTCATAAAATTTTCTGACACCCTCTTACCCTCATCACAAAAAATACAGCTTCTTAAAGAAGGTGTTATTATTTAAAACAAGACAGTGAGATGATTAGTTTGGGGGTGTGTCGTATGATGCAGAATAATTATATGTATTAGACTAATTGTAGTAACTGTGTAGGCACTATAATTAGTCTTGTTTAAATGTAAACTAGAGAGTATCTCTTTGTTCAAAGACCAGACTAAGCCTCCCTCTTCATGTGTGGGGGAGAGTGGAAAATCACAGGAGTTACCTGGAAAATGAATATTCCAGAAGAGTCTAGACAAAGCAATCTGAACACTTGAGTAATTTTGGTTTGAATAATGTATGAGGGGCTCTTGAAAAAGTTCATGGAAAATGTGTATTATAAAAACACTATGCATAGGTGAGAATCATATCATTACACTGAGCTCTTCCTCATCACCCTATCTCCCTGAGACCCAACTGGGCCCTCTGAACATCTTGTGACCAGCTCCATCTCTTGGAATTGGCTGGTGATGGCCAGGACCACTCCAGAGGTAGGCATACCATCCCCCTGCCACATTAACATCCTGAGGTTGGGGCACTCACCTTTGCTTGTCTTTTATTTATTTATTTTTTTGGAGAGATTTTCACTGTAGGGCGCGTGCGCTCGCCAGACAGACAGAGAGAGACATAGAGACAGAAAGCGAGAAATCACCCCCCAGGGGGGATGGTCACGCCGCAATCCCTTCTCCTCCATTCTCCTCTCGGGATCTTGGGCACGCGCGCACACGCGCCCGGCGTGAGTTTTAAGCCACCGGGTCCGGGACACGAACCGTGGTCGACTACGTGGGAATCCAGCGACATAGCCATTACGCTAACTGCTGTTTCCCACCCTTGCTTGTCTTTTAAGAAAAATATTTGCATTAGTGGAAGGCACTTTTTTCAAATAAAATCTAATATGAAGCCTAAATATATGAAATACATTCAACCAGAAGTATATTCGTAAAAATATAGCATATGTTGAATGTTAAGACATTTATTTAAATGATTAGAAAACAAACATTTTAAACTCTTATTAGGAGAAACAGCTGTAATCTTATACCAACCTTAACCTTCAAGTCATTTCAATAGTTCTGTTTTGGGGGCTGGCTCTGTGATACAGCTTTGATATGTTGCTCAAGAGAAGCCAGCTCCCACGTGGTTACTGCTGTTCAAATTCCTGAGGGCTGGGAGGTGGTTGGTAATCCTGTAGTTCTCTTGGGAAAAGAATGAGTATCCAAGATCCCACAGGATGGAGGACTGGGGAAGGGGATTGTTCCATGACTGGACCTTGTGGAGGGTGCGTCTCTCTCTCTCTCTCCTTTTCTTTCTCTCTCACTTTCATGTATGCATGCATGCTTCACATCATAAATAAGGAAAGCAAAACGTTTTAAAAATTATTTTTGTTTTAGTTTAACAGTGTTTAGAAAGGTCGAGTTTCTTACAGATTAAACAGTTGCCAGTGGATGCCAATTTTTAACACACTCTTTGCAATGTTATTATATTTTTTTATTAAATTACTAAAAATGTTGGGAAAGAAGTAAAGATATAGTTTAAATTCAAAATTGAGTTACCAATTTCTATTTCCAGCCTAGCTTATTTTATCTGGTAGAATATGTCCTCTGGGTTAATGCATGTTGTTGAAAATGAAGGGTCTCCTTTTTTTTTTTTTTTTTTGGGAGAGATTTTCGCTATAGGGCGCGTGCGCTCGCCAGACAGACAGAGAGAAACATAGAGACAGAAAGTGAGAAATCACCCCCCAGGGGGCATGGCCACGCCACAATCCCTTCTCCTTCATTCTTCTCTCGGGGTCTTGGGCATGCACGCACATGCGCCTGGCATGAGTTTTAAGCCACCGGGTCCGGGACAGGAACCGTGGTCAACTCTGGGGAAGTCCAGCGACATAGCCATTACGCTAACTGCTGGTTCCCGAAATGGAGGGTCTCCTTTTTTAAAGCTGACTACTATTCTATCACATATATGTACACCATGATTTCTTTATTCGTTTATACACTGGTGGCATTTAGGTTGCTTCCATATCTTACTTATTATTAATAAAGCTGACATGCTCTCACTCACATGGTTAAGCTAATAAAGTCAAATATGTAAAAGCAGAGAGCAGAAGGATGGTTACTAGAGATTGGGGGGGTAGGGAAATGGGAAGATGCTGGTCAAAGGTTATAGACTTGTTACTAGTTCTGAAGATCTTGTGGGCAGCAAGGCGACTATAATTGATAATAATGTGTCTTGAAATTTGCTGAGACAGTACTCAAGTGTACTCATCGCATACACAGAGTAACTGTATGAACTGGATATGTTAATTATCCTTGATTACTGCAGGGTCAGCAGGTGGCATAGTGGTTAAGGTGCTGAATTCCCACCTGGCTCACTGCAGGTCAAATCCTGGACCTGGTGGCTTGAAACTCCTGCTGGGTGCATGTTTGTGCATGCCAAAATCCTAAGAGGAGAATGGATGAGAAGGGATTGTGGTGTGGTCAATCCCCCTGGGGAGTGGTTTCTCACTTTCCTTCTCCTGTCTCTGTCTTTCTGGTGAGTGCACGCACCCTGTAGCAAAAATTTCTTTCTTACAAAAAATTATCTTGATTATCGTGACCATTTCATAATATATGCACACTAAAACATCACATTGTACAATTTTTACTTATTGATTATACCTCAATGAACCTGAAAAATAGGTAAACTTCCAGCCTATCTTCTAACATTACTTATAGTGCTTTTTCTTTTTTTTAAGAATTTGTATACATGCCAGAGCAAGAGAGAAAGAGAGAAAAGGAGAGAGAGAGTGAGAGAGCACCTTCTAGGTGTAATGACTATGCTGCAATCCCTTCTCCTCCATTTCACCTCCTGGGATTTTAGGCATGCATATGCAGGCTCCGGGTGTGGTTTTCAATCCACAAGTTTCAAGACTTGAGTGTGTAGTCAGCAGTGTGGAAACCAGCAGCATTAAGCACCACACCACACGGTGGGGCCTGTTCATATTGTTTTTATGAAGAACTTCTATGAGGAGACTTAAAAAAACTCATAGAAAAATGAAATAAAGATATGAATTTGTTGCAAAAAACTCTTTGAAATCTATGCATAATTTTTATAAGAAACATTTTATACCCATTTTTGAACCCCCCCATACAACTCAATAAGACAATATCACGCAAACAACAGAAAAATGGGCAGTTATCATTGAAGTAATCCTATATGATCAATAAACACAGGAACACACGCTCAGTATCACTAGCCATTAGGAAGATATTTACAGATGTAGAATTCTGTTTCTGTGTACATATTCTTCAAAAATTATTAACCATGGGTGCACATGTTCAAGATGTTTATTTCGTAGTTGACTGTAGCAGTTATAAATCAAAATAACCCAGATTCCACAAAGAAAAGGAAGCACTACATGTGAGACAGTACTGTAGAGCCTGTGAAGAGAATAACCTAGATCTCTATGTAAAAACATGGATATTTTGGGACCAGCAGATGATGTAATGGTTATGTCGTTGGACTCTCACGTAGTCAACCTCAGTTCAAGTCCCAGAATCGGTGGCTTGAAACTCATGCAGGGCGTGTATGTGTGTGCATGTCCAAGATCCTGAGAGGAGAGTAGAGGAGAAGGTATTGCAGTGTGACCATCCCCCTGGGGAGGGGGGGTGATTTCTCACTTTCTGTCTCTGTCTCTTCAGTAAGCGAACGTTCCCTGTAGCAAAAATCTCAAAAAAAAAGGTAATTTTTTTGAAGTATACTGTTGAAAGACAAAAGACTCCCTTTTCAGAACAGCTAAGTATAACAGTGTTTATATACATGGTAAAACACAAAATGGTGATACTGTATAATATTCATGGCTTTTGAATTTCAATTTTTTTCACCTCAAAGCTATATTTTATGCTCATATTTGGTTATATGAATGGCAGGGATAGCTGTCGCATCATTCTCTGCAGTCATTTAGTATTTTATAAAGCGTTAAAATGAGAAAGCAAAGTTAATCAGATAATTATAGACTATATTACCATATGTGGAGAATGAGAAACTTCTGACGAAGTTTATAACGTGCAATAAATGTGATGAAAGATTGTGATAAAAGTTGTGCCTGAGTCTTGTTGCCATGTGAAAGAACAAGGGGTTTGCTCACTACTGGAGTGTCCTTTCATGCTCATTTTATAAGTGGAGGTCTTCTGGATCTGAATTAGAAAAGATGAAAAACAAAAACTTTACAGAACATAGTCACCCTAAGTCAATGCACTATGCATGAGAAATTACTGTTTCTGCATAGAAATGGCAGAAATAGCTTTATTCTAAAATCTGCTATACATGTGTTAACTTGGCAAGACAATCCATGTTTTCAGAGATTTTTGCATCTTTCAGTCTAAGATACAATTTTTCCAAATTTCAGTGTTTGTAAAATCAGGATGTATTCTTATATGCATTTTCTTTCGTTCTCAAAAAATCACATGGAATTGTGTGTTATAGGTTAACTGGGCACCTCGGTCTTAGCAACTCCAACATAGAAGTCCAGATTTCCTCTGGATCCTGTTTCTCCCCAACTCTTCCCTATGTAAGGGACAGAAAGATTACTTGGGTGCTCAGTTGGGAAACTTGAAGTCATTCTTGATTTCTTGCTCTCTCTCTCTCTTTTTTTCCCCTCTATGTCTACTTCATCTCTGAGCTCTCCTGCTACACTAATCCCATCCTTTTCCCTTTTTTCCCACTCTCTGCTAAGATGCTGCCATCCTAGGCTTTGCTGTGACTCCTGAGAGTCTTCCGTCCTTTTACTCTAAGCCCTTTTCAGCATCCATTCTTTCTTTCTTTTTTTTTTTTTTTTGGAGAGGTTTTTGCTATAAGGCATGTGCGCTCGCCAGACAGACAGAGAGAGACAGAGAGACAGAAAGCGAGCAATCGCCCCCCAGGGCGGATGGCCACCCCACAATCCCTTCTCCTCCGTTCTCCTCTCAGGATCTTGGGCACGCACGCACATGCGCCTGGCGTGAGTTTAAGCCACCGGGTCCGGGACTCAACCACTGTCGACTACGTGGGAGTCCAGCGACATAGCCATTACACTAACTGCTGGTTCCTCAGCATCCATTCTTGAAGTGTGCTCTTACAAATAATTTAGGCAGGTAGACGATACTATGTGCTTATGTAACAAAATGATTAAAAATAATAAAATTATAAAATGACAAAATTATACAAATAAATAACATACAATAATAAATAACATACAATAATAAATAAAACACATTCTCACCACCCAGCATGAAAAGATGAGCACTACCGGCAGTGGTTTAACCCCCACATTCTCCCCTTCACTTGCCTCTCCCGGATGACATCTGTCATCCGTTTTACATGGTTTCTATTGGGACTTAGATGGAGATAACATTAAATATGTAGATGATTCTGTAAAAACAGTCTAAAATTGTTTTGTCTTTCTGCTTCCACACACTGTGCTATGTAAATTGATTTCTGTCCCGCCACTCCACTGAATAAGACATAACTTCATAGCACCTTGTTAACCACCATGGTATATATTTTCATTGTAAGATACATATTTGAGGACAATTTGGAACGCTTTTCAAAAGGTTCAGCCTGTAGTGTGGTGGTTAAAGTGACTGAATCCCACATGAATGATTGCACAGTTCAACTCTCAGACCATAAGGTCTGAAGAACAAGCTGGGTGCATGTGTATGGGTACCCCAAGTCCTGCAGGGAGGGGAAAATGGAGGAGGTTGTGGCATGTCTGTTACGCAGAGGGTGGAATGAGTGCATGTGCTCTCTGGCAAAATGGAAAAATAAGAATAATAACAGGAGAAGTACATGGGGAGGAAAATGTTCTATAGGTAGATGTACATCAGTGTGTTTTCTTTAAAATTGTTTTGCTAAAGAAATTGAGAACTGATTATTTGAGTCTCAAACCCATCTCTCCCACAAATGCTAACACACACTAAAACTTGTGTGCTCAGAGTTTATATCATAATATACTTGAGTGTATCTGTAAGACTCCAGATTGACTAAAGTGCTTCAGCCACATCGGGCCAGGTGTTCTCACTTTATTGATTTCCAGAAAGGAGTCAATTGGAATATCGATTAACTTGACAGTTCTTTACTTCCTAAGAAGCAAAAGAAATAGGGTTTAACAGCAGAATGATGAAAAATGACACTATCTTTACCTCCACGTCCTGCTGCTCAGAGATTAGAAAACGCATTACCTAGATTAGAAGACAAGTTTTCTTGAGCTAGATACCGAATATCACAAATTCTCGTAAGGTGCAAGATGGTCACAATTTGCTTCTAGCTATTGGCATTTGCATGGAGCCTGGGGAAATTTTCTAGTCCTGAACCCTATCCTGAATTGAGGGAAGTTCTTTTACCCCTGTATCAAACAGAGGTGATCTTGTGTAAGGTCGAGAGAAAGTCCTCCAAAAGAGACTCAACTGAGAAAACCAGTGACCAGCTTTCTGAGAGGCTGTGGGAATGAGCATGTTTCAGTCCTGAAGAGGGGATTTGGGTAGCACACCATAGCATCCACCACAGTCCATCCATATAATACTTGGATGCATTTGGTTTATATGGAAAGTTGATCTCATCTGGGATCAGTGCTTTCAGGAGTCTGGGTGTTTCTTTTCCTTGAGCAGCATATACAAAGCTTAGGGGGATGACCTCCAGTCCTCATCACCAATGCTGGTCTCAGGGATGGAGCTGACACCTTCATCTCCCTCTTCTACCATGTGTTCTAGATGATCCTCACCCTTGGTCTGCACTTCTCTTGTTCCAGGAGGCGTATTTTGTGAGGTGACTCAGACCTTGATATCTACTCTTCATGCCCATTTCAGCTCATGGCTGCTCTCCTCTTCCATTTTTCATTAAAACTGGGCAGGGGAGTACCAAGAAACAGTGACCTCTTGAGTGCTAAATACATTTGCCTCCATTGTGGAACAGCTTCTCTGCTCCTCCTGAGGATTATGATCTAGTCCTGCCACAAACGATGACTCTGTTTCTTTCCTGATGGTCTCCTAGCATGGACAGCTTCCAGTAAGCAGGCAGATATGGTACCTTAAAGTTTAATGGAATCCTCATTCTGTCTTCTGGTGAAGGCATTCACTTCTAAAACAGGACCTTGAGGCCCATGCAGCTTATAGTTGTGGAAATGAGAAGCACCGATGTTCTCTGGAAACTAGACCCTTCAGACACACACATGCTAATGTTGTAGGATAGGAAGCACAAATTCCCCAAAGGGGTCCCGAGAGTGATGGTGCATGAGGTCACTTCCATTTCCACTCCTTAGTTCACATACCCATGTACTCTGCCTCAGGAAACATAGCACCAGCACCTGTAACCATCATCAATGTAGTGTACATAAGGTGATCTGGAGGGTGACCTCCCATCCTTGAAAGGTATCATCCCAACTCAATGCCCCATAGGTGTCTTCAAATGGCCATTTCACTGCTTATCAGGCCCGCTGCTGCTCATTCGTATGGTTTGTGCTAGGACGAGAGCCTTTCGTTGTTGTGCATCAATGATATTGTCTGTTTGGCTGGATCATGGTATGTTGGAGGCCATATTGGTAGACTGAACAAAAGCATGTGGGTCACAGGATGCTTGTCAAAGTCACGTGAGTTTACGATAGTCATCAACACCTCACATGAGGATTCTCCTCACAATGAAACCAATCTGGAGGAAAGCAAAATAGAGACCGGGAGAGAGAACTATTTCCAATAACACTGAATACTTGATTCTTTAGTACCTGAAATAATATTTTTGGCCAAAGTTTCAGCTAAGTGAGTGTCTTTAGTCCATTTTGTACTGCAATAGCAGAATACCACAGAATGGGTCATGTATAAAGAACAGAAATTTATCTCTCATAGTTCTGAGTTGGTAAGTCCAAGTTAAAGGCTTCGGCATTCAGTATGTGGTGAGCCCCTCTTGCTGTATCCTCACATGCCAGAAGGGCAAGAGATCAAGCTAGTCAAATGTTCATGAAATCTTTTTACAAGGGCCTTTAGGGACCAGCAGTTGGCTTAATGGCTATGTCGCTGGACTTCCATGTAGTTGATTATGGTTCAAGTCCTGGAGCTGGTGGCTTAAAACTCACACCGGGCACGTGTGCATGCCTGCCCATGATCCCGAGAGGAGAATGGAGGAGAAGGGATGGCGGTTTAGCCATACCCCCTGGGGGGTGATTTCTTACTTTCTGTCTGTCTGTCTGTCTGTCTGTCTGTCTGTCTGTCTGTCTGTCTGTCTGTCTGTCTGTCTGTCTGTCTGTCTGTCTGTCTGTCTGTCTGTCTGTCTGTCTGTCTGTCTGTCTGTCTGTCTGTCTGTCTGTCTGTCTGTCTGTCTGTCTCTCTCTCTCTGTCTTTCTGGCAAAAAAACCTCTAGGGAAAATAGAAACAAAAACAAAAACAAAGACAAAAGTAAAAGGCCTTTAATCTCAATAAGGCGGAAGCAACTTTCATGCCTAATAGTCTTCTAAAGACCTCATCTTTTAATTCTATCAAATTGGCAACACTTGACTTTTGGAGGGGCTGCATTCAAAACATAGTCAATATATTCTTTTAAATCACTTTTTGAGTTGGGCTTCTATTCATCCTAATTTACATCCCAAAGAGTTTCAATGAAGCCACCAACTTGCCCTCCATGGCTATTGAAACGTTTTTAATTTCCTAAAGTTAATACCAGAAGTCAGGACTTACTCTGTTTTGAGTTGTTTCATATGTGTGCTGATTTTGAATTATCTTTCATTTGATTTTTGTTGTGATCATTTCATAGTTGAAGTCTCAGAAACAGTTATTTTCAAGTCTTTATGGGTCTTGCAATATTTCCCGATAGGCATGTGAAGTACCATTGGTCTATGAGAGATAGAAAATAGAGAGATGGAAAGCCCAACAGCTGCTACAATGCTGGCTGTCGTAAGTGCTTTGGTAATTGTCGAGGTTCATGCTCATGACAACCCTGTGAGATTGATAGTAGTTTTCTCACTCTGACACCGAGGAAGCAGGGCAAGAGAAGTTAGATGCTTTACTTTAGGTCACTCCGTTCATAAGTAGAAGAATCACAAATTTAAACTACGTGGCCCTGAATGTACTGACAGTAGGAGTCCAGAGATGTGAGAGATCAATATAGACAGCAGAGATTTAAAAAAAAAAACAACCATAAAAGTGTGAGCTAAAACTCTTCTCTGTTTCAGTATTTCATTACTTGTAGTGAAACAATGATTTGGCATCCTAAAGGCATCCTTTATATCACTTGAATCATTGCAAGCGTGTAACAAAGTTTATGTTTGCTCTTTCTCAAACTTTACACGGTGAAGTGACATTTACCAAAGGGAGATAAAAAAATATTTATTCCAAAATTATTATTCTGTGGGGCTGGCAGGTGGTGTGGTGGGTAAGGGCACTAGACTCCTAGATGGCGGACTGCAGTTCGAGTCCCGGACCTGATAGCTTGCTTTCTCACTTTCCCTCTCCATCTCTCTCTTGCTCTGTCCCACTCTGGTCAAATTAAAATAAATAAGTAAATTAAATAAAGTTAAAAAATGATTATTCGGTTACTATCTGTTTTAGTTCACTCAGGCTGCTCTCATGAAACAAGATAAAGTGAGTGGCTTATCAACAACAGAAATTTATTTTTCATTGTCTGGAGGCAGGAAAATTCAGATTGGGATGCTGGCAGATTTGATGTCTTCTTGAGGGCTCATTTTGTGGTTCACAGGTGCTATTTTTTCACTGTCTTCACCCAGTGGAAAGGGCTAATGAGATTTCTTGGAACTCTTTTGTTAAAGACATTAATCCCATTCATGAGTGCTCAACCCTTATCAACTAATCAACTCCCCCAATAATCCCCGCCTCCTTATACCATCACCTTGGAGTTTAGAATTTTTTTTTCCTGAGAAATTTCTGCTACAGGGCATGTACACGCTTTGAAGAGATAGAGACAGAGAGACAGAAAGCAAGAAATCATTCTCCTGGGGGCATGGCCACGCTGCAATCCCTTCTCTCCTCTTTGGACTTTGGACATGCATGCACATGCGCCCAGTGTGAGTTTCAAGCTGCAGGATCTGGGATTGAATTGAGGTTGGCCATGTGGGAGCCCAAGGGCTTAACAACTATACCACCTGCTGGCCCCAGAAGGTTAGGATTTTAATATATCATTTGGGGAAGGGACATAAAGTTTATATTTTATGTTTAATTTATAATTTCATGTGTAGCGGTATCCTAATTTTGCAGATCAAGAAACTGCCAAGTGACTTACCCCAGGGAACACCAACCAGTGATTATAGAAGCAAGCTTTGAACTCAACCTCAACTCCAAAGCCTGCACTGTTAGCCTCTATCCAGCCTCTCAACCTATAGTAAAGAAAACTGAGGTCCAGGAGGTTAAGTAATAGTGCCAGTGTCTTTCAGTTAAGTGGATAACTATAGCTCTTACATCAGTACATTGAAATAATTTACTTGACATATAATTCTTCCACTCAGCAGTAAGAAGAGACTTTTCATTTATCTTGCTCTTTTAATCCTTCCAGTATCTACAACAAAGTGGTTGAATGAGTGAAGGGAACTTATAATCCATTAAAAAAATTTGAAAGCAATGCAAAAATATGAAAACTAAGATTATCACTTTTTTTTTTATAGGACTCATGTGCTTGACAGAGAGAGAGAGGGACAGAGGGATAAAAAGAGAGAGAGAGGAGGGAGCAGCAGAGAGCATAACAGTTATATTACTGGACTCCCATGTGTTCGAATCCTGACCTGGTGGGTTGAAACTCATGTGAGGTGTGTGTGAGCATGTCTAAAATCCTGAGAGGAGAAGGGAGGAGAAGAGATTGCAACATGACCAGTCCCCTGAAGGGTGATTTCTCACTTTTCTTTTCTCTGTCTCTCCAGCAAGTACATGTGCCCTATAGCAAAAACAAAACAAAACAAAACAAAACAAAACAAAACAAAACAAAACAAAACACCTCTCTAAAGGGGCCAGCAGGTGGCGTGAGGGTTAGGCACTGAATTCCCACAGGGCCAACCATGGTTCAAGTTTCAGACCTGGCAGCTTGCTTTCTAGCTTTCCCTCTCTCTCTCTCTGGTCAAATTAAATAATAATATTAATAATAGCAACAACAACAAATGGAATTAAATAAATAAATAATTCTTTAAAAATAGAGAGACAAAGAGGGGAAAAAATGAGAAATCACCCTCCAGAGAGGGATTCATTCTCCTCCAGTCTCCTCTTGGGATTTTGGGCATGCACACACACATGCGTGGCATAATTTTCTAGCCTCTAGGTCTGGGACTCAAACTGGGCAGACAGCTATACATGGGATCCAGCACCTTAACCTCCACGCCACCTGCTATAACTAAGGTCATGACCTCGGGACTAAATGTTAGGGCAATTTGAAATTGTAAATTTAAAAGACTTCTTGAAATTCTAACCAGCTATGACTTCCTAGAATAAACTTCTGCCTCTCCTTAGAATTTTTCTGGATGTCACCAATAACTTTGCATTTAATTTATAATAAAAATGATTTAATAATAAAGCCAGGATTGCCACAGAGATTAAGTAAAAACCAAAGTAATTTCCAAAATAATGAAATTGCTGCTATGTTTTGAAAGATATTTTCAGGAGCCCAAAGAACTATGCAATAATTTTGAGTATTTATTTGTGAGGGCTTTCCTTTAGGCTTACCATGAACATGGGGCTTTATGTGATGTGTCTTAGATCTGCTTTTGAGATGTCAAGTCCCAGAATCAAAGATAAGCACTTCTAGATGTTCAGAGGGCATTGGTCATCTCTAATCTACCTACAAGACTGTCATAAATTGATTTCTTTGAAGGGGCTTCACCACACTGAAGTGCTTCACAGATGAGAATATACTGTGGTTATTATTCTCCATGTGGTAGAACGAAGACAGTGAATAAAAATGACAACCCAGTTATAGCCAGGTGACCACCATTCATCCTACACAGATATGTCTGAGAAATTCTTGGGCTTCAAAGGAAATTGCAGGGAGAGGGAAGTAAGCTTCCCAAGAAGGACGCATACAGTCTTAATAACTGTGTCCAAGGAGATAGGGCAACATTTGGAATGTCCATATCCAAGGAAATTTATATAGGATGGATGCGACGGGGAGTTATCCCTGGCTAAGGGGGATTCCTATAGGCAGATGGTGACCACACTCTTGTAAGAACCATATCAACAAGTGGGGTGAAGGATATGTTAAAAGTAAAATTAGATTGAGTTAGAACATAGAGAATTTTTAAAGTTTATTGTGCACACACACCCATACGCACAGAAAACAGTTTATGAAAGTAGCAAGAAGCTAGATTTATAGCAATTAAAGCACAGTATATAAAACAAGAGAAAATATTTCGATCTTTTTTAATGAATTAACTGATATATGAAGTTGTTTTTATTCAAAGAATTATTTATTTTATTTTATTTATTATTATTATGATTTAATTTGACGAGAGAGAGAGAGAGTAAAAAAGTAAGCTGCCAGGTCCAAAACTCGAACCTCAGTCAGCCATGTGGGAATCTAGCGCCTCAATCACTGTGCTACCTGCCAGCCCCTTAAACTTGTTTTTAAGGCAAGCAGAGCAGTGTACACTGATTTATTTATAACCGACTTGTTTAATTTTGCTGAGTCATGCTGACAAGGATGTAAAGTTTACATTTTATGTTTAGTGTATGAATAGAGCTAGTGTTTCAGGGAAATTGGAATGACTTAAGCTTTGGCTAAGTTGTTATCATGGTTGGCCTTGGAGTATATTTAAACAGTAACATCTATTTTTATTTTCCTTTAACAGATTGCATTCGGTCTTCTAGAAAGCACCTAGCAGAAACAGGCCAGTGGCAGGATTCCGGTTTCAGAAGTGATCAGGGTATAAATTAGGAACTGTGGTTCATATCCATCATGTAGACTGGAAACAATCCTGGTGGTACTTGCAAAGAACACTGTCATTCAGTGGACAAGAGAGAATGGGCTCTCATAATTAATGTCAAGCTCCTTTCTCAAACCTCTGGTCAAAAATTAAATCTTACTTAGAACAAATGTACTGGACTCAGGGCTTAAACTCACTGACTTTGAATGACATTCATACCTTCTTCATTTGCTATTTATCTGGTGCATGGTATTGAGATCATAAGAGTTCTTCTATGGACTAAAGCAATATGTCTACCCTGCAACTGGTTATTTGTTACATACAATTCACAACTTTTTCAGGATATTGCAAAGAACAATCTTGTCAGGAGTGCATCGTGAGATGTCTTCTCAGTTGGTTTGCTATTTTTCTAGCAAGGTGTTGCCAAGGAATAAGACTTGTTAACTATGGTGTGTGTCGAGGTTTGCTCAGCTTCCTAATGTAGTATAAAGAGCATAGCTTTAGACTTGTCTAGACCAGGGTTTGAATTATGAGTTGTCTGCTTACTGGATATGTGCCACATTCCCATCCCTTACTGTCACATCACTACATAGTCAATCATGTTTCCACCCTCGTCATGGGTTTAATATTTAATGTTTTCAAATTAAATGCAATACAAATAATTGTGAAAAGGGAAATGACTCAACAGCAGTTGTAGAAAGGCCAAGCTAACCACTTCTACAGCTCTCAGTTAATCAATGATAAAGACTTGGTGTGTGATACCCTTCTATACCCCCTTCTTGTTCAGATACACACACACATACACACACACAGACACACAACCATAGAGTGTTTCTTGTATGTATTTTTAAGTAAATAAAATCATGCTTTGCAATACGATTTTCTTCTTTACTCTTAGGACCCACTGACATCCACACCAGTGAATATAGATCTAAGTCTATTTTTACATTTTGTTTCGCACGCGTACTCACACAGATACATGATTTTATGTGAAAGGATTTCACACCTGCTTTTAGAATATTTCTTGACTTACATTTCTGTCATAACCATTATAATCATAATATAGTCACATCTGCCACAGACCCTTCCGTCTTAATGTCTCTGTCTCTAACAGCAGTTGTAGAAAGGCCAAGCTAACCACT
Source organism: Tupaia belangeri chinensis (assembly GCF_000334495.1). Taxonomy (NCBI): domain Eukaryota; kingdom Metazoa; phylum Chordata; class Mammalia; order Scandentia; family Tupaiidae; genus Tupaia; species Tupaia belangeri. Next base: position 3,702,913 of record NW_006206760.1, read on the forward strand.
TCTACAGCTCTCAGTTAATCAATGATAAAGACTTGGTGTGTGATACCCTTCTATACCCCCTTCTTGTTCAGATACACACACACATACACACACACAGACACACAACCATAGAGTGTTTCTTGTATGTATTTTTAAGTAAATAAAATCATGCTTTGCAATACGATTTTCTTCTTTACTCTTAGGACCCACTGACATCCACACCAGTGAATATAGATCTAAGTCTATTTTTACATTTTGTTTCGCACGCGTACTCACACAGATACATGATTTTATGTGAAAGGATTTCACACCTGCTTTTAGAATATTTCTTGACTTACATTTCTGTCATAACCATTATAATCATAATATAGTCACATCTGCCACAGACCCTTCCGTCTTAATGTCTCTGTCTCTGATCTGCTAAAAGTGGACAAGTCATGTCAGGCCCCTTTGTGTGACTTGTAAGGGGCCAAGATATTTTCTTCAAAGTCCCTCCCTTCAAATAGTCCCTGATGATCATAGACAATTTCATCTCTTGTATTTAATTCCCCACATGCCAGTTTCTAATTGTATGTACAAGGTTATTTTTAAAGATTTTTCTAAGCCCTTGATTGAAAGTATTTAAAGAACTTTCTAGGGACTTTGTAAGCTCCAGGTGAAATAAAGCCATGGAGTCTTTCATTCTAAGTTCTGCATTCAGATCTAGTCTAGGTCAAGAATGAGTGACAGCAACAACTTTAGCACCCCTGGGGACAGGGACTAATTCCATTTCTGGACCTAGTCAATTTGATCTCATCTTTTGAGAATTTCAGGAAGCAGTCTCAAAGAGACCTAAAACTTTGCTTGGGAGGTGCCATGGCCTTGTGGAATGAGACCATGTTTTAGAATTGGAGCCACCTAGAGTCTCCTCTTGTATTGTGTGAGAGGATTCTTCACCTTTGTTTGACTCAGTTTCCTCATTTATAAAATTGAGATTTTAGTAGAAGTCCTTCAGGGATTGCTGTGAAGATTAAATGAGACAGGAACTATATAGCACTTATCACAGAGTAAGAGCTAGGCAAACACAACACACATGCATACCCCTCGTAATGTGCCAAATGCTGCTTAAAACACTTAAAATACTGAGTTCTTTAATACTCATAATTATTCATAAAGGAAGAAATATTACTGTCCTCATTTTGCATGTGAGAAAAACTGAGGCTCAGAGTAGTTAAGTAATTTACTCAGTGTCACACAGCTAGTAAACTGAGTTTCAAGTCTAGAGAGTTTGGTTTCAGAGTCCATGTTCCTAACTATTATTGTCTTGCCTCAAATGGTAGGATTTTTATAAACTATATTCAAAATATTGAAAACAATGATTGTAGTTTGAGAGAGGGGTATGTAAGTGCACTGCAGGAAGTTTTACTATAATCGCTTTCAAGTAGGAAATTAAAGGAGTTTTACTTATTATTAAGACTTCAATGAAAATAACATAGAGCCACAGATCTTAAAGCAGGCTATTTAAAAATGATTTGAGAAGTTCTAAATTTCTCCAGACTATTCCATAATTCAGTATATCTTTCCTTGAAATTGAGAGTGATTGGATCTATTGATTAGTAAATTAAAGAAATGTTTCTCTACTTAGTACCTAGTACTTATGCTGACATTTTAAAGAAACACGGCATCTCATTATAGAGTTTCTCTAAGATTTATTTATAGAAATACACACACACACACAAACCCAAACCAGAAATCACATAAAGAAGCAATCATTGAGTTTCCACAAGTTCATAATCATCATCTCCAGAATCAGCAATTCTAAGTGCGGGAAATTCTAGATCAAAGTTGAACAATTTATTTATTCAAGGCCTTTGCTGGGCCTTTGATGCACTCATGCGTTTGTGAATCTCTCAGGGGAGAAAAGGCACATGGCCCCTTTAGTTGTTGACCATGAAACACGTGGTGTCTCTGTAACTGTGTCACTTTGGCTAGGCTGAATTCCCAGAATCCCCTTCTCTGTGTGTTTCTGGTTAAGGTGATGTTTCCAGATAGGCTAGGTCAGAAGGGACATTTCTGTGGAAGATTTGAGAGGTGGAAATAGAGCACTAGCCATTTTGTGTCTCTCACATACCTGTTTACCTCCTGGCTCAACTCCTGAGTGCAAGGCAGTTGCTCCACCATTCCTAGGTCCTCCATCAGTTACTCTAACTCTTTGACCAGGTGTATGTGGAGCTGCATGAGGTGGGAGACCAGTTTATCCTGCAGGGTTCCCAGGCCAATGAGGTCAGAGGCAGGAAGAACTGACCCGGGTCTCCACTTTGCTCATGGATTTTAGTATATCCCATTCTCTCTCACTTTCCTTCTATGTGTCCTTCCTGGTGGCTTGCTCTGTGGACTTAAAGTTCCAGCAACAGCCATGAAGTCAATGACTTTACAGAGTTTGCTTACACAGTTCCACAATTATATAAGATAAAATCCCTTGTTATATATAACAAATAAATAAAATGAACTTTAAAAAAAGGACCCACCATGTGCCAGGCACATTTTAGAAACTATGTCAACTACAGGGACTATAGGATAAATAAGACACATTATTTTCTCTTAGTTGACTGAGGGGCAAAGATTGATAACAAATAATTATAATTCACTGACAAAGAGGTAAAAGAAAAACACATGCAAGCAGCTGGAGGAAATGAATCATTCTGTCTTGAATTTCAGGAAGCGTCCCATCTTCATAAGCAATGGTGGTCTCAAAGAAGTAGGGAGGCAGACACACATAAGACCTCCCCAATATAACAACTCTAAAATTCATGATTCCTACATGACATATGCTATGTGGTACACAACTCGATCTGCTTCTCTGATTGGAGCCCTAAAAGAAACACAACCCTCCAGTGAGGGCCCAGCTGATTATGCCTTCAAAAACAGTATTCTGAAGAACATTAATTAGGAAATGAAAACATAGTTGAATGATATATCAGATAGAATTTCCCCAGTAGCTGAGTAAAAACCTTTTTAGAGTGATTACATAGCAGTAACTAATTTGCTACTTCACTGTAAGCAGTGGTCAGAAATAACATTTAGGCTTTTGTTGGGAGTTGAATTATGTCCATACAAAAGGTATGTGCTAACCCTAACCCCTGGTATTTGTGCATGTTATCTGCTTGAAAATACAATCTTTGCCAGTATAATTAAGGGGCACGGGGAGATGAAATAACACTAGATTTGCATGAACCTTGAATCCAATCACTGGTGACTCTACAAGAAGAGACACAGAGAGAGACAGCCACACAAAAGAAAGATGGTCATGGGTATATGAAGGTAGAGTCTGGAGTTATACTGCAAAAAATCAAAGATCTCCAAGGACTGCCAGAAACCACGAAATCACTGGAGAAGGAAGAGGGAAGGGGGAAGAGGGAAGGAAGTGTTCTTCCTTTAAGCCTTCAGACAGAACATGGTCCTACTGTCACCTTGATTTTAGGGTTCTAGCCTCCAGAACTGTGTGATAACACATTTCTGTCATTTGACATCTCCTAGGTCGTACCAATTTGCTGCAAAGACACTAAGGAACTAATACAGGTTTCAAACTAATTTTCCCAAAGCTCGTTTTGGTTGCCATAGATCTGATCTTCCATACCTCCTAAACTTGTGTGCCTACTCAGTCTTAGTAACTGTTTCCTTTTTTTTATGGAGAGGTTTTTGCTATAGGACGTGTGCGCTCGCCAGACAGAGACATAGAGACAGAAAGTGAGAAATCACCCTCCAGGGGGGATGGCCACGCCACAATCCCTTCTCTTTCATTCTCCTCTTGGGATCTTGGGCACACATGCACATGCGCCTGGCGTGAGTTTTAAGCCACCGGGTCCGAGACGTGAAATGTAGTTGACTACGTGGGAGTCCAGCGACATAGCCATTACGCTAACTGCTGGTCCCATGTAACTGTGTTTCCTTTAAGATGTACTTTCCATAATTTTATACGATTGTCATGACACGGTCCATGTCACTCCTACAGAACCTCTGGATGGCAAAGTGCAGGATGCTCAAGATGAATGGAAGCCAGGCAGCACCTCCAGCACCCTTCCTAGTTATGTCCAAACTAATGTCCTCTGGGCAGAAGGCAGACTCTGGGTGATCAGTCTTCCTTAGATGTAAGGAAGAGTGATAATCAACAAGGAGGCCTTTTCTGTCCTCCCTTCCTCACCCCCAGTCCTTCTAGCCTTGAGGCCTTCACTGTGCTTTTTCTCTGATCTGAGGGGGTGTTCTTTTTCCCTTTCTGAGTGCTGTGGACTTAATTGTATCCCACCAAAATTCACTTGTTGCCCTAGCCCCCAGTGACTACATTTAGACATAGGGTGTATAAAGAGGTCGCAAAGTTTAATGAGGTCATCAGCATGGGGCACTAATCTGAGAGCACTAATGATTTTTTAAGAGAGGAAGAGACATCAGAACTGTCTACATCACGGGAGGTCACAGAGAGAAGGAAGTTCGCTGTGTGAAGCCGAAAGAGGGTCCTCACCCAGAAACCTATCAGCTACACCTCAAACTTGAATTTCTTAGCCCTCAGAACTCTGGGAAAGTAGATTTCTCTCGTCTAAGCAACCTGGTCTGTGATATTTTGTTATGGAAGCCCAAACTGACTAACATACTCAGCCGGGGTCATGCTTCTAGACTCTGCTCTTATAGAAACTCATTCTGTAGGTTTGTGTCTGAATCTTCCCGACTTAAGGAGATGTAGTTTTTGTTTCCATTTCTATAATGGGTTGTAAGCTGAAGATAGAGGTAGAAGTGGGTGCGAGGAGTGGGAAGAGACTTTTAGGAGAGAAATACAGTTAAGAGAATATTATCCCATTCCAAGAGACACTCCCTCCTCTTCTCTCTCTCTCTTTCTCCTTTCTTCCCTCTCTCCCTCCCTTCCTTCGTTTCTCTCTATTTACCCCTTCCTCCTTTCCTCCTTTTCTTTCTTCCTTCTTGTAGTGATAACCCATGTATACATCACATGATATTAAATGAAGCCCTTTACTACTAGGCATAAAGATAATGCTTTCTCAGAGCTCTGGAGTACTGATGTGTGGGAGTAACAATGTACCCATTACTCTATAGGAGGGTCTACTCTGCTTACTGGGGTTCAGGGAAAGCAGGAAGCAGTGCTTTCCAAACAGAGGCAATGGCAAGTACAAAATCCCGAGGTACCAAAGTGACTCTTCACCAAGAAGAGAAATTCCCTAAATATACTTTTGTGTGTATTTGTAGTTGGAGCATGTTAAAGGGAATCTTGAAAGATGAGACTAGAAAGGAGGTTAACATATTTGACAAGACATACTAAGGAACTTGGAACTTATCATATTTGCCACCTAGGGTGCTATGGAAAGTTTTAAAGCTCATGAAGAAGAAAAGGATTATAAAGCTCTAGGTCTATCTTTCTAAGGTATATGACATGCACCCCAGTTAGACAGTAATGTCACCAAGGTAGAGACTGCATCCATATGACTCATGTGTCCCCAGAGCTTGGCACAGTGCTTGGGACAAAAATAGTGCTCCCCAGTTATGTGTTAAAGGAATGAATGAATCTTGGAAAAGAAAAATTGAAGGTATATTCAAGCTGTTAATGGAAAAAATGTATTATGTATTAAGTATATTAAGAAAAATGTGGATTTCAAAATGTTTTGTGACAAAATAAACTTGTACTTCAATTCCATTTTTTTAAACAAACTTTTTTGAAGTTTCCTTGTACATGTGGCTACCATCTGACATTTGAAACATGATTCTGGAATATTAATAAAGTGAAGAGACTCATAAGGGTATTGAAAATCTGTTCCATGATATGCTGGAAGAAAACTTCCCAAACCTAGAGAGGCATTCAAAGATCCAGAACTAAGAAATACAAAGACCTTAAATAGGCTCAACCCAAGATCTTCTCCAAACACATTATAGCCAGAATGACCAAAACCGAAGATAAAGACAAGATACTCAGACTGGCAATAGAGAAATATCATGTTACTTACAAAGGATATCCCATCAGGCTAATAGTAGACCTCTCATTGGAAACAATATGAGCAAGGAAAGATTGGGAAAATAGAGTCAAAGTGTTGAGTGAAAAACAATTTCAGCCAAGAATACTATATCCAGCAAGATTATCCTTCATATGAGAAGAGAAGACAAGGACATTCTCAGATAAACAAAACCTGGAAGAATTTACCCACACCAGACCAGCTTTCCAAGAAGTGCTGAAGAGAGTGTTATCCCAGGAAAACTAAAGTCAGACACAGAGAAATAAGAGTTCTAAAGCAGCTAAAAAAAAATGTCCAGCTTAATGGTAGGGACAATTCCAGAGTTGACTATTATTTTCCAGAATCTAAACGGAAAGATTGGACTACAACAGAAGATAAACTGCATGAGTTTGAACTGGTGAAATAGAATTTTATGACTTTTGACTAAAACATTACTGACCTTCTATGCTTTGTTTTCCAGTGTTAAAGAGTTTTGTCTTCTCTTGAGTTGTGGACAGGTCCACATACCTACTATTCGAACAGAATCCTAACTTGTTTCCTGGCTTTAAGTATTAAGCAAAATTCTCGTAAAATTTTTAAAATTTTTATTTATTAAAGCTAAAACTGCCTTTCTTTAAATTAAAAAATGTCTTTAAAAATACCTATTTAGTAACCACAGTAAGCTATATAGCCTCAGCTACGTGCTATTTTATAGTATATTCATTCTACTCACAGAGCTTCATGCCTAAAGTCAACTTTTATTCACAGATATGTATATATCAGCTGAACTTACTATTGAAAGTGTTTAGATTAATTAAGATATTTTGTGAATCAATACAATGTGGGAAAGAAAAAAAAATATATATATATGAAACAAGAAATGAAAAATTATTTGTTGATGATAACATGTGTGATTAAGCAACTTTACAGTATAGTCTGGCTGGAAAATCACATTTGGTATGCTGTGATGATGTTCAGTGAACATATGTAAAGTAAATAATAAAAAAAGGATAATAGAAAATAAATTAGAGAAACTTGTCAGCTCTGTTCTCGCCATCATCTTTTCCATTTTACCCTAACCTTAAATTCATTCCATAATTAGATCCAGAGCCCCTCTGTGGAAATGAGAGTAACTGAGTTACCCTATTCTTGTCACACAGACATTGCCGTGCTTAGCAACCATCACTGAATTGTCCTCTGCTATCTCAAAAAGAAGTAATTCCTACTTTTAAAAATTACTTGGTTCACAAAACCTCATTTTCCAACTATTTAATCATCTTCGCAGCTTTCTGGATTTTCTGTCACTTCATCTTCCTGGGCTGCCACTCTCTTGCCCAGAAAAGAAACAGTTTGAGCTAGATGACTTCTCAGGGACAAATATTGAGCAAATACCTTCTGTGCTGATAAGGGCTAGAAATCAGTGTATAAGGAATGCTGTATTTCCAGACTTGGAGACTATTTATATCATAGTCAATAAGTTAATGAGAAAGTACTAAATTGCTGTATTACTGATTTCCGGAAGAAGTAAAATTCACTGAAATACACTGAATGATGAGATTATAATAAACTGCTTTCTGAGGTTGTCAATAAACCAAGGTGATTTGAATTTAAGATGAAAGAAATGCAACAGATATTTAGTGCTTACTGTGTACCATGGGCTTTGTATACTTTATTTCTTCGAATTCTTTTTTTTTTTTTTAAGATAGATTTTTGCTATAGGGTATATGCAGAGACAGGGAGAGACAGAGAGACAGAAAGTTAGAAATCACTCCCCAGGGGGGGGTGGCCACACCGCAATCCCTTTTCCTCTACTCTCCTCTTGGGATCTTGGGCACACATGCACACACACCTGGCGTGAGTCTGAGGCCGCAGGGGTCTGGGACTCGAGTTGTGGTTGACTATGTGGGAGTCCAGCAACATAACGTTTATGCCATCTGCTGGTCCCAATTTTTTTTAATTCTTGAAACAATTTAAGACTTCAGTATTTGCTCTTGCCTCATAAAGAAGAAGACAGATGTCAGAGGGCTTGAGTAACCTACCCAACATTACACAGCTAGTGACTGATAGTCAGGACTTGAATCCAGATGTGTCCAATATAAAGCCAAGACTCTTTGATCAGTATCCTGAAACTAGGCAGAAAAATAAAAAGAGTAGCCCAGGATACCAGGCTATTTATAAAAATGACCATTACCATTTATTGAGAGCACATAAGAAATTAAGCATCAGAAATTAGGCTAGATCTTGTCACATAAAATGCCACATCAAATTTAATCTTCTCTTTGTTATAAAGATGTTCCAGAAAATTATACCCATTCCACAAAGAACCAAGTCGAGGCTCAGAAAATTTACATGACTCTTCTATTTTTTTTTCACATTTTTAATAAGGAACAGAGCCAGGAGCCCTGGCCCTAGAGATACGACTTCTTGCACTTCAACACGGCGCTGTCAGTCATGTTTGAAGAAAGCCTGCTCCAGGTATAATGGGGGACTGAGGGTCCCACCAGGTGCTAGCTGCAGGGAGCAGCCCTAGCCTTGATTAGATCTCTCCTCCCAAGCAGGCAGTAGCTAGACTTCACCGCTACCAGCACGACAATTTTGAGGCTCTGAGCAATCTAACTCAAAGATAACAAAAGCTGATATTCTTTCTCTAGATCATTTTTCCTCCCGGAGGGCCAGGATGGTTACTTCAGCAAATTAAGTGTCTTTTTGGAGAAGAGTGGTTTGCAAACATCAACATGTATGAGTTCCCTCTGGTAACTGATTAAACTGTGACTCCTGCAGCCAGCAGGAGGCGTCGTGGCTAAGGTGGCTGGATCCCACTTGGCCAACTCTGCAGTTCTAGTCCCAGATATGGTGGCTTTAGGAGCACACCAGCACATCAAGAGTGGGCAAAACCCAGAGAGGAGAATGGGGGAGAAGGAATTGTGGCATGCCATCCCCCTTGCGGGGTGAGTTCTTTCTTTCCCTCTTTCTCAATCTCTCTCTTAAGAGCACATGCACCCAGTGGCAAAAATCTAAAATAAAAAAAAAATGTTGTTCCTAGACCCTATACCCATAAATTCTTACTCTTTAAGTCTGGACAGGTCTGAATAATTTCCATTTTTAACAAGTCCCCCAGAAGTTCCTGATGCTGGCAGCCTGGCATCTGCTTCTGGATACTTTTAACAGGTGTCTAGATTCTGATTCGAGGTTTATGACTCCTTTATTATTAACTGTGTGATGTAGGAAGAATCCCTTAATTTCTATTAGCCTCAATTTTTCTACTTATAAAATGGATATAGGGTGATCCCTGCCTCTTATGCATGTGAGGATTGAAGAAGTCTCTCAGCACTTCAGACACATGGGAAATGTTCAATTAATAGAAAATATTGTTGTACTAAGGCAGGTTTAGTAATTTAAAGAATAAAATATTAGGCATTTTCATTATCAGATTTTAATTTTTTTTAAATCTTTGTGTTTAAGATTATAATTTGTACGTGGTGGGTGGCAGGGCAAGGGGTAAACATTAGCCTACCCTTGGAAATTAAGAATTTTTTTTCTAGGGTGTCTTTTTTTATACAATCCCCCCCTCCATAGTGGTATTAATGTATGTTTGAGATGCTAACAGATTCTTTGGAAAGAAATTTTTTTCCCCGCATTGATAATCATCTGCTAGATCTCTGGTTGTTGAAGTGCATTCTTCTATAGGCCCTGTGAGGGCCACTTGAGGAATGTCTTTCCCTCTGGATTTTTAAGAGATGTGGAAATGGAAGAAGTTCCAGATATCTAGAATAATCTTCTATTTTTCTCCACAGACACGCGGGACAGAGATGCCAAGTGCCCTCTACCAGAGAGAGAGCCCTCCCCTGGACTAGAGGTATAAAAACTAGAGTTTCATAGGTTTCTTTTCTTTTCTTTTTTTGAGAGGTTTTTGCTATTGGGTACGTGCGGTTGCCAGAAAGACAGAGAGAGACAGAGAGAGAGAAAGGGAGCAAGCAAGCCACCAGGTCCGAGACTTGAACCATGGTCGGCCATGTGGGAGTCCAGCGCCTTTAACCACCATGCCACTTGCCGGCCCCAATTTACTTATTTTTTAAAAGAGAATTTCTGGTGAGTGCACATGCTCTATAGCAAAAACTTCCCCCCTACTCCGAAAAAGAAAAAAAGACATGGGTCATTAGGTCTGAATGATCTTCATGGTCAATTTAACATTAGCTGATTATCAATATACTGGGAAAACTTACTTGTGTGATTTTTCTAATGGACTGAAGTTGTGGACTGGATTCTGAATCACAAAATTTTGACATAGGTTAGGCAATAATGAGATAGACCATTAGATGTGACTTTAGTTTGAGCCTACTAATGCAATGTGTGCACCTTGAATTCCAAAGCTATAAAATAATTTGTTAGAAGTCAAACTCTTGGGTCCCATTGTACATCCACTCACTAAGAACCTACATTTTAATAAGATATTTGGGGATTTGTGTGATATTATAGTTTGAGAAGCACTTGCTTAGGTCCCCATTATGGTAATGTGTTGAAATTCTAACTCACATAAAGCACTTACTGGTTTTTAATTTTTTGGTTTAGCCATGAGCTGGTCATATGTGAACCCAACTACTTTTTAGGG
>NW_006206760.1:3713912-3720470 GCF_000334495.1 Tupaia belangeri chinensis
AAGTTTGAGAGGAAAATGGGGTGTTATTTTATTTTAGACTCAAGCAACTGTCTGGTTGACAGCATCACTCATTCTCAATTCTGATATTAATTTTTTCTAGTCTTTATTACAATTATACTCTGGCTTCCCTCTTTCCTTCTGCAAATTTCCATGCTTCCTCAATTATAAATCTGTGATTTGTAAAAGCGAGAGTTTCTAAACTCTCTATTATCAGGTGTTTGTTTTGTAGGAAAGAGTTAACCAAAAGATATCTACAAAATTGGCAGGTTTCTGATGGCTCTAGAAATTTTGAAAATCAGCACATGGGGGTTAAAGTATCGGAATGTTTTAAACTTCTTTCCATGACATGGCAGAATATCGACCCACAGGAGTTAATGTGATTAACCTTCAGCCATGTCATGTTAAAAGCAAAGAGGTGAATCCGACTCATTAGTTTCTGGCTCTGGAGCAACAAGGAATCGTGGCATTTGCTCTGTTCATGACCTTTAAACACCGATCAGCTCAATTAAATAATTATTGCTGCTGATTTTTTTCTTCTACATGTTTCTTTTTCAAAAGCACCAAATGCCAAGTGAGCAACAGGAATGAATTGTATTTGGCGTATTCTGAGTCAAATATTTCCAGAGAGAACTTATAATTTTTCTTCTCTGTGCTTTGTTCTTGGACACAAGTTAATAAATGAGAGGTCTGAATACCAGGACAGACAATAGAAGGTCTCTAAAGAGATAGGTGAGATAGTTTCCATCTCTTCTTGCATGATCTCCCTCAAATCATTAGGATTTAGGTAGATGCTTTTAGATGAACGATACACTCTGGACCAAAAGGGAGTATGTTTTATCACTCAATTATTCTCTGTATTAAGGCTGATTGTAATGATTTTGAATTGGATGTTAGATACTCAAGAGAATTAATAAAATCTCCATTGCTACTCCTAGTGTTCCACTGCTTTTCTCAAAAGCTAATCTAGGGTTACAATAGAATATGAAAATTTCTATCCATGGTTTCTCCATTCTCTCTATTTGTACTTTTCACATACTTCATAAAACCCTTATTACATTAATTTTTTAAAAAGTAGGGAACCAGCAGTTAGCGTAATGGCTATGTCACTGGACTCCCACGTAGTCGACTGCGGTTTGCGTCCCGGACCCAGTGACTTAGAACTCATGCTGGGCGCGTGTACGTGAGTGCCCAAGATCCCGAGAAGAGAATGGAGGAGAAGGGATTGCGGCGTGACTATCCACCATGGTGGGTGATTTCTCGTTTTCTGTCTCTATGTCTCTGTCTGTCTGGCGAGCGCACACGCCCTATAGCCAAAACCTCTCAAAAAAAAAAAAAAGTGATATTCCCCTTAATTACCAAATAAATTGGGAATGTCTTAGTATGTGTGGGAGCTATTATTTCTCCTTCAGAGGGCCACAGACAAGATACTGATTTCAAACCATTTTTAGACCCTAAGTATGTAAGATAAGTGAATTAAAGCAAAAACTAGCTATGGAGGGACTCCTTAAGAGAGCCTTTTAATGTCCCTTAATAGTCAGATATTACCAAACTGAGAAAAGCAAGCAAGGACTCCCCTTGGTAATGCTCTCTCTCTGGTCTACAGTGGGGATTTCAGAAAGGTCATGGAAAATGAAATTGAAATATGAGTTTATTTTGGTGCAAAAAGTTTAAAACCCCATGCATGCTGTGTTCATAATACTCATTTTCCAAGAGCTTTTCAATGACCCCTCATGTATCCAATGTCTCCAGCTACAGAAGGTAAATGGCTAAGTAAATCAATGAGCTGTTTGTCGTGTGGGCCATGTCAATCATCTTTTCTACCCTGTTCCTGTTTTTCCTCCTTGGACACCTTTCCCCAACAATTATTTCCTCTTTATTTTTGTATTTTCAACCTTTCTATGTTGAACCCTGGCAGTAACATTTAAATGCCCCAAATTTCTCCTATCTTAAATAATAATGATGATAATAATAAACCATTCATTCCATAGCTTCAGTTATAGCTTCATTTCTTCTGTTTTGCAGCCAGGCCATCTAAACGAGTTATTGCAAAGTTAGTTTCTTTTCTTACATTCACTTCCCAACCCACTCCAGTCTCTCCCCACTGCTTTGCCAAATTAGCATTGCTCAAATTACCAATGGCTTTATGATCTTCTAATTTATTTGGGAAAAATGTTAACTCTCAACCTACTACTACTCAGAGCAGTATTTCATATGAACAACTACCTGCTCCTCTCAAAGGCCTCTCCTCCCCCTGGTTCATGACACGCACACACACTGGTGTGTCCTCCTGGGTTTCTGCATCGTCACAGCTAACTCTTCTTCTGCATGCTGCTTCTTGTTTTATGTTGTTCTTTCACTTTGACTCTTGTCTTGCAGCAATCTTCTTCACTCTCTTAGCTTCAGTTATAATCTAGGTATCAGTACTATTGATAATAATGACATTTATTGAATGACAACAGTGTGCCCAGTACTGCACAAGCTCTCCATAAGAAGTATCTAATTCATTCTTCAAAACAACTTTTTTGTTTGTTTGTTTTTTGGAGAGGTTTTTGGTACAGGACACGTGCACTCACCAGAAAGACAGAGAGAGACAGAGGGACAGACAGGGAGAAATCACCCCCCAGGAGGGACAGCCATGCTGCAATCCCTTCTCTTCCATTTTCCTCTCGGGATCTTGGGCACGCATGTACACACACCTGGTGTGAGTTTAAGCCACTGGTTCTGTGACTCAAACTGCGGTCGACTATATGGGGGTCCAGTGACATAGCCATTATGTTAACTGTTGGTCCCAACAACTTTCAAATGCTTAACTCAATCCTATGCTTTCTTCTAGATCTCAGAACTACTTAGAGAAAATTCCTTTGGCTTCCTTAAAGGCACATCTAAGTCAAAACGTTTAAAATGATATTTTTCATCCTTCTACTACATTCCATTTCTTCCAACGTTGCTCTTCGTCAGTTTCAACTACGAATTGCTCAAGCTAGAAATCTGAGAGTTAACCTTTTATATTCCACGGTACTGACCACTATGTATAACCATTAAATCCTGTGAATTTTACCTCTTAAATGTCTTTTTTTTTTAAAAAAAATTGATTGAATTTTATTTAGTCATTTATTTATTGCTATAAGGCATATGTGTTCACTAGAGAATGACAGCAAGAGAGGGAAAGTGAGAAAGCAAGCCTCCAGGCTGGGACTTGGACCACAGTCAGCCATGTGGGCATCCAGTGCCCCAACCACCATGCCATCTTCTAGCCCCATTAAATGTATTTCTAGTATGTCTTTTTATTTCCATTATTTTTGATCTACCCCATGGTTTTTCAACCTCAGCACCATTGCCATTTTGTTCTAGATAATACTTCATTGTGGTTTACTGAGAAAAAGAGAGAGAAGGGGGGAAAGTGAGAAAGCACCTGCCCCTCTCCATAGAGGATGATCATGCCACAATCTCTTCCTGTCCACTTCTCTCTCCTTTCAGGATTTGGGGCATGCACAAAATTTGTGCTGGCACAGTTTTTCAAACTTCCAGGTCTGGCACAGATTTTCAAGCTTCCAGGTCTGAGACTTGAACTGTACATTAAGCCATGTGGGATCCAGCCCCCTTAACACATCACAAGCTAGCCTCGAAATACAATATTAAAAAATATATATTTCCAAATGTTTACTCTTCCCTCTTTAGATTATTTTTGGGATCATATCAGATTTTCTCATACTGGTATTTTGAGGTTATCTTAGGGCTTTTCACAGTTTATCTTTGCTTGAAATGTGTTCATATGCCCCACTCCCTTCTCAATTACCTATCATCCTTTACATCTTAGCTGACAAGTTATTTCCTCAAAGAGATCCTCCATGACCAGTTACAATGCTGCCTTCTAACAGGCTGGGATAATGATTTATGGTATCCAGACCATACACTTCTGAAGAACATTCTTGTTGCATTACAATTTTTTTGGGGGGGTGTAATTACCTATTTAACTACTCTGTGCTGTCAGATTGAGAGGATAGTACCACATCCATTTCATACTCTGTCACATGCTTAGTACCTTCCACAATGCTGGGAACAGAATGCCGACTCAATGTTTGTTAAATGGATGCTTTGGAGAGTCTGTTGGAAGAAAGCAGTGGTATCTCCCAGACTGTCAGGACAGAATTATCTGCCAGTCTCTTTTGTTGCTGAAAGTAGGATTTGCAAAGTCTGAGACCAAGGGTTATATTCGCTCTTTGATTTGACCAAATGGTCTCTTGTGGCCTTCCTTTTTGGGACATTTGCTTTATTTGCATTTTTCTCTCATCTTACCTGTGTCAAGTCAGGAACTAAGATGCTCAAATGAAATGTAGGTTTATTTCTGTTTTTAAGCTTCCTTTATGACTCATTTACATCAAAGACATGCCTGGTGGGATAGTCTTGGATTAGCCTTGAATATCACAGTAATAAGGAGATGGAAACAATTCAGATAAAAAGTGAGAGACTAAGGTCTGGGAGAGTTTTCCTTTCCTGAGCATCTTGTGTTTTCTCTGGGCCTCGTTCATAAGAGCATCAGTATTTCGTTCACAGCAAGACCTGTCATTGTCTCTGAAAGCTACTAGGGCCATCACAGAGCATGGAAGCCAGCTGATGTGGGCTGAACCTTTTTCTGGGTAAATGGGCATCATAGGGAATGGTCATCAGGCAAGAAGTCAACTTCGTTCCTTACTAATCCCACACACACCAAGTTTCATTTACTTATCTATTTTTATTAATGTATTTATTTTTACATACTTTCACTGAACATTGCCACAGCATACAAAATATACTGCAAAGTGGCTTAATCATACATGTGATCATCCACAAATAATTTTCCATTTCTTCGTTCTTGTGTATATGTATTTTTCCCCCTATTTCTCAGCCTCTGCCATTTCTCATCTTCTTCCGACCTTGTCTCTGATATCTGCAGTTGATTTCCATCCCTTTATTCTTTAAGATAAAATATCTTAATTAATCTAAATAATTTCAATAGTAAGTTCAGCTGATGTGTACATATCTGTGAACAAAAGTTGACATTAGGTGTGAAACTCTGTGGGTCGAATGAATATACTATGAAATGGCACATGGCTGAGGTTATATAGCTTACTGTGGTCACTAAATAGGTATTTTTAAATACATTTTTTTAATTTCAAGAAAGGCAGGTCCATGTACCTACTATTAGAACAGAATCCTAACTTACTTATTTATTTTTAACAACATTAGAAATCGTTTCTTAAATTAAAAAAAACATTTCCCTGTAAAGATTGCTCCAGACCCAGGCAACTGCTGACATTGAAGGGCCTGCACGGGGAGCAGATACATCTATCTCGAGACATAGTCACAGAGGGAGAAGTGGGCAAATTATGCGGGGCATATGGGCTTGAGCAAAACACGCTAGTTGTCCCCACATCTGAGGATGAAACGCATCTTGCATTTTGAAACAACTGAATGAAATTAGACGCCTTTCTGTGGACACTGCAGATGAGTGCTCAGAAAATGTGATACATCAGGCGGCAAAGGCTGCCACCTGGAGCAATGCTGATTTATTTTTGGAAAGCTAAGCCAAGGGAAACCCAACGTTTCCTAAGGAAGAGATTCTGCAATCATCTTTAAACTCTCAGATGCTAATTCTTATCTTATTCCTATAACCACGCGCTCCAGAGCATGTTTAATGAAAATAAGGGCTGATGGCTGTCATATCTTAAGTGAGCTAAATTTTATCTATGCTGAAAATCACTGTGAAATAATCTCTAATTATAAAGCTGGGAAACAGAACATTTCAGCACATGTGCATCGAAGGAGTGAGTCCCCAGTTTTTACCACTCGAACTGTCCTGAAAATTACTCACATCTGCTAAAAGGGGAAAAGATTGAGCTTCTTCATCAGAGTTTTTTTTTTTAAAAATCTAAATATTTAGCAACTATGTTGAAGTTTGGCCTAAAGACCTAATTTTCAGAGTTGGTGGTTAAAAATGTTTTATTGTACATGAAATATATCTCTGATCTCTGGAATAGCGAGTGTAAAAATTACACAACATACCATACACAACTTTGCAAATGCTTCATGGAAGCTGTGTGCCAGGCGTCATGCTAAATGTTTCACACGTTATATGCTTTATGTTTACTTCCCAGTCAAAACATCAATGCAGTGACAAAAATACAAATGAGATTGTCTTCACTAAGAACTTTACGAATGGGAGCCAGCCACTGGCACGATAGTTAAGGTGGCTGGATCCCACATTGCTGGATGTCATGGTCCAAGTCCCAGACCTGGTGATGTGAGAAACATGGATATATATATATGGGTGTCCAAAACCCAAGAAGGAGGGAGAAATGGAGGTGAAGGGGTGGCAAATGACTACGCCCCACAGGAGGTACTTTCTTGGGCCAGCTAGTGACATGGTGGTGAAGGTGACTGAAGCCCACATAGTCAATTGTGTGGTTAAACATGCCGGTTGTGTGTGCATATGTGCCCAAGATCCTGAGAGAAGAATGGAGAAGAGATGGAGGCATGGCCATCCCCTTTGGGGGTGCTGTCTTGTTTTCCTCTCTCTCG